>NC_087251.1:43359729-43690086 GCF_037042905.1 Lytechinus pictus | reverse complement strand
ACATACTACTTTTATTTTAGGATAATTAAATCTTGAAAAATTGAAATCACGAGTATTGTTGATTACATGTAGGAACAATGAATCATGCATGCTTGCTGGGGGGGGGGGGGGTTCACACAGCTGCAAATCCAGTAATTTTTTTCTCCATAAAATAAATAATATTAAACCAGATATTGGATTCAATGTGTAAATTCAAAGAAATATTTTCTGTAATTTTTCTTGAGTGGAGAATGAACTGACAGTACTACAGTTTAAATATTAACCATCATATATTTCTGCTTCATTATAATAAAGTCCTTCCATGTTTCACTTAACATGAAAAAATGACATGAATCTGACAAATAAAAAATGCACGCTGTACTTCACAATTTCTCGACACTTACATTTTTTTATTGATGAGCTTGAAGAAAAGTAAACATTGACTGCAAACTTTGTAAATGTCATTGCGTGCTATCGATTGTCAGCGAAGCCAGGGGAAACCTGCTGCTATATCATTGATATGCATGCACCTTGAATTTTGCATGTTTATTGATACCCAGGTATGATTATTTATGAGGAGGTAGTTTGCGATAAATGAGAGGCTCGACATTTATGACTTAAATGAAGATTGAGAATGGATGAGAGAGAGAGAGAGAGATGATTAAGGAGGCCAATTAAGGAGTGGTCAGCAAAAAAAAGAGACATTTCATGAAATATTAGTCATCTGACTTCACTGACTAATTTGCTCTTAGCCAATCGTATGCAAAGATTTCTACATGATAGAAGATTCGACAGTGAAAGTCACAGACTGTTTGTTTTATAAAATGATTCTCGGTTCACACAAAATGAATGATTATCCACGTTGCATGTCACATTGTGTGAGGTTGATAGAGTCGAGTATGATATATGTTTTTTATCATAATTATATCAAGCAGAAGCTCCTAAAGAATGAGAAGTTCAGGAATATTCCTTGACTGCGAAAAATATTTCTCAAGCAAAAGATTTCTTACTGAAATACCTGGGGGAAAAATACAAACTTTGTAGGATTCAATTTCAAAAGAATCGCTGATTCTATCTCACTGAACTTCAAATATTTTTTATTACCCGTGTGAAGAAAGTTAGAAACTCTTAAGCCAGCAAATTTGGGATCAAGAAAATACAATCAAATGCCTTGTGAAGCAATTGAAAATTGTTAAAGGAGAATGAAACCCTTGAAACCAGCTGAATCCATATCAAAGAGAAAAATAAAAGAAAACATATTGTTGAAAGTTTGAGGAAGATTGAATGAATAATAAGAAAGTTATGAGCATTTGAATATTGAGATCACTAATGCCATGTAGTTCCTCCCATTGGCAATGCGACCAAGATCTGTGATGTCACACACGTACAACTCCCTCATTACTTTAGTACGTATTTCACTTATATTCTCACTTTTATAGAGTCTATCACAAGATGAGGTGTTCTCTTTATGAGAGGACAAGTACAGAGGTTTCACAACATTATATCATTGATGAATCGTTTGTCATATGATTAGAATGAGCAAAAAGAGATGTTTTGGGGTATATTTTCAGTGTCCAAAAGGGGAGAGTTGTTCATCTGTGACATCATAGATCTTGGTCGCATTGCCAATGGGAGGATCTCCATAGCATTAGTGATCTCGACATTCAAATGCTCACAACTCTTCTATTGCTAGTCCTATTTTACTCAAACTTTTGTTGATCTTATTCTTTAATTTTTCTGCTTTCACAAAAGCTATCTTGCTCCAATAGTTTCATTCTCCTTTAAGGTTTCAACTAAGTTTCATGTATTTAATTTGATACAGGGTGTGAGAGGTAATTTTTTAAAGCTGATTTCAGCTCTCCTTGATTTTTATTTTCAGCTAAGGTTTAGCTTATTTTAGCTTTCTGCTGTACAGAAGTATGGAAGGCTTGGAAATTCTTTCGATTTCAGCTTTTTTCAGCTCTTATAATTTTTGATCATACCTCTGATCATATCAGCATCTTAAAGAAATAGACTAGCTCTACAAGCACAACATTTTAATGATATATAATATCAAATATATATCTCTTTAAAAATAAAGAATAATCAGCCTTTTAAAATCCACTTGAAATAAGAGCAAATTTCGTATTCCTGTATTGAAAAAAGAACTACAAGCAAGAAGAGCTATTAAAGGATATATACAAACTTGATTTGCTGGCATTATGCCAAGATGAGAAAAGTCCACCGAGAAGATGCATTCCTTCGAGTTTACCGTGTTTGCTCAGTGCAGAATGAAATTAACATTTTGACATGTATGTGACTTGAATGAGGACACTGCAGGGTATAGAAGAAAAAAAACATGTTATGCTATTTCAAATAAAGTATCTTACAAATATATTTTTCTAAAATGCATCTCCCTCTCAGGTATACTTTTATGGCGCAAGTCCACTTAAAAAAAAAAACCATGTTATGCTATTTCAAATAAGGTATCTTACAAAAATATTCTTCTAAAATGCATCTCCCTGTCATGTATGCTTTTTAGGGCGCAAGTCCACTTAAAAAAAAGAAGAAGGGGGCACTACAAAAGGGAAATGTGTAAATGGACGGAGAAGATATCTAAGGTCAATAAAAGGGGCATTGAGGCATGACCTTGGATTAATTAATTCCTGACCTCTTTCTCAGCCCGATGTGGGTGAATTTATTGAAATATGATTTCTCACATTCTTTACCACATGAAAGTTTTTGTATGGAAAAAAAATGATTTGCTATACTATACTGTAATGTTATGTATCCATTTTTTATTTCGACCAGAGAAGCACAATAGCTCCACTTGTTGATACACGCACAGTAAAAATGAACATTTGAAATTGTATACAATGTTGTTTACTATATGACCTTAAAGTAGTTGTTTAACAGTTTAAACAAAATTAATGTAAATGTTGGAAATTAAACTTTGTTACAACTCCTGTATGGTTCAGATACTAAAAAAAGTGTTGTGTAACAATTTTATACAGCATTTACATGTACCAGGGCAAATCCCTGCATGTACAAATCATTGTGCTTCTTTAAATAGCACTATAATAGTTCTATTTGATAAAAATAAATTGTTACATTTAGCTATTCCTATTACGATATCAGAACAGTATTGCAGAAATAGATAGGATTCCTTATATCAGATTTCAAAATTAAAAAGGTTGACCAGATTTTTTTTCACACTAATACCAGTTCTCTCTGCTGTGTATTTTCTGTTTATTTATAAAAAAAGACATTTGAATAGAAATGCTTTTATTTTTGTGCATACTATTCCATGACCTGATTACTTTGTTTATCTATCGCACAAAGTCTTTAAATTTGATTCTAAGATCAATATTTGATCACTTTAACCATTTGACATTTTAATATCTGTTATTTGCAATGTTATTGTCTTGAATGCCTGCATTAAAGAAGCCTGAAGAGATATTCATAATTTGTTAAAAAGCATTTCAGGAAAAAAAGTTAAAGAAAAAGAATGAAGAAAAGATAAGGAAAAGAATAACAACATTGGCTTTCAAGGAATATCTTCAAGAAGCGAAGATGAAATCTAATAATAGGTACAACAAGGAAATGTACTAACCCAACAAGACCTTAAAGATAAATTCCAGTTGTGGGGACGATCTCAAAATGACTTTTTACAGAATTTAGTATAATGATCACCAAAGTGTCTGTATGAATAAAAAATATGTGCCAAAGGATTCTGGAAGAAATTGTGTAATTGCTGAGAAATAAGCAAAATAAGCGCGGATTCTGTCACTTCCGTCTGGTCTTTATTCCAGCAATAATAATACACTGTCCCACGTGTGCCTATCTGTGTTGACGATCTTAAGTGTGATAGTTTTTTAGCTTAGATATTATGATTTCACAAAGTTCAGTTTATGTAACTGTACCAGATCTAGATCCACGATGATATAGTAATACTTAACCTTGGTTTTACAGACTTTCTCACGAATCAGTATTTTACTGCAACTACTGTCATTTAGCTTTACGTCTTGTGGTCAGGCAGTAGGTATTGAGGTGGCTTGGTTCTTAAACGCACTTCATCATCAATAATTGAGGGTTACATTATTGGATTGGTTCATGGATGATGGTAGAATGCGTGGTTTGTACAGTGTAGAGAGGATACGAGAAGGTATGTACAGCAAGTATAAAGTGCTTCTTAATTAGATTTTTTTGTAAATGGAATTGTAGTATGGAATGAAGTATATCTTACCTTCGATGGTATGACGGACTGAAACCTATTCTGTGTTCTTGACACCCAGTGGCATGTGGAGGGGGGGGGGAAGGGCAAGGGGATATGTGCCCTATGTGTAGATGCCACTTTCTGAAGGGCAGGAAATTTTATTATTTATTGTCTCGCTTGCATAGCAGAGCGAGACTATAGGTGCCGCTTTTCCGATGGTGGCGGCAGCGGCGTCAACATTAAAATCTTAACCAAGGTTAAGTTTTTGAAATATCATAACTTAGAAATTATATAGACCTAGTATTTGTAGGAGGATAGAAACAAAAATTCTTCCTGGTTCTTAATTTACTGCTGCTTAAGATAGAAACTGAAGCCTGAAGAGATATTCATAATTTGTTAAAAAGCATTTCAGGAAAAAAAGTTAAAGAAAAAGAATGAAGAATTTTATTGATGGTATTGATACTGATTCATCTGGTCTATCTCCAGCACCCGAAAATATTAGGTTTGATAAATTTAAACTTTTATCAGAACGAGAAGTAAGGCAACTTGTGATGAAGCTCACTAAGAAGTCTTGCTCTGCTGATCCACTTCCAACAAATATTATTATGCAACATATTGATGTTATACTTCCTGTTTTTACGTCTATGATCAATGTCTCCCTGTCTACAGGTCATTTTCTTAATGAATGGAAAGTAGCCCTAGTTTCACCTCTTTTGAAAAAGCCAGGTCTAGATCCTGAATTCTGTAACCTAAGACCTGTAAGCAACTTACAATATATTTCAAAATTGGTAGACGGTGCAGCCACTCAACAAATCTTACAGTTCCTCAATAGCAATTCACTTCTTCCATCCAACCAATCCGCATATAGACAATATCATAGCACAGAAACTGCGCTACTTAGGATTAAGAGTGATATTCTGATGGCAATGGACAATCAGAAAGTCACTCTTCTAGTATTACTAGACTTAAGTAGCGCATTTGATACTATAGACCACACCAGACTTTTGGAAATTTTGCATAACTGTTTCGGTATCAATGGTGTTGCTCTCAACTGGATCAAGTCATACTTGTCTGATCGGCATCAAAAAGTTGTTATTGATGGTACCGTCTCAGATTCTTTCCCAGTACCTTTTGGCGTGCCCCAGGGCTCATGACTCGGTCCATTGCTTTTTGCTTTATACACAAGTAGCCTTATTAATACCACTCAGAATAATTTTCCTGAAGTTTTTTGTCATTGTTATGCCGACGACACACAATTGTATATATCTTTTAGACTTTTAGACTGCAGACACAAGTGTTTCAAGGCTGGAACAATGTATCTGTTTCATTCGTAGCTGGATGCTCAACAATAATCTGAAATTAAATGATAGCAAAAGTGAATTTTTGCTCATCGGCACCTCACAGCAGATCTCTAAAATTAATATCAACTGTATACAAATTGGAGTATCCAATGTCAAACCATCTGATACTGCAAGGAATTTAGGAGTTTATTTTGATACAAACCTCAATATGGAAACCCAGGTCACAAATGTATGCAAATCAACATATTATCTCTTCGGCGCATTCGCAAATACTTTGATCAAGAAAGTATCAAACTGGTGGCACATGCTCTGATTACAAGTAAGCTTGATTACTGCAATGGTTTGTTGTTTGGAATGCCTGATAGTCTTATTTCTAAGTTACAAAGAGTCCAAAATTCATGTGCAAGACTTATCTACCGTGTCCCAAAGTTCAGTTCCACTACACCTCTTCTGAGAGAACTCCACTGGTTGCCTGTACGTCAAAGAATTTCATTCAAAATTCTGTTAATTGTATACAAATCATTAATCGGTCAAGCCCCACATTACATTACAGAATTACTCAAACTTAAAACCCAATCACACAGTCGAAGCCTGCGAAGTTCCACAGATAAATTATTGTTTCAGATCCCATTTCACAAAACAAAAGTCACACTTGGTGATCGTGCATTTGCACTTGCTGCCCCCAAACTATGGAATAGCCTGCCAATTGATATAAGAAGCTCTCCATCCTTGGCTCTCTTCAAATCAAAACTAAAAACGTATCTCTTTAGTTAAGAAAATATGCTGCGTAGACATAAGTAAAAAGAGCTCTGAACAAGCGCAGCTGAATATATCCATATAAAAGCTGCGCTATATAAATTTATGCTTATTATTATTATAAACTACAAGAAGGAAATTAGTAAAAAAATTGTAGCTAGTTGTAATAAGAAACTCTAGACAGCACCCGCCAGTATAAAGTTAGTGGCAAGACACTTGGTACCAGATTGATTAATGAAATGCAGCTTTCAATGATCAGCCATTTACGTTGGGAAAGGGGGAAATTTCCAGAGTAACTGAGTGACAAACAACATTGGAGATGTTGTTCGTAATTGATTTCAATGAGATATTTTGTAGTTTAAGGACGTTCCACAGTTATGTTTGTGCGCATTATGATCTGCGCATATTTAACACTCTGCGCGCTGACGTCACAATGGATGAACAGGTGATTAATTAGCTGTGGATATGAGCTGATTTTTCTCATCATCTGCACCCTAACTGCAGATCCGATGCGTTATTTTATGAAGCTAAAAAAATGGAATTATTCCATGGATCATTAAAAAAATATCTCTACAATTTCAAGATACTTTACTCTGCAGTACTGCCAAGAATCACGAATATGACCCCAAGTTTGAATAAATAGTAGAGTGGTTTTGATTTTTCTTCACATAGATACAAAGCATTTGGCGCATTTTTGGTGTTTTAAAAAGCACATTTGCTCTAATAAAAATGCTGATAGTTTGAAAACAAGCACATGAACCCCTATTTTTTAATGTTTGTACCTCTTAGGTATAGCTTCCTCTACAACCTTGCAAATTTTGGTGAAAATGACATGGATTTTGAATAAAGTGCAGCATTTATTGTACTTTTGTAGTCTGTTATTGAAATTTCACATTTTTGAGATTGGGTTTTTGTTTTCTTTTTCGCCATTTTTAAGAACTGACTGTGCTGTTAGACTTAAAGTTGCAAACAAATAGCACCATACATAGATTCTCCATTCTAACGATACAATTATTAACTCTCTTGCGAAATTTGATGACTTTTTCATGTATTTTGACTGAGTAATAGAGGTTTAAACTCATTGTACTATTCTTGCGAGGTCTAAAAATGCCAAATTCTTTTTAATGCGCAATTCTTAAGAACATCAATTTGGGTGAACTTTGAAGCTCTACAGCAAAAAATCAAGCACATGGACCTATGTTAATTTTTTCATATTTCGAATATTAAGGTTCTAAAGTATCTATGTGCAAAGTTTGGTAAAAATGGCATGGATTTCACTTTAACTGTGGAACGTCCTTAAAAATGGGGGTTTTTTAAGTTCAATCTGATAGATAACAATTCAAATATAAATTCATGTAAGCCACTGGTATCAGAACTTGGAAGTGGTGCATATTCCTGGGCTATGTCTTACAAAGAGTTACGATTGATCCAATCAATCTCAACTGTATGGAAATCCATCTTTACCAAAAAATTTCTACAGGAAATTTGCACAATCTCCTCAGTAATCAAAGAGAATCACACTGAATCTTCAAGAGAACAATTAATGTATGTATATGCATCATATCTAGAAAATATTTTGAACAAATTTGCATTTTAGATGTTGACGTTGCTGGCTTTCCATAGTTGTGGTTGATCGGATCAATCATAACTCTTTGTAAGATGGGGCCAGGTGTCATGTTGTCCGCGGTGCGATTTCTTGGCCTGACCCCTTAAAGAGGATGTACATTAGTGCTAGCCCATGGTGCTGACAAATCGGCATACCAAAATAGAAAGTGAAATGGAAGACGAAAAACAATATTTATGAAAATATCACTGCACTTTAAGTTGTGCATTATTGATGCAGGCTGGATTTCTTCCAAGTCGGAATATCGTATTTTAGTAGCGCTGAATCAGCAAAAGTTATGACACTATCCTGTCAACTCATAGAGGGCACTTTTAGGGCATGGTAATATGGGTTACATAGAAATTGAGAAAAGATAATAATATTAGATTTTTATGGAAATATTGCATTTTGGAAAAAAACACCCTCAATAATGAAAATTATGGATGAAATCAGTCAAGTGTGTAATTGTTGAAATTGCATTTTCAGGTTATTTCAAAATATAAAAAAAGTGCAAACTGTATATTGTACACCCAAGACCCTATATACTTTCCATTTTCCTTTAGGAAGTCCATATTTATAATACTTTATCTTTCTCTAAATGTACATTCTTTTTCCAACCTTTTCATGCAGTATGTCTCAATTGATATTCCCTATTACAATTTTTTTCTTTTATTATGTCCATGTTTTGTTTTATTTTCATTTCATTCCTGAGCAATAAATAGGGTAATGAAAAGAGAACCACCTCCAATTGGTTATCAGAATATTACTCCTTCGTCGACTTCTGTCCTTTCGTGTGTTAATAAGAAAAGAGGTTGAGAACAAGAGTAAATGGAAGCATTGCCCTCTGGCGTGCAAACCAGCATGATCCCTGACAGGAATGATAAGTCTTCAGTTTTCAAATCCATTAGCGTGTACCCGAATACAGCGCCAAGTAACATGTGACAAATCACTTGTAATAGGCTCCAGAGGCAGTAGCCATTTGTTATATATAAATGATCTCTGATAGAATGGAGTCTCCACATCATACACTGCATCTCATCTTCACATCTCACTGTATCCCCGAGTCTTGGACCAGGCAGAAAATTTACATTTTTTGTTTTCGGGGCTACTCTCCACAACTTAGAGGCTGTTCTCACTACGTTCCTAAAGCTAGTTTACTGGAAACTAGTTTAGTGGAAACTAGTTTAACGCGTAGTGAGAACGGTCGAAGCGGTCTTGGAAGCGATCTTCCAAACCAGTTTAGAAAACCACCTCGCGATGTAGTTTTCAAGATCGCTTTGCCTCGTTAAACTGGTTTTAGCGTAAGTGAGGACACAACCGTTCTTCGGGAAGCGATCTTCGCACATTTTGAGCGCGTTACTCCACATGACAGGTGTAGAATGCCTATGCTGCGGTTTCGAATTTCGCGCAAAACCGTGTCACCCACTGAGAGCATTTCCACAGCAACAAGAGCGCTTTACGTGAAGTGATTTTGAAAACCACTTTTGTGTAATCAAGTGGGAACGCTAGCAAAGCGATCTTCCAAAGTGGTTTCCTGAATCGGTTTCCAGTAAACTAGTTTTAGAAAGCGTAATGAGAACGGCCTCTTAGTGACTAAATCTGCAACATTGGATAAGCTTTTATGTTGAGATGAATGGGGATTTACAGGGCTCTTTCGGGGGGGGGGGGCAAATCGCTCCCAGCCCCCGTTTATTTTTCCCCTGTCTGGGACATGTATACGGTTTTGCAGACCTGTAATCAACATTCAGTGGCAGAAAATTTTATACTATTTTTTTCCTCCTAATCTTGGATTTTGATTTAATTGAAAATTTGTATGTGTTGAATCATTAATTTGTTTGATCTCTGTCGATCATTCAGAATATCACTTCTAACTCAAGATGTAAGAATTTTTTAACGATGAATGATGTAAGAGTGACAATAACTTAAGAGGAATTCTGATCTTGACAGACACGATCTACTGGCGATGTTCACTATAAATTGAGAAGTGACAAGGAAAAGAATATTTTCGCTTTGAATTCTAATCCACAAGGTTTGAATAAAAATATTATGTTCAGCTGGTTACTATTCACATGCAGATGATCAGGTTTTAATCTAAATTCTTTGCATTTAGTGTGTAATGGAAATTCTCAAAGAAAAATCTATTATAAAATAGCCTTAAAAACGGACATACTGAAGCTTTTCGACATGCACTCATCGGAGTAAAATTGCATGAATGACTAAAACGCTCGAGCAAAACAATATATAATAGAACCGAAACTAGACAATGGACGCTAAATGGCGAGCCATGATTGGAAGTCAAGGTATACAAGCTAGGCTTGGTACCAGCCGGAAACTGAAGCGAAGCAACTAAAATGACGCAAGGGTTCTGACGAACTCCTTCTGGTGGCGCAGAATTGGGTCTGTTTACTGGATATACGCTGCCTCGAGCATGCGCAAACGAGTGAAACTCCTTGCTCGGCTGAGCACCTTAAACCAAGATGAACAGTATTGCTCAGCACGTGCTTGGTTGCTCAGCAAGTGGTGAGCAATAGCCGAACTACTACCACCATCCGTCGCAGTACTAGCGGTACGTTTTCTGCATGGGCGCGGAGGTTGTGAACGGGCGCTAAAAATCTTATTAAAAAGACGAGATTTATAACATAATAAACAATATTCTTCAAGCATGTAGAGACAAATGGACATGCCCATGGGCCACAGCACATTCGCTCAAGCAAATGATTAATTCAGAGATTTGCATGACCGTTCGCGCTTGAATATATCTTTATTCTATTGTTAGCATCGGTTCAATTTATTGTAAGTTCCCGCTGTGTTTCTTAACTCAGTAATCTTCATGTTGTATTGTATGGATTGAGAGGTTTTTTTTTTAAAGTATGTCCATCTTGTATCTCAAAAAAGGCAGACATGCAGTCATGAAATGTTATCTTGTTTTTCTTCTTTGTGTATTTACTTTGATTTTCCAATTGATGTTAAGAGAGATTGAATGAGAGATATATAGAGAGAAGGGAAGGAATAGAGACAAGGAGAAAGACACAGAGAAGAAAAACAGAGAGAGAGAGAGAGGGAGTTAGTAAGTAAAGCTCTCGATCTGCAATGAACAGCAACTTACCATAAAAGCTACATTAAATTTCATGCCTCTGCCAGGAGGTAGTGAGCAGAGCTGCATAATTGAATTATCCGAATCTGTAATTAGAAACGTGAACTGCTCAATTTCATCCCAAACTTGTTATTCTTATCAATTATAGCTGGCTATGAGGGAAACTATGGCCTCCAAGACCATTCCACATGCTCCTATCCCAAGTTTTTTTTTCTCCATCCAATTGGTGTTTTCATCTGTTTGCGTTTCCTGTACTTTTAGGAGAGAATATTGAAAGAGAAATTTGGCGAAAATAATAAGCATGATGAAAATGGAGCGGATGATATTGATATATTTTGTATTTTGCTTTTAAACTAACGAGACAATTAAAATGCTTAATCACTGTTTCTTAAAAAAAGATCTGGTGTAAAGTTGGTTTTAAAAAAGCAGAAAAAGAGAGGGATGTTATTTCTGATAGATATCCAACCTTTCAATATAATTTTGCAATAATATTAATAATGCCCTGACTTCAGAAAATAATAAAACTACCTTGGCAAACGGTTTGATGTAATGATTGGGTGATTTCAAGTACGGTGTTTGTTGTTGGTGTTGAGAGCGTGAAAAGGCACTTAAACTGAGCTCCAACACCGAGCTGGGTTGTTCAGAGGAACGATACCGATCGTGTTATTGATAGCCTATGACGTCACGCCTCTGCCCTGCGCTGCTGATCATCTCAACTTTACGCGGGAAATTCTTGACGACGGAAGTGAAATCGGGGAGAAACAGCAATTAAATCTTATTGTACATAATGCGAAGATTAAAATCACCGCAAGTTTCAAAAAGCGTAAATAATATAATTTTTCATTAAAATGTATAAAATCCTAATGATTTTCGCTCATCTTAACTGTAAAAGATAATTATACAGAGATGTTTCCATGTGTTCGCCACCTGTTCGTGAGCTACAGTTCATCAGCACCATCGCCAAACTTGAAATCATGATTTTCCCAATCCCTAGGGGTTGGTGTTGATAAATGGGGAAATTACACGTAGATCGTCAACACAAGCTCGGTTCAGCAGACATTCAACACCAGCGCTCAACACGAACTGCCGGAAATATATTTTCAGAGGTCAATCCGAACACCAGCATGATTTCAAGTACGGTGTTGTGGCTGGTGTTGGTGGTGTCACAACACCAACACTAGATTTCAACACCGTACTTGAAATCACCCAATGACTTTATCCCGTCATCTACTAGAGAAAGGAAGTAATATTCACCTTAAGTAATTCATTACGAAGAATATCTTGTGAGAAGAAAGTGGTAGTCTTATAGAAGCTGTGTTGGATGTACATAAACTGACTTTGCAAAGTCTTTCCTGTATATACTCCTGCTGTATATGAATATTACTTCTGCACTTCGTGAATAATGCTAACAGATGGATAATTTGAAACAGTAGTTAGACAGGCATTGAGCATGCCCATCATGTAATGACTTCCAGGCGAAGTGGCTAGAAGGAAATTAGATTATATCCTTTACAAGAGGTTTGTGATCTATATAGGGTTGCTTGCATACCAGATAATTTTCATTAGAGCAAGATTGCCTCTCAACCTTATTATCTATTACACTTTTGTTTTCATGTTGAATTATTACATATTAGGAATGTGCAGGAGTTGGTTTCAAACATTTCTTAGAATGTCTAAGTCTATGGCAGCGGAGATAAATCACAATGTATGTGGTGTGAATGGCTTGAAAAATAATCGATGTCAGCTAGTCAGAAAGTTATATCTGCTTGCAGAAATGAAGTTTTATTTTTGCGAAATCATGATATCCATTTTGAATGAAACGTTTTAGTTAAGAATGTGAAATGTGACAGCGTGCTATATTGATATTGTAATTGACATGATAGCACTTAACGAGTATCAACATCTAGATTGTTCATATTTGCATGGGGACAAGTTTAATACGATTAGGAACCATCTCCATTTCTTATAGGATTGGATAAAACTTCATATGTGAATAGGACCTGCTGTCATGGATAGGAAAGTGCATTAGTGGCACATACAGTTTGTTCCAGTTGAATGGGTGACCTGTTCAACCATTGTGAATGAGAGGTTCAAGGCAATCTGTCGACTTCAAGGGCGTTCTATCTTTTGAACAAAAGCCAAGCTAAGCCTCCTGTCACTTATTCATAGAAATACAATTCTTTCTGTGTTGTCTGACCTTAACAGGCAAAAAAGTTTGAACTACAATGTACAACTATAGTACTATGGCATGTACTACTACTACTACTACTACTACTACTACTACTACTACAACTACTACTACTACTACTACTACTACTACTACTACTACTACTACTACTGCTACTACTGCTACTACTGCTACTACTGCTACTACTGCTACTACTGCTAATACTGCTACTACTACTACTACTACTACTGCTACTACTACTACTCCTGCTACTACTACTACTACTACTACTCCTGCTGCTACTACTACTAGTTCTACTGCTGCTACTGCTACTACTACCACCACTACCACTACTACTACTACTACTACTGCTACTACTTCTACCACTACTACTACTACTACTACCACTACCACTACTCCTGCTGCTGCTGCTACTGCTACTACTGCTACTACTACTACTGTTACTACTACTGAAGTACTACCACAGAACTACTGTATACTATTATTACTAGTTTTTTCTGTGTCAACGTCTGTTGCTTCTGCTTCAGGAATACAATCTTTGGAAGATATGAACACATTTTAGCATTCTCGATACAAATATTTTTACCGTTTAGGAAAGAAATTAAGAATTGGAGACAAGTTAACCGTGACCCCTTCCCTGTATTCTGCTTATTTTAATTTTTTGTTGGTTTATCTGTTATCATGATGTCTCTTTGTCTCTGTCTCTGTCTGTATGTCTCTCCCTCGCTCTTAGTTGTCCCCTCTCTGTCTGTTGATTGCCACCTTTTTCTATTTTTTACTCTCCACCTCACTGTTCACCCCTCTTCTCTCTGTCTGTCTCTCTCTCTTTTACCATCTTTCTTGTCTTTATTAGTTTTTATGTCCATGCTGCCTTGTCAATGTCCACCCCCACATCATCTTGAACCAAGGACAAATGTTTTGTTTCTAGCATGAAGTCAAACACTTAATCTTTTCGGCTTACCCTGTCTCAATCTTGCAACATATTTGGTCTAGCATATCTGAATTTGTAAATTGCATTAATCTTCGGTAAATCCAAGAGCCTGATTAACTGTTGGCAAGTTTTCAAGTCATAGACCGAGAAAGGCTCAAATTCTGATTAACAAAGACAAAAGACCCTCACAGTTTAGACGTGCAGTAAACAAAAACCCACACTGGAGAATGGGGAGCTGTCGATGGGATGTTTATTTACACATGGTTGTTGAAAAGCCATTGGTGGAATTGACCCATTTTCGTTTCTAAAAGGCAGGGCTCAAGTATGGCAGACATTATGGAGATAGCCATCTGTAGGAACAGCACTTAATCTGTCACACCCACCCCCATGCAATTACACATGTGAAAAGTGCACACAGCCAAAAAGCCATGTTCACAGTTCTAAATGTCATGATGAAGCCTTGATATCTTTGTTGAAAATCTCTCAACCAGTAAGGTATGTGGTGAAAGGCCTGCCCACAAAGTTAATTTAGCATATTGTTGAAGTGTTGGGGAAAAAATGACTATTTTTTAAATAATTTATTTCACTATTCCACCCCCCCCCCACCAACCATGCAGAGCTTGAATAATATTTGAGCATGGAATCAGCAACTACAGGAGGTTTTTTTGTGTGTTATCAGTGTCTAATTATATATCATATATTATTTATCTAGTTGGACAAATTGAATTCTTTGACCAACTTAAATGCAGTTAACGTAGTTTATGTACCGGTATTTTTGTATTGCTTGAAAGTAGTAATTGTAAATGTGAAAATAGAATTATCATCAGCAGTACGTCCGCTAATATGATTTACTTGATGAGGTTTGTTCAGAAGCTTCCTCTGTCGAAGTGCTTTATACATACAGCTTTGCTGTGAGATCTTATTTTAGAATCCACACACAAGCTTCTCATCCTCGTGCCCAACACCTTCTTCGAGCAAATACTGCTCCCCCACGCACTCACCAAACCCACACATGAACACACACACACACACATGCAGTCCTTGTTGCTCAGACGTACAGTCCCATGCATAGACGATCGCGTTCTTTAAACACACAGACATACACAGTGCACATAAACAGGGCCTGTTTGAGCTGTATGGTGATGCGTTCTGTCATTATCATGCCCTGCTGATCAAATTCAGATCAGGTTGACGTCACACCAGGCCGGCCTCACTAGGCACTGCTGTATATACAGCAAAATGATTGGGACGTACTGTAAGGACAAAAGTCCTTAACATTTTATTTTGTTTTGCAGGTTTGATTTTCCCCATTGGGTCATGTTTTATCACCTCCACATAAATTCTTCCAAATTGACAATCCTTTAGGTTCCCATTTGTGAGTAAACTCCTTAAAACAAAGTTAACTTGATTTTATTCAGATCATTGTAAGTATTTTTTCATCACTCGATAAAGGAATAATATTTCACAGAGAATAGTAATAATGTGTGACGTAGGTGGGAGCCGGTGCCCTTGAATATTTTTTTTACAGATAAATGGTGCTATACAAATGCTCTTCTTCATCATCATCATTATCATCATCATCATCGTCATCATCATCATCATTGTCATCATCATCATCATTAATGGACTTACATGAAGTATATTATAAAGAATAGGTTTGAATCAAAGCAGACCAGATATACACAGCTTCTGTGCATGATGATGTATTCAGCCATCCATCAAAAGATTCCATCCCAAATCTTGATTTTGCAGAGCATGTTGTGTAGAAGGCAAGGGACCTCTACTGCCCAGGGACCTTAGAGTGCTCATGCAACAACAAAAAACAAGATACATAACATCTATCCTTGCAATGATTAAATCAAGTCTTGCCCATTTGACATATTGACGTCATTCATCTTCTCACCAGTATATCGCTTCCCAATCGCAGGGTTTCGATTTGAAACGCTCTGCAGTGGTGGTTGTGCATTGGCTCTCGTCACATTCTGATAAAAAGACAGCCCGGTCGGTCGCAGGAGGTAACACATAAATTGTCCTTTTTAAAGGCTTCCTTTACTCTTCTCATCTACACTCTGGATTGAGGCATGCGTTCAATGTTATGCTACATTTCACTTTATTGGTAGTTCTTCACACCACTGTGCTGCCTGCAGTATACTAGTAGTGCAGTTGTGATTAGGATTTTGATATGGATGAGGGAGCTTATGCAATATTTATCACATTTGATGGATTGCGTGTGATTGGAAATTCACACGGGGATCCAGTGATTTTATCTTGAAATAATGAACTGATCATATTGTACAGTGTAATGGAACATTTGATGACTTTACAGATATCTAGCAGGCTATTATTGACCTGCAACAACTTGAAAAAATGCTGTTGAGAGATTAACATCTGCTTAATTTAGCCCTGATTTCCCAAAGTTACAATTGATAGGGAAAAAAATGTATTTCTTTTTATTTTGAACTTTCTTTGCATTTTTGGACATCAACTTCACAAAGTCTGAGTCCATGATAATGCTAGAGTGTGATGATATGTTACAACCGCGAACAAAATAAGGAAAAAAAGAGGATTTTCTATTCTTTACTCACTATTCTTTCTGTGCTGATATCCATCATTTCTATAGTTAAAATCTCTAAAACTGAGCTACATGGCTTTGTGTATACGATAATAAATTATGTAATGTCCCATGCCTTTTGCACAGAAAAGTTTCTGCAATCCATCACTTCATGAAAACTGAATTATGAATTTTCACCAACCGACAGTTGTATTTAAAGCTCATTAATAAAAATAAAAAAAAGATATTGAAAATAATGATAATAAACATATACATAGAAAAAAAGAGTGGAGTATTTGTAAATTTCATTCCAAAGGGAGGATGAAGAATCAGGAACCGAGTAGAACTATACTTATAAAACATTCATTTCAATTCAATATATTTACATTCTCAGTAAAAATGCATGGAAAACACACATAAGTAAAAGTAAAACATGTCACAACATACAAAAAGATACTTATGAGAATGAGTGGCCAACAGAAAAGAGCAAATAGCCATATTGAACGTTGACCCAACATCTAAGGCAAAAATGATGAATATTCTGAAAACAGATAACATAAATGAAAACAAAATATTACCTTGTACATTCAAAATAGTGTAATTATACAAGCAAATTAAGAATACAAACCTAAAAGATGTAATTTGTAATATCATTTGAATGAATGGAGGGTTCGGCATGTTTTAAAGAATTGTTCCAAGTGCTTACATTGATCAGAAACATGGAAACAGAAAATTATCTGTAAAGGTGGATGCTGACATTACGGATCCGCACTTAAAGAGGAATAAAACACAAGGACACTTCCATTTTTGCCTGAGCTTCTCTTGCAGCATAGACCTACTGCATGCTTACAGCACCCCTCCCTTCTTGCCCTTCTCTTTCCTGTATAATTATCCACCCAATTTCACACAATTTTATCCAATCTCTATAGATGAATGCACCTCTTTAGATCCTCTCTCGGTTCTTATGTCAGTCGTTCTGTTGGTTTCATGCTACATTTCTTTTTCAGCCTATAGATATGGCTTTCTAAAAACAGACAAAATTTGTGGCGGAAAAGAATGCTTGTATTTTCCCATCTTTTGATCATAGGAGTCGACTGAAATACTTTAAAATGTCATAGAATGGAGACGGCGAGTTCATGTATTCGCCTACATGTATGTGTGTGGTTCTGAAATACTGTATAATTGATTCATTGTGTGGGCTCGAGAAAATATACTAAATCCTGAGTGGTATAGAGATAGGCTATTCAAATACAAACCTGACATTTAGCAGACCCATTTGAATTGCATCATATGCTGTTAAAAAAATATACTGCTGAAGCACCGATACAGCTTCTTTCTTAAACCTTGTTATCTGACAATGTTTCTAATATGTGGGTGGAATTGTTGCTTCATATAATCTCCCCTAAGCTATACTCTGTTAACCTAACCCACATTGAGTGGTGTTTATTATTCATTGTTTTTTTTAAACTGTGGCTTACCACACCCTCGCATCTGTGTGTGTGTCTGTGAGTGAGAGAGAGAGGGTGGGTTTAAATCATTTTTTCGTGGCACCCTTTCGATTATGTTTTCAATTTAATATTTTTATGGCTTACTTTTATTTTTGATATCAAGTACAATATTTTTTTCTCGACTGAGATGGAAAAAAAAAAGCATGACCTCAATCATCAATTCTACCGGTACGCAGCTGATATGAATGTCGTTCTGAATTTCAATCAACCACCACAAAACCCACCAATAAAATCACACCCGCTCGTGGTTTTTCAATTACAATACTGGTATATTCTCAAAAAATTTTCTTGATGTAATTCCAAATTTTGAAGCACAACATTTTTGCCTGTTATAATTCGTTCTGTAATTAATATAGTATTCAATTGGATTTTCACTGGCTTACAAAAAACTGATATTTCACAATAATTTCTTTAAAAAGAAGAGGATGTCTTTGTAACGCATAGGTTTGAGACTGTTACCTGATTATTCCTTCAGTTAAATTCATATTTTTTTTATATATCAGGTAGAGCTTTAAGAGTTTGAGCATTTGAATGGGCAGTAAAAATTTATGCAGATTTTTTAATATTTTTTTTTTAGAGGGATCTTAATTTTTTTCTCTTTTTATTAAGGGGGATCTTTTTTCTGTTTGCTTTAGCAGAATAGTGACAAGTACTGTCCTCTTTGATGAGCATTGTATACAGTACATGTCAACACTAACCCTTAAATGAACTAATTTTTAGTTGTTTCTAATGTTTTGTTGCATTTTAAAGGCACTTTGATGAATCCATCTTATCTTCTCAATGGAAAGGTGTTTTGTTTGCCAATGTGCATTATGTTACAAGAGATACCTTCAAGACCAGTCTCTTGGCAGTATTTTGCCAAGTTGAGGCATTCTGCATGTAGAAAAAGGGTTTTTGTTAACTTGTCCTGTAGTCTACTAACTGTGATCTGTTGGTGTCTACTCCACCACAAGTCATGAGGAGCATTTCATGAAGAGTTTTGTCATTGACTCCATGACTGATTTACTCTCAGCCAATCAAATGCAAGGATTCCCAGTAGCTTATAACATCAGTTGGTGAAAATCACTGACCAAAATGTTCATGAGCTGCTCCCCTGGTTCAAATGAATGGTATACAAATAGCGAATAGGCATGAGTGCGATGGTGAGAGATTTCGCATGAGGTGAAAGAAAGATGCTCTATTCAACGAGTTGAATAGAGTGTTGATTTCTTTCACCGAATGCGAAATCTCGCACCATTACACAAATAAGAATATTTGCTATTTGTGTTGCACAACGCCTTGTAAGTTAGCAAAAATATGAACAATAATCAAGTTTTTCCTCTGTTTATCTATGAAAATAAGAGAAATTTTTGAAAGCGAAAGTAAAGACCCTCAAACACGCATCTGATCTGCAATGACAATGCGCAGTTAGCCAGTAAACTCTGCGCATCTGCAATTACTGAGCGTGTGCAATGCGTTGAATCTTTATTTTTATAGTGACGTCACCTTTTTCTTGACCCGTCGCGACGCATGCAACGGTACATTATGGACGGTACATTTTGGATGGTACATCGTGTGCAACGGTATGAATGTTTGACATTCAGCCTTTCATTTGCTCACGTACAACAAGCTAAGTAGGCGTTGTACAATATGCAATGACTCATAAGAGGTAATTTGTTGAGGCTTTTAGCTATTTTGACTACGTTCACATCTGTGTTAGATAAGGTTCAATGCACCTATTACAGCCATTGTCTGCAGGGCTCATTAGCAGGATTTTAGTTGGGGCTGGCAGTTTTGAGTCACATGGCCACTTTAGAAAACTTTCTCCCAATGCCATTGACTTTGTATGTGTGATTTTGGCAGAGGCCGAGGCCAAGGCTGGCAAAATGTGGCCTCGAGGCCAGTCTCGTCTATGCCCCTGCTCACAAATGTATCAAATCGGAGTGTGTATGTATCACAATAATAGTAAATGGTCGTGATAGCTAAGTTGTCGGTAATATTGCACTACTATCCCAGTGGGATAAATAGGCGTTTGTTGATGATCTTTTCTTGTCAAGTGTGCCCATCCAATACCAGCGTCAAGCATTTTCTTACACTCACATGACGATATCCCTCAATTCCGTAGGAGAAATGCACTTTTTATTTTTCCACCCACGATCCCTCTAACTGTATGTGCAATGTGAGGGGTGTATCTTATTGCTCTCGCTAACCCCCCACCGGGTCACAGGGGAGCAGATTCCCGCCCCTCTCCACCCCCGAAGTGCCAACGGACTGCTTGTATGTCTTTTCACGGAGGCAAACATATTAAAAACCTGGCATTGTGAATTATTGATGCCTAACCAGGCTTGAGGAAAATGTCACTGAATCTATCAGCCTCTGTTGTAAGCATTGGCCGATTGGTTTCGTTCATATTGTCAGTAGGAGTACAATCAGATGACAAGTTCATGTCCAGTGAAAATGGATGAGTGACCCCCCATCTTTGATGATAGATAATTAAACACCCTTCAGCTGAAGGCAAATTACATTACAATTATAATTTCAAATCATCATAAGTCTTCTTGATGAAATTAAAGAATTCATTTGTTTCACTTGGTTGTTGTCAACACACAAAGTCGATCTAACTCTGATGCTATGTGAGCCATGACTTATGTTATAATGGACCTACTACTCTGACAGAGTAGTCGGTCCATGGTTATAGACATAATTATAATGAGGTTTTTAACTGGTTTTTGTTATCATCATACACCTTGAATTGATAAATATTGTTCATCAAATTCATCTTAACTCAACCTCACAATCACCAGCTGCTTTTCTCCATGTTATTCAAGGAATTTTTTTCCCATGAGGAACATGAGATGGGCATATTTCCATTGATGTAAACAAACTTATATTCAATTGTGATTCTTGTATGTAACTGGTCAGGCTCGTTTGTTGTTAGGACGATATTGAATTCTGATTCTTGAATGTAATAAACACGTTAACAATTTTCTTTTTATTCTTCTTCTTTGTCTCTTAACAGGATGTGGGATACTTGGCTAAAGTTGGTTCCATCCTTGACCCGTTTGGGAGGGGGAACATTGAAGATCGCACCATTACCATCTGCAGCGGCTTGGACTTTGTCAACATTAACTACATGCACATGGTTGCAAGCACACCTGAGATAGCACAGGTATTAAGTCATATTTATTTATTTTTATTCATTCATTTATTTATTTATTTATTTATTCATTTATTTATTTATTTATTTATTTATTCATTTATTTATTTATTTATTTATTTATTTATTTATTTATTTATTTGTTTATTTATTTATTTATTTATTTATTTATTTATTTATTTATTTATTTGTTTGTTTGTTTGTTTATTTATTTATCTATTTATTTATTTATTTATTTATTTATTTATTTATTCATTTATTTATTTATTTATTTATTTATTTATTTATTTATTTATTTATTTATTTATTTATTTATTTATTTATTTATTTATTTAGTTATTTATTTATTTATTTGTTTATTTATTTCTTAATTAGTTAATTTGTTTATTTATTTATTTTATTTGTTTATTAGTTAGTTTGTTATTTTGTTTTATTGATTTTGTACTGCAGGGTTGGCCTGCTTTACAAAGGCGCCCTGCAGTCTGTTAAACAGATATCATTAAACATGAAAATACAGAGTAACATCATAAACTCCTAACAACAAATCTTCGAATGTGGATAAATGGTATATCTAAAAATTAGATACATGGGTAGCGCTGTTAAAATGCCACTGAATCTATATGGAAGGCTTTGAAGAGATTTTTAAATCTAAACTTAAATATAAAAATAATACAGGATTTGTACAGGGCATGTATCCACCATGTTACGTGCTCAAGGCGCTCCTATATTACCCTGGCTGAGCTAGTCTACCGATTCCGTTGAGCACGGCTTTTTGAGGAATTACTTCCTGCCTGTACCTGTGTACTTGAAGATTTTTTTCTAAAATAATCATGTTCAAAGTTTGGATGTGTTTCTGAAGCTCGTAACTTCGCACTTGAAGGAAACCAGAGCCTATCATGTCCTATCAGTCCTATCGTGTTATAGCATTTCATACTTCGTTCCTAAGCGCTTTACAATGCAACTATTATCCCGGTCATAGGATCCTTCACTGTTAGACACATAAAGTACACCATCTTCACTGCCTGGGGAGTATCCCGGCCATGGGCATTTCAGAAAATTGTGAAAATTGCTAACTATTTGTTTCATGAAAATGCTCCCTTGGATTGGAGAGCTTGGGATATATAGGATATACATGGAGGAGAGGTGCCAGTATCAATCTCTTCATAAAGCAGCAAGGAAACCATTTGGTGGATTGAGATGGAGCAGAGAGTAGATAGATGATTGGAATGCACCTCTGTCTTATAGTGTTCTCCAAAGGTGCTTTCAGACCGACTTGAAGTTCAAGAATACCCGGTGGGTGTTTCATAAAGCCGTTTGGAAGTTATGAATCATTGGTGACCCACTCTTCGAAAGCCAAATCAACGCAAATGAAAATGTGGGGGATATAACCTCCCATACTAAGGTAGCCTTTATACAAGGCTATGTGCCTGTTATGATATTTATATCAAACACTGAAAACAAAGATTAGTCGCAAAAAGCCAGATGGATGCGAGCCCAGTCACAGGGCCTTTATAGGAACCTTACTCAGATTTTTATGTTAACTATTGTTTCCGACTCGCTACCTGAGAGCCCTGTATGACCCCGTGCCGCAGAAGCGAAAGGACCCGGTCACATGACGTCATCGACATGGTGCAGTGCGGATTGGCTCATTTGCCACATTGGCATGCTCATGAATAATTCATATATTCACGTCTTCACCAGGTTCTAAAAGGCCTCGTGACTAAATTCGCGCTCACTGGGGGTCTCGCCAACTCCCTTCGTGGACCCTAGTCTCGTCTCAGCCACTACTTTACAAGGAACACAGCCAAGTCATGAGGCCTTGTCAAAAGGCTAATACTAAGGGATCTCCAGTCGTGTGTACAGTCAGTCATTCATAACTTATCAACAGCTTTATGAAATGGCTCCCAGGTAATCTTAGGTCAGGAAATTAGCCCTGATTGATCACTATCAAATACCAGGTAATTTTGCCGCTGTGTGAAAGCAAATCTTAAAAATTCCTGAAAGAAAATACTAAACCGTAGGCACTTGTAAAAAATTAGAAAACCTTCGTATGGATTTTTCCAACATCGTGAGTGTTCTTGCAGTGTGAAAGCAAATAGCAAGAACTTTTCCATCCCATACACTGGATGTGGGTTGAGTTGCTGGCTTGCTGAGCTTACCGTGTCAAATCGCTTGTGAGCTTAGAGAACTTACCTGTAACCCTAAAACATGCATAAATTTTGGCTAAATACACAATTTGCATTGGATTTATACATGAATTTACGTTTTTGAGCAGTTTTGGGTCTGATATGCACTTACATAATGTTGCGGAATTTGGGAACCGCGTACCCAGGCATCCCAAATTTGGTCTCGGTGAAATAAACCTGCACTCAGGATAATTTTATTTATGTCACGAGAAAATGGGAGGCTGAATGTCAAGTTGTGCGAGATTTGAAAGTAAAGATTCAGCGAGTGGCGCGGTTGAAAAATTTCGTGCGGTGGATTTATCGTGAAAAAATGTAGAGGGGGGGGGGGGCAGATTCCGTCCCCTGGCCTTTTAGGGTTAAATGGTCTCACAGTGGTTCTGGTGGGTATAGAAGTGGAAAATGATTGTTTTGATGTTCTCATGATTTGACAGGTATTTCGGTGATCGAGTCGGTTTGAAAGCATCTGACCATGAGGATGGCGTGGTGGGCAGCATCCATTATCTGATCTATTTTTGGGGGTGTGGGGAAGACAGACTTTGAATGGGTCTGGATGGTAACACAGGCAGGTGGCACCTGCAACGTGTGTTTGATCAAATGTAATCACATTAGGAGAGTGGATAGGAGACCATGACAACATTAGGGAAATGGCTGAAGTGGGAAGGAGAGATAAGGTAGAGAGAGGGTGAGAGAGACAGACAGACACAGAGAAAGACAGACAGAGGGGGAGAGAGGGAGATAGAAAGAAAGAGAGAAGGGAGAGAGAGGAAGAAGGAATGGGGGATGTTGCTGTTGAAGGCAGTATGGATTGAAAAAGAAGTTTCGGTACATGGAAATCATATTGGTGTAAAATGATCGCAACAAATCAACAAGATAGCATAGCAAAAATTGAGGAATAAAAAGTTAAGGATGTAAAGGATAGCTTTGGATGAAAGTAGAGTTACAAAGTCTGATATAGGTACTTGTTGTCCTAACACATGAAGGCATGTGATACGGTGTGAAGTGAATACTTCCAGCACGGAGTGAATGAGAAGAGAAATGTAACACTCCCCTGTCAATAATTGCTACACCCATGAAGGGCACTGGTGCCAGCTCCTCCACACTCAAGATATTTGTTTTTTATGGGGTTTTTTAACTGTTGTTGCTTAGCAGTACAATGACAATACATTGGAATCTATATTTATCATTGTCATCAAAACTGTCTACCATCTATGCTATACAGTCAATGGTTTAAAGTGCAGGTACTTGAATTACAATAATAATCACCCCTCTTTCTACCACTCTTTCTTTTGTATTCTCTTATTCTGTTTCTCTATCCTCCTTTATCTCCTCTTTCCTTCTCTTCTCTGGTGTCCTTTTCTTAAATGCCTCCTTATCATTTGCCTCACTCTTTCAAACCCTCAGCTGGAACTAAATTCAAGAGCATTTGAAATCAATCGTCTATGATATAGACAATCAGGTAGAACTATAGGCATGATAGGATTGAAATTTCCCTCTGTAATTTGAAATTCAACACCACCTTATTTCACCCTACATGAACCTTTCAGGGGAAGGTTATGCATGGTGATGATAAATACCTTGTGTGGAAATGTGGAAGATGATGGTTTATTTTTATTTTTTAAACAAATCGTAGTGGAAAGTTTCTTTTTTCTTCTTCTTTACTTCAATCCAAATTAAAGTGGACCTAACCCCTTTTGCAACCAAACTCTTCATATATATCTGTAAATATAAAAACAGAATATATATTATCATTATGTATGTACTGCCAACCAAGGATAATATTCAGTGATTAATGGTAGCATCATGACAATAGAGGTTACAGCTCTAAAAGAGAGGATATCCAGGAGATAATTTGCGTTTACAATAGATCATGCTGACTCAATAATCGATCTTGCATCCATATACAAGCTTGTGAGCCTGAACATTGCATATATATATATATATCCCAGGCTATACTGCAGTAATAGTTGATTCCCATTGTAGTGAATGCCATATGGATGAAGTAGATTTGGTGGTTTGTTTTTATTATATTCTAATGCAATGCAGATAAAAAAGAGGATGCCAAATCGAAACAAAAACAAAATTATGTGCCATTCCTTTGGTAAAATTTTCAGGTCATTATACATACTGTATAATGATACTCTCAACTTAGATTTGTCAAATCCATAAATAGAGGTTGTCTGTTGCTGTATGATGATTTCTTGCTGAGGTACACTTTTTAATTCATAAATCCATACCAGTAACTATAGCGCACAGCAATGATTTCTGCAAATGAAAGTATGCTTTGAATTTGCAGATATGGAATATACATCTGTTTGGAATAACATCAACATGAATACATGCATGCACTATCTAATACATTTTTTATTTCTGCAAGTAGAATTATTGCGAGGAAATTAATTGCAGATATTTGGAAATTTCTCATGTCAATTATTCTAGATATGGAGTAAATTTACTTCATTTCGAATATATACTGTACTTAAGAGTAGCAATGATTTTTTTTTTGCGTTATATGAATTCTAAAAGTAGTTCTTACCAACTTGTCTAAAATAATACTGCAGTCACACAGACCTATCAAATACCCCTTTCATAAACCCAATTATGCGGCTAATAGCAGCATAATTTGGTCGTAAAATCGGAGGAGGACCAGAGTTATCCGCATTATTTTGATGCTGCAACTATCCGCATAATAGCGGCATCGGGACCAGATTTTGACTTTATGAACGCATTTCCAAATAATGCGGATAATTGCCATGGTGCGGTCAAAAGGTCACCCTTTTCCAATACAACCGCAACCGAGGGGGCATGTGCAGTTGTCATGACGATTTTTAGCCTTTTTCAGGACGGGCGCTTGTAAAAATAGTGCAGATTATTTTCGGAGTTTGTGAACGCAATTTTTATTGAATTATCCGCATTACTCTTAGGCGGCTAATTGGAGGATGGGTTTATGAAAGGGGTAAAAGTTGTTAACATTATTTCCAATGACATACCATCGGTCGGGATCATAGACCGGTGAAGTAGCAGGTGTTTGTAGACCGCATTGATTTGATGTGAACGGCTCTGGCAAGCTGTCTAACTCTGGCAATTTGAACAGGTAACCCAAGATGCATGACATTTACCTCATGGTGACTCTCATGCTAATAAAGAAAATGATACTCGCATTTCTTCATTATCGGCGCAGGCAAATTGTGACAGTCCGCATGGCAGTGATCGAATGCAACTTTATAGGGGATGCAGTCATTGTCGGAAATCTGCGAGATCGAAAGCTAAATTGATCTATTTTTAAGTTATTGTTTCGAATTTGGGGGTAAATGCCATAGGCTACCTGCTGATTGTACATGTAGGTTAAGGTATATGGAGAGCATAAAAATATCACGAGTTGGGAATTTAGAATGTGCTCAAGATCTCAAGATCATGAAGATGTGGGTTTGTGTCAGTGACGGAAAAAAATCCCAAAGCTCTTAAAGGGGAATCCAACCCAAATAAAATCTTATTTTCATAAGGAAAAGAAAAATCAGACAAGTTGATCGGTGAAAGTTTGATCAATATTGGACAAACAACAAGAAAGTTATGAATTTTTAAAAGTTGTAAATATTGGTAATCACTATACCCATGGAGACTTCAAATTGGCCGCATATGGGATGTCATAGTGATGTAAGGCAAGGACTACTCTTCCATGTACTCCAATACATATTATGGCTAAAATGTCATTTTCCCCAAAAGTTTTATTTCAAATTATATTTTTCTTTCATGAGGACATAAGACAATATACTACCTGGGTTATATTTAGATTACTGCCCCAGGGGAATGGGTACTTAGGAGAAAACCACAAATCCCTGATAATAAAGTACATGGCCTATGGGAAAGTTGTCCTTGCCCCTTGTCATAATTTACTTACCCAGTTGCCAATTTGAAATCTACATACTATGATCTCAATTTTAAAGCAGCTATAACTTTCTTATTGCTTGTCCGATTTCTTTCAAACTTTCACCATTCTGTTTAATTTATTTTTCTCCTTCCCAACACAACATTTAATGGCCAAGGCTGGATTCCCCTTTAACCTTTCACAGACAATACAAACCAGTCTCATACTAAATCTAAGACTTAGAGATCACAACATATTATAAGAGGCCTATATTTCAAGTCTATCGAGGGCGTGTTCATTCAAAATTCTTTGGATAGAATACAAAAAGAATAACAAAATCACAATCGCAGGGGCTCGGGGCAATTTTGCCCCCGAAGTGCTAAAGAAGAGTCCTGGGAAATCTGCATTCACTTCAATGTGAAAGCTTTACCAATTGATGTAGCAGATTTAGGCAGAAGGTTATGAAAAGTAGCATGTAAATGTAAAAGAAAAAATATTGTTTCCCTTGCCACCCACCTCATGATGCAGATAAATTACTTTAACCTAAGAAGTATGTATACACAGGTTAATCTTTCGGTGTATGGAATTCATGTCCAAACTGGTAGAAGGTTTGACTTTGGGTTCATTATTGAAATCTATATTGTGTTTAATAACTTTTTTTTGTCAGTGGTTTTACCAAAGTGCTTTTCAAAATCTGTGAGAATTTTGTGATTGTGTTTTGAAAGAAGTTTATTTTCCAGACAAACTATTTATGGATTAAATGCAACCTAGTTCGATTGGAACACTTTGAAAACTGATAATAGGGTAAAAAAGGTGCAGATTGAATGCAACCTTTACACAGTAGACTCACCATAGTCGAATAATCACCGAACTCGAATCATTTTTTCAGACGAGAATATGTGAAACATATTGTGTTATTTAAATTTTCTTTGTCAAATTTTGTCAAAGTTGAACAGACTCTTGTGATCCCAAGAGATTTGACTGTGGTAGAGTCACCTGTGTGTAGGATTTCGAACCTTCAATATAGATTCAGTGATGCTGTGAAATATGGTTCCATGACATTTGCTCCGGCGACAATTGCTCCTCTGTGAATTCCACACGCTAATGGAATCGCCACCTTCGACCCTGGATTCAACAGTTTGCCCTATCCTGGACCTAACCCTCAACCTTAAAACCCTATTGCGACCCTAGCCCGAACGCTATATGTTGGATGAAATAAAGACTGGAGCAATCGTCGCAGGAGCAAATGTCGTGTCAGCGTGAAATATAAGTGGGCTAGTTTGATCACCCTCTGGCAATAAACTTGCATGGGTCATTACATCGCTGGGTCAAATAGTTAATTAAACTTCTCTTTAGGCGGTTTCAAACCGCCTCGATCTCAAGAATCCCCGTTAAATTACGAGAACATTTTTAGGCTAAAAAATACCCATTAATTATTCCTGCATTCACACTGCCCCGAAACATACCCTTCGGGGTAAATTCCTGAAGTTAGGAGCATGCGCAGTATGGTCTAATAAGCAGGCAAGGCGCGAGATTCAAAACCACTAGCCCAGCAGCCACCCACGGCACCCGCGCCCAACGGCACGCTGGGCTAAAAGTTCCCGTAAATTGCTTTCACATTGCCAAAATCCCCGCGAAAGTTCTCGTAATTTCGCCAAGTACCTACTATTTAGCGGGTATTTTCTTTCGGGGAAATTACGCGTAGTTTGCTTTCACATTACCAAAATACCTGGTATTTTCTGATCGGGGTAAATTTCCCGATCATAGAATACCTGGAACTGACGAACTTCGAGGCGGTCTGAAACCACCTATTGGTATGTATGTACTCTGCTTCATACCACTCAGAATCGGCATTTTAAAATGCCACATATAGAAATAAAAATCGACAACAGGATATGCATTTGGCTAATCTAGGAATACCTCTTTTTCCTTATAGTTTTAGATCAGAATTAAACTATTTTTACAGTACTCCAAAGAGGGGGAAAAAATCAAAAGTCTGTTCTAATAATAATTCCCATTCATTCCAGGATCACAATTTATTCATTCCAGAATAATTAAATTGGTTCATTTTGAGTTGTGCATATCTTTAGATTTAGACTTTAGCAACATTGAACTGCCCTGTCCCGTACAGGTATCAAGGGCTTATCACTAGCTTAACATTATTAGTTTCAATGCTGAAAACAATATATTAGGAACCCTATGGGGATGTAACTTGATTGAAAATGCACATTTTAACTTTCCTAGGGATTATAATAATCATTGCCCAGTCGATTCACACCCCATTGGGCAACGCAGCATCTAATTCTTCAGCAGGGCTGAGTTGTCCATAGTGCCTAGTTGACCAAGACCCTCTAATTTCTCATATTCCCCAATCCAGTTTTGGTACAAACAATTTAATGGCAAGGATAGAAAACTAAATGACCTTTCATCACACCCTCCCTCAGATATATTCTAAAATACATTTTGTCCTTTTTTGCTTTCCATAGTTATGTTATATTAATCCACCTTAATGTAATAACCTATTGATATCTTCCTGTTTGTTTCTTTTTTTTTAAATTTCTTTCAGGTGTGGTTTGATGGATTACTTACAATCACTCACAATGTCAAAGCTAACAATGTGTGTCCAATGCAGAGTTTAAAGAAACAGTAAGTATTTAAAACAGTATGTGACCAGCCAATCCAAACCAAGAATAAGTCGCGTAGTATGAATTTCATGATTTGAATTGAGCTTGAAAAAGCACAATTTAAGCTTTAGAGAGGCATATATGTAATGTCAAAATTGATCAACAATAACCGTTCTAAGTATTTGAAATGATATAGAAATGTTTCAGTGAGAGTTTCACATGCAGTAATAAACAGGGAAAAAAAATGTTTGAAGTTTAGGGTTCACTCAAGCATGAGATGTGCACACTGTAAAATCTCGGTGAAACTTCCTAACAATCCAGAAATCTGTGCTATATTGTTACATTTAAAAAGCATAATTACTCATTTCTTTCATACTAGCAGTAAGTATAACTATAAAAGGAATTATCAAAGCATTCTCAAACACTTTTACAGTTGAAGGAAATTCTCTGACAATGACTTAGAAATGACTGGGTATGATATTATGAACAGTAGATATTGTTCTACCTTATTTTATAATGATCCAAAGTGTAATTGCCTCTTAAAGCTTTTTTTTAATTGGTAGGATGACTTTTTCGAGCACTTGCAAACGATGAAATGATTTAATATTGCGATGCCATGGAAACTGCAATCCCTATTTGCTTCCCTCCTCTTTCAGCTGGATGAAAATTTGCTTTCAAGTCAACCCCAACGGCAGAATACCAGTACGGAATCTCACAAGAACGTTTGCATCGGGCAAGACAGAGAAGATTGTCTTCAAGTCGCTGGATGAGCTAGGACTTCCCTCGGGCAAGGTATGCATATCAAATGAAAAGCCCCCCCCCATTGCCAAAAGGATGTAGATCCAATTACGCCATTCAAGTGTTATAGTTTTTTGCATGAGTTGAACTCGAAGGGTGTGCATTTATGATTTGCCCTTATTCATTTCTTTGTGTCGTAGAGAAAAGCCGGTAAATGTCAATCTGACTTGGCCTAGCTATCATCTTGAAATGGTTTTATCTATTTCGTCCTAGAACATTTTATATGTTTGCATGAATGGCGGAAGGATGTATTGATGGGGGGGCAATGGACATTTTTTTTTTACAATCTTCTATTTTTTGGCCTCACTTTTCTTCCTCTTTCTTTCTGTACCTGACAAATCATACATGGGCAGTTGCCCCTGCCCCCTGAAGCATCTCCCTTGTATGCATGGTATACAGGGTGAGGGGGGGGGGTAATCCTATTTACTCTAGATCCATTTTTATGGGTGTGTTTGGGGTGGGATAGGGGAAGGATTTGTGGAAGAGGTTGAAAGCATGGAATAAGTATTCTACATCATGATCTCAGTGTAACCTTTCGAGTTCAAGAATTTTGGATTCTTATGTAATAAATATCAAATGGAGAAGCCAAGACTAATGGGGGGGGGGGGGGAAGAGATAGTTTGCAAGAAATGTGAAATGTGTGACAGATGCAACCTGTATGAGATTCATCCTTGATAGGGTAAAATGAACTGATAGATGGATAGATATATAGATAGATAGATAGATAGAGAGATAGATAGATAGATAGATAGATAGATAGATAGATAGATAGATAGATAGATAGATAGATAGATAGATAGATAGATAGATAGATAGATAGATAGATAGATAGATAGATAGATAGATAGATAGATAGATAGATAGATAGATAGATAGATAGATAGATAGATAGACAGAGAGATAGATAGATAGATAGTGTACATAGATAGGTATATAGATAGATAGATATACAGATAGATAGATAGATAGATAGATAGATAGATAGATAGATAGATAGATAGATAGATAGATAGATAGATAGATAGATAGATAGATAGATAGATAGATAGATAGATAGATAGATAGATAGATAGATAGATAGATAGAGTCAGAGATATTGAGAAAGGGGAAAGACAGGGAGGGGTAAATTAGATTATCCAGACATAAACAATGCAGGAGTTAAGGGATCAGCATACAGGATCATCGATCAGTACTCAGATCTGTTTTCATTGGGTCTCTTGTCTGCCATCTCTGTCTATCATTGAAAAGACTGTGATATATTTGGATTTGTTGTGGAGCCCCATTAGACAATCCAGTGAAGCGGACCGAAGAGTGCCCCCAGGATCTGATTTGGGATAGTTGAAGAGTGCTCGTGGCTCCACAAAATGTCATTTCAAATGGACCGTTCTGTGCTGGCGGTAGTCAGTCATCCAAACGTCAGATCCGTATTAGGCAACAGCCACACCGACGAAACCGCTCCCAGGCTGACAAATGTTAGTACGCTCTTCCCAATGGCATACCATGGTCGATTTGGTGTCGGTTCCCTTGGTGTGACGGTAGCAGCAAAGAAGGTATACCGCATCTTTCACTGTGTTCAGATGTAAACTAGCGGCGACTATATCTTGTATTGTTTACAAACATGCTTCATAGCAATCCAATCCATTCTCTTCAATGCATTTTTTTTGTCTTCGTCCTTTAAAATAATGTAATTTTCCATATGAAGCTCAATTGAAGCATCGTTCTTCCATTCAATCGAGAGGTTTTATGATATTGTAAAGTGGTAGCTATTTATGAAAATCTATTAAAAGCATCTGCAAAATGTCATATAGGTCATAAAGGTCAGATCTTCAGGGAAAAAAAAAACTCCAATACACATTTCAGTCAATTCAACTGCACATTGATATGCCCTCAACAGAAGGAGTTTTTTTTTACCCAGGCTTTCACCAGAAGCTGCTGTACATTTCATGTTCTCCATAACTGCATCTGGAATACCGGTAGTTAATAAAGTGTGTGCTTTGATGGAGAAGAGTATCAAAGGAGGTATCATTAGGCAGATGATTATCTTGGCAACCAGGCACCGTTCATTCTCATTTAAGCTATTGCCTGAAAGAAATCCAATGTCATTTGTAGTCATGTTACCACAGACCTTGCCAATGCCCTACCTGGTCGATTTTCCTGCCTCTTTGCCGTAAAAAAGATGTATCCAGGTTTTTCTTGGTTTTCTTATTTCATTTAACACCATGATACATTTTAACACATCAATTAGAAAAATACCCATGAATTTAATCACATTAGTCTCTAAAAGACATATGTATTAGTATGTGCAAATAACTCCATGTGAACGTTGTCATATAATCATAGTAACTTACTTGAAGTTTAGAGGGAAAGTTCTTATTTGCTTTGTAAAGTACACGTGCCTTTTCTATATCATTCTTCAAGACTAGCTGTGTATCACGAATTGTGATAGATTTGTCTGTCATGATATTGGATGAATTTATAGATGGTTGTACAGATTTTCTGTTGATTAGAATAGATAGCTGTCTGGTACAAAATGGCAAAAAATATTTTCCTGTGGTTTCTCACAAAGCCTTCTATCCGAGTCTCCTTTATATACCTAGTAATGACAGTGTAGTCTATAGAGTATGTAATTCAATTTTCTAATTCGGTTTGAAAATTAGGAATGTCGAGGTATGTGCAATAATCTCCTTGCAATGCATAATATCACAACAGATGATTGGTAATGAATTCATTGCAATGAAAATGCTCTTCAGAATTACGGAGCTCCTCCTCGAGAATGTGACCTTGGAAGGGATAGCCTCATCATCACACCCATTGGCCTGACTAGACTCCTCCGTAACCATGGCAACAGAAATCAAATCGTGATTATGCTAACAGGGCACGTGTGATTGAATTAAGTGCTCTCTCATTGAGGTTAGACCTTGGTATTAACTATAAGGGATTGCCAAGTGCATCTTTTTTCCCTGCCTTACAATTCTCCCTTGTCTCATTAAAAGTGTCATTTACAAAGATGATATGATTATAAAGGCTTAGTCTGTAGACACAGACTTTTTTTTTTTTCGCAATTGGCATAGCACATAATACAAAGTGTGAAGGAATGAGACTAGATTCACCATATTCTGTAGCTGCCTCTACCTCTTATTTGATTTAGACAGAGAGTTTGGCATCTAGTTTTTACTCTAGACATGGAATAATTGGGTAAAATGTCAAATTTGAGTCTGTGTCTGCAGACAAATAAAGGCTTGTGAGATTTGAAATAAAAAGGGAGAGACAATATGTTCCAAGTTTTATAATACCTTTAGAATGGCTTTCGGTAGGCAGGGATGAAATAAGAATTATTGAGTGCAGATATTACAATTTATTTAAGCAGTAGAATAGTGATAGTTTTATCTCTCAACCCGGGGGCCCTTTCATGAAGCTGTTCGTGAGTTAAGAGGGACTTTAAGAATGACTGGTGATCCTTTCTTACGCGCTAAACCATCGTCTATGGTGTATACCATTTACCAAAAGAAAGGATCACCAGTCGTTCTTAAAGTCGTTCTTATCTTATGAACAGCTTTATGAAACACCCACCAGGGGAGCGTTTCATCAACATTTTCATCCGACAAGTTGTCAGATCTGACATCTTTCTCTGATGTTGATTGGCTGAGAGGTACTGTTACTATGGTAACTGTCGGATAAAATGGGACTTGTCGGATAAAACGTCCGACAAGTACTTTCATGAAACGCCCCCCAGTGTAGTACATGGGTACCCAGTAGGCAGGAATTCCTTGAGAGCTTGAAGTCCCAATCAGGGTAGCCATGCTTAAAACAGGCCAGGATAATAGTAGGCAGCATTCTAAAACATTTTATTTACTGCTATGTAAATGCTTATTGTGATATCTGCATTACTTTGGAACAACCTAACTCAGAGCATAAAACAAGCAGACTCAACTGACAAATTCAAATCTATCCTTAGCATATGCAGCTTCAACTGTCTACTTTCAACTGTCAACATGTATAGTTAAATTTTTTGCTGAAATTTCTTGTCTTTCTATTTATTTTTCTTTAGCGCTTAGAGACATTCTTTGTGATAAGCGCTATATAAATGATGTTAATTATTATTATTATTATATTCATAGGCTGAAGAGATTTTAGAAGGATACTATATTCTTTTTTTGCATACATTAATTACTATGTAGACTAAAAGCCACCCTTTTGGACATACATGATTTTAGCCATGAGCAACTTTAAAACATTGTTTCATTGAAGAAATTATTTGAACAGAAATCATTCAATTCAATTTCAATTCAAATTTATTTCCACATCTGATTAAAAAGACAAGTACAAATTCATATGCAGATAGATTTATACAATAATAAAACATTTAAGTGAAACATATTCAGTTCGAAATCATAATGTGGTGGGAAATGACAAAGGCTAAAGGCCTTGCAGGGTTCTTCCCAAAGGTAATAAAATTTACATTAAATGTTTCTTAAGTATATACATAATAACATGTTTAAAATACAAAACAAAACAATAGAAAAAAGAAATACACACTCACACATGGCATTCAGAAATATAAATGTAAATAGAATAACAATTGAATACAATGAAGTGTTAACATTTATACACGTAGGCCTGTTAATATGTTTTTATCAAAATGATATTGCTTCAAATGATATTCTGGTTATGTTCTTGTAAATAAAATCAGTACTGTATTTCTCAATGAAATCATTTCAATGAAGGGTACCTCTGGCATTTCGAAAATATATTCTGGCTTTCACATATATGTTTTCTTTCATACGGGAGAAATGAAAACGATGAATTTTCATATCTAGATATATTACTGCAAGTGCTGATATTGACTTGTGTGTCTTCAGAAGGCTTTGCTGTGGCTAAAAATAGAACGAATAGAGTCAGCACAGCAGAAAATTGGAGTTTCCATCATGAAATGTACTGAAGAGGGAATAACTTGATCAAAGAGATGGTGCTTTATAGATAAAAAGAACGGAGGGAGGGAGGCGAAAGGGGAGTACTAGCTCAGGGAAGAAGAAGAAGACATTAAAAGGTGAATCCATTCATAACAATGCATGTTCCTCTGCATTAGTGTGTATGGTGCCTGGGATTCTATTTTTAATATAGTTGGCTTCGACAGAGTCCTTATGAGTAAAATGCCTTGAACTTTAAAATCATTTTCAGTCACCTGTCCATCTTAAAAGGGAACCTGCAGGTTTTATTTTGACTATTTAGCAATAAGTTGAACCCTAAAATATAGCAATTGCTGTGAACGGTTGACATATCATTTGGTTGATGTATGAACATATATCTTCTAGGGGATCATTTTTTTTTGAAGAACTTTAATTGCACATTAAGGAATTCGAAGCGACCTTTCGCAAAGGGTCAAAGGTAAGTGCACGACTCCATGTCACTGGGAGATGGCGCTATTGTGCAAGACTTTGTGTACAATATATTCCAGTTGCGATTTAAAGGCCTAAACTAGCATAAATCAGGTAGGTGCATCTAAATTATTGATGTAAATATATTTTAATATCTGTGACTGCCTTCGTAAAACTTTCTACAAAGGAGTTTCGTCTAATTATGTCCAACTATTGTAATTCACAAGGCACAAAGAATCAATCAATGCTGGACTCGACTTGTTGAAATAAAACAAACTTTTGCTTTATTCAGTTAATCTCCAACACTGGTGATAAACTTCAGTCGTACTTTCAGTTATACTTCGATGCACCTTCAGATAACAATCAAATTGGGCCTTTGTCGTTGTCCACAAGTAACAATTGACTTAAACTTTCTGCAACTGTTTGTGATGAGTACTTCACTCCATCACTCTGACTATGAGAATGAAAGTTATCTTTACTTCCAAGAAGATATTCTTGGAGAGAAGTTGGAGAGCAATGAAATTACTTTACTATTAGCGGTGAGCGGGGCGGTGAGTCACACCTTCTGGGGAAACAAATACCACTGTTGGTGATATAGTCTTGATAATCAGACTCTTGATGAAGATTGTACGAGAGAATATAGCATCACTACACACTCCTGTAGTGACAATGACATTTGAATTCTTAAAAGTTAGATTGAGATAACCAAATAACGATTTGTAGATGCCTTTATAATTGTATTTAGTTTTTCGTATTATTTAATACATTTAATGTTCCATATTTAAATGATGGCAGGGCATGGTTCAATTAGTTCTCACTATTACCAGTATGTGTGTTTGATAATGCTGTAATCAAAGTGCTCTTAGACTTCTGGCTTGTTTGCAGTTGCCTGGTGATTAATCTACACCCGTTGTGGAATGTTTGGTTAAGATGGTGTATGAAAACTACATCACTCTTTGTCTGATATATCTTTCCATCAGGCGCGTAGCCAGGGGGGGGCGGTGGGGGCGGTCGCCCCCCCCAAAACGTCCCCAAAAAGAAAAAAAAGAAGGGGAAAAAAGAGAGGAAAAAAGGAAAAGGGAAAGGAGGAAAGAAAAGAAAGGTAGCTTTGTCGGTTTTTTTTTTTCTTTCTTTTTTTTTTCTCAAAAGAGAAACTCCTTCACTCTTGCTCTAAATTTATATATGAATTTTGCTTCCGCGCTGCGCGCGGTTAAATGACAATATTGAAGTTCTCCATTGTTTCCTCCACCCTTTCTCTAACCCTGCTTTTCCACCTCAGCTATATGTGTTTCTTGCCAGTTAAAGTTCAAATGTATACATTAGGGCATGGAATTAGAGTAAGGTTAGGCCGAAGTATATGAAGTTATCTTTTTTTTTTTGATCGCGCAACTTCTGGTCGGGTCGGGTCCGGGCGGGTAAAATCTTTATATCAATTTCTGCCGTCACCTCCATGAAGTCAACTTCTCCCGCTTTTCAGCTCATTACTAAACAACCATAATTTGGGGCAAACAGGTTCCTAATTTAAAAAGAGGAATGTATAAAATTCGTGTCGTATTGAATAAAAAAGTACAATATTTTTTTTCAAATTCTATTAATCTTCATGTTATTTCCCTGCACATTCATCTCCTGTCCTGTTCTTCGCCCTCAGTCTGAAATTTTGAATGACACTTAGGTTTCTTTATAATTCAAAATAAAGCGCTTCAGGATAAGTCAAAGAAATTAGGCATCCTTTTTTATATAATTTCAATAAATCACTGAAGTTTCAACTTTTTGCACACTATTTTCCTTGTAATGAAGTTCAATAATCTTAAGAAATCAATTGAATTAGAGACGATGGGGTATTAGAGATATCTGCATTTGATGAAACGTCCGCCCTTTGAAATTTCAGAGTCTTATTGCTCTGCGGGGGGGGGGGGGATATCTTCCTCCCGGCATATACACTTCTTTCCCTCTGTTTTGCGAGTTAAAGATATGCACTGTCGCTAAATTGTTTGTAATCAAATCTGATCTTTCCAAGGGAAGTATTCAATATATCTTTGAGAATACCCTTTTCTCGGGACCCTTTTCATGGCAAAAAATTGATAAAACGCTTTAGCTTCCGCGCTTCGCTTCGCGCGAGGTTATTATGATTTTAATTTCCTCCATTAATTGTATTCCTTTTTGTGCGTTCACAATCACTTGAAAACAATGTTCAAAATCACAATATAGTCAACTGAATTGGAGCTGATATAGGTACTAGAGACAAGAGAGACGGCTCCTTTTCATTTTAATTTATGAAACACCAAAAGCTTCGCGCTTCGCAAGGGAGGGGGAAACTCCCCCTCCCTGCACCCACCCCCCTAGGGAGCGCGCTTCGCGCGCTCTGTAAGTGTTGGCACGCTTCGCGTGCATTTACCGCCCCCTCCAAAATGAAATCCTGGCTACGCGGTTGCTTTCCATAGATGAAATCTTTGGGGATATATGTTGAGGTTTAGCGTAACCCCATCCATTTTACCAATTTTCCCCATGGTTCAAAATAATAGTTTTTTAAATTAAAAAGTGAAAATTAAACTCTTAACAAACGCCTTTATAACAAAATTAGATATAGATCTATTACATAGAAATAGGCATTATTCAATCACTCAGATTTTGATATGAATATAATTTTGATATGAAAATAACTATTCGCAGGCTACGTAATAAAACATTTATCATTTATCTATATGTGGCATTTATAGCCCTTGTCACAGAGAAGTTTTAGTATTCAGTGCGTGTCACATCTTCAGCTATTATTTCCTTAAACTGGGTGTATGGTATGCTTAACTTAATCATTATTCTGAAATATCCAGAACAAAATGGGAATCTGAATTATAATCATATACAGGAATGAAGTTGAATGTGATGAAGAATGAGACTCTTATTTATGAAACATGGTTTTTAGTTCCAGTAGATTACAGCCTCAATCTAATGAGAAACCATTTCGTTCCAGTAGGATTTGATTGAAATTAAATTCTATTATCAATGCAAAGTACTTAATCCTCATCAAAACCAAGTGAAATATGCAATTCTTCAATTTTACACATGTTCCTCTTCAAATTGAATTCTCTAATTGCATTTTCAAATTGTTTCGAAATGATAAAGATTACTGTTCGCTACTCATTGATAAAACCCAATCATAAACTCATATTGAATTTAATAAAGAATTTATAACTGTCGTGAAGTGTCTTGTCAGTTGATTGCTCTTAGAAATTTCCTTCCACCAATCAGAAACAAGGATATCAGTAGCTTATGACAGTTGTCAATGAATATCTCTGACATGTTGCCTCTTTCAACTCTCCTCAGGTCTTAGAAAAAAGGGTAATGCAGCAATGAAATAGAGATATTAGTTGGTTGATTATTTATTAGACTCCGAGAAGGCTTCCGTGTGTTTGTTTTCAAAGCCATTATGGATCCATCTTCTACCCTTAGGATCCATGCCCTTAGGTAGAGGTGTTATTGTCCTGTTATATTACAGCGTTCTGCTCTTTGATGTGCTAAATGAAAATGCTTTTCACCCCAAATTGGATCATTCTGTTTCCTCTGTTTTTGTTTTCCCAGTTGTGTTGAGGCAATATACATAAGGTATATCTCCATTTGGTATTGTGCAAAATACGTCCTGAGGTAGTTATAGATTTTCTTTGTTGTACAGTTTGCCTGGTTTTGAAGGGGGGGGGGGTCAGAGATTGATGTATTAAAGGTCAAGTCCACCCCAGGAAAATGTTGATTTTAATAAACAGAGAAAAATCAAACTAGCATAGTGCTGAAAATTTCATCGAAATCGGATGTAAAATAAGAAAGTTATGACATTTTAAAGTTTTGCTTATTTTTCACAAAACAGTGATATGCACAACTAGGTGAGTCAGTCGATGATGTCAATCACTCAGTATTTCTTTTGTTTTTTATTGTTTGAATTATACAATATTTCATTTTTTTTAGATTTGACAATAAGGACCAACTTGACTGAACCATATAGTATTAAACAATGCTAATTCCACATGTTCAGGGAGGAATTAATCGTTGTATTACTTGACAATGAGGAGAAAATTAGAATATTTCATATAATAAAATACAAAAGAAATAGTGAGTGGATGACGTCATAGTTTCCTCATTTGCATACCAGCCAGGATGTGCATATAACTGTTTTGTGAAATTAAGCAAAACTTTAAAACATAACTTTCTTATTTTACATCCGAATTTGATGAAATTTTCAGTGTTATGCTTGTTGGATTTTTCTCTTTTTATTCAAATCAACTTATTGTTGGGGTGGACTTGTCCTTTAAAGTTTGATCAATATTGGATGAATAGTTATGATTTTTTTTAAGTGGCATAAACTTTAAATCACTTCACTATCCATGTGGATTCAAATTTGCCACATAATAATGTTATAGTCATGTAGAGCTAATTGACATCGATCAATAATTTATTGGCTTACCAACCAGCTATTCTACAGCAGTGTTTGTCATTAGTAATTCTAACTTGTACATTGAACAAGTCCTTTTTATAACCATGATAACGAGGAAAAGTAGAGGACAATGAATTGCAGCCATAAAAAGGAGTTAATTTCCTGTTTCTCCAGGAAGTTTACCCACATTGAAATACGATCATTCCTTATGTATTACACCCCGATCAGAACCGATCGATACGCATTTTACCTCACATTTTTATGTTACCATGCGTATGATTGAAGGTTACTGTATGGTTGCGGGTTTTATGGTGAAAGCAGTTTAATGTAATCACACCTTTCTCCTGTAATGTATATCATAGGATCTTGCGGTTTGCAAATTCACATAGCGAGAAAAGGCTGCGTGTACTCCCTCCTTGAGAGTAGGACATGTATTGCATTTGGAAAAGCATATCACCTTCAGGTCGAAATCAGGTTCCAAAACTGCATTAGATTTAGAACATTGGTATTTTGCTGCTTGACTAAAGTTCACAAGTCTCCTGTACTTTATTATACATTTCCAAAGAAATCTAATTCTGTTTTTGAAATAAATGTACATGTATGTCAAAAGGGTGAAAGAACTATAAAACTTAGATAACACGCTGCTCTAATAATATATTTAAAAAGGAAATTGCTTCTTCACAGCGTTCATTTCCCTTACTATTAGTTTGACTTTCCCCTCTTCAATTAACAAAGAAATGAAAGATTAGTGACTGAGATACCTTGCCTTTTCATATTTATTAGAATTGAGTAGGTCTGTCTGAACTAAAACATCCAGGAAAACGTACCAAGCGGGTGTTTTACAAATGGCGTGTTTCTACAGAGAATCGTTATTAAAACGGTATTACCTGTGTAAGTATCCAGAATTCTTAAAAACTTCCCTGAAGAAACAGACTTGTTGCAGTTTATTGATAAACCAAAATATGGTTTCTCCTAACCACCTCTGGGAGGTGGTTATTGCTGTGTTAACCCATTTAACCGGATAATCGGATTATTCGCTCTGTAGAAACAGGTTGGTTTAAGGGCGATACGGTTTTTGATTCCGGAAAAGTTTTTAACAATTCTCTGTAGAAACACGCCGAAAGAGTTAAGTGTGACTTAGAGTCGCACTATAGATTCCAGTTGCGTAAAGACATCACAGCATTGGTCAAAACATGTTAAGATGACATGCGCTACTTCGTATTAATAATTAAGATTGCATGTTACGTATCGTGTTCGTGTCGGTATTTAAGTATGACTCTAAGCCATACTTAACTCGTTGTGAAACAGTATGTTTGATTAGAAGCATCTTGGTACCAATTTGCCCAAGTCCTCTGAGGAGGTCTGTTTTGTAGATAATGTATACAATGTATCTCCTATCTGCTGGCCTAATGTTGTTTTGAACCTAGAAACAATGGTTTGTGTCACATTAAAGGGAGTGCCCGCTCGAAATCCATGTACGATCAATTTCATTCGCTTATCCCTACGGCAAGCCCGTATACCATAATGATCTTGGAGCAGCGAACGAAATTGCCACTGAGGGTGGGAGACTCTGTCAGATGGCTTGTTTGGTTCGTCTTTGTTCGGTCGAGTGCAAGCTGCATAGCGAAGTACACACAAATCATGCATGCGCCTATTGCAAACAATTTTATTGCAGCCACTTGTCTATAGTAACCACAAAAACCGATTTCCGTTGTGTGTATAATAACCTGTCTATAGCAGCTACCTGCCTACAATGACCACTAAAACCGATTCCCATGGAGGGAGATTGTGTGGAAGAACCTGTCTATAGCAGCCACCTGTCTATAAGTATAAAGGCCACATTGTGGGTTTCCCTTGGGTGGTGACTATCAGCAGGTTTCACTGTGCATACATTATCGCTTTTTCATTGAGACATGCTCAAAGTACTTTACAGTACAACTTAACATGATGGTAAACTCTCTTAGTGCCTACATAAAAGGGATGTCATTCAGAAAATAAATAGGTTCTTAACTTGTATTTAAATACTTGTATTGAAGCACATCAACATATGTTGCAGGAGAGACAACGCTCGATAGAAATGGGGATCCTGAAAACTACAGTGAATCCTGCATAGTTAGGGGGGGGGGGGGGCTGTGTAAGCAACATTTGTCAAGGTACCTTAGGAACTAACTGCTTAACCTCTAGGCCACTTTGTCCATTCTTGCAACTCTACATGGAATCCGCCAAAGGGGTGAATTCATCAATCAGTTCATGGTAATGTTGCTACAGTCAAATGCAACTCAAATGTTATAAATGTTGTATCAGGAGAAAGGTGTGCTGTATTATTGTTGATAAGTTAACATCCACTTTATCTTTCAATTCCAATTTACTATTTTACAGATGGAGGAGATTGATCCGGCTGACTTCCCATTTGAAAAGTTCTATGAATTGTACCACAAGATCTGTCCGAGGACGGATATAGAGCTACTCTTCAAAGATATGTAAGTAACCATTCAGTCATCTCTCATTTATATTGCACATTAACGTCCATTCATACTTCACCATCGAATACATTTTTATTGAATTAACTAATTATTATCAGATTTTAGACTTTGTGATAAAGTCTTTCATTTTATCTGACAATAAATTTAAACTGATAATGTATAATTTTTAGATTTTGTAATGATAAAACTTGATACAGGCATTCAGCCATTATAATACAAATTGCTTTGCCTATGTATTCCTCATCTTAGTGTTCAGGTATGGCCTATATCATGCATAAAATATTTTATTGTGCGAACAGATTTTATGGCAAAACTGGTTGGATATGTCGTACAAATTCTTGGAAAAATGCACATTCGTATGGAGGAACTGAATTTAAAATGCATTAGGCTTAACAAGTTTCCATTGTTGATGTATTGCATTTGTACTGTCTAACCACTTCTGCCAGTTAGAACTGATACATGTCTCTCTTTCTCTTTCTTCACAATATGATATTGTATGTAATTTCTAAAAGAGTAACTATACTTGAATTATTATCTTTCATTTTGCATACTCTCTTTCTCTCTGTTTATCCAGAGGACGAAATGAAACGGAAGGATTATCGGTGGAAAAACTGATTGAATTCTTGAACGACAAACAGAGGGACCCTAGACTCAATGAAATTCTCTTCCCAATGTATGACAGGGAAAGGGTACTACAAATCATTGATACATATGAGAAAGATCCTCAGATGATTAAGAAAGGTAAGCAAGTCAAACAATTTGAATGCATATTTTGTCTTCATTGTTTCATATTCCACAAATTATATACATTATCTGTCTTGAACATAAAAGAAATTTGACAAGGAAAATGCAATTTATGTTTGTATGCTTTCCAGAACATATCGAGGATTTACAATATTTTCCAAAAGGCTGTTAAAAAAATAACATGCGTTATGAAAAACTAGTAAAGGTCTTAGGATTGAACCCTGTGGAACACCACTACAGTCATGGATCTATCATTAATCTTCATTGCCATTGCTTCACCTAATGGTAATGATAATACACAGTCCTTGTGTTGTGTACATTAAATTACGATATAATGGACTTCAATATTATGAACCTGTCTATAGCCTGGGTTTAATGATTTGAAAGGAAAAAAGTGCAAAAAATATAATTTCGAGGGGAAGGGGAGTTGGAGAGTTGCGGAGTTCCTGCTCAGTTATCAAAACTACTTTATTACTCTCGTTATTTGTGACTAAATGGGTTTGTAAGAATGACATCAGTTTATCATATAGCATATCATTTTTGCATTTGATATTTTCCAGAAATAAAGAATCTACCTTAATGTGCCACTTTTGCCAATCAGCACCAACCAATATACAAACATAAATCTCACAGGGCTCCATTTACCATGGCAAGATAAGATTTAACACATATGTTCTTGCTGTATTTGATACAGAACTTCTATCATCTGACGGGCTTTGTCGTTATCTGATGTCCGATGAGAACGCACCCGTATTCCTGGACCGGCTGGAGCTCTACCAAGACATGGAACAGCCCCTTTCGCATTACTTCATTAATTCGTCCCACAACACGTACCTGACCGGGAGACAGTTTGGAGGCAAATCATCAGTTGAGATGTACAGACAGGTTCTGCTGGCTGGATGCAGGTGGGTACACATGCCAATATCCAATTGAAAAGAATTTGGGACTCTTCAATTCAATTTAATCTGCCAGATTCATCGGGCATTCATGTGAAATGTGTCCCTCACAACAACATTTTTTTGCCTCGTATTCTTGCCCTCCTTTTGGAAAGCAATACGATGCAATGTGGTATGGGTATTTCATTATGATAGCACTGTTTATTACAAAATTATATTTTCCTTTATTTTTCAAAAATTTGAATCACGACATATTATTGTGCAGAAGCTGATGTTCAGCTCAATTACAAGTTGATAAAAATGCTGCAATTGACATGTGGAGATGCATAGATTCTTGTACTACTAGTACTACTACTACTACTACTACTACTACTGCTGCTGGTACTGCTACTACTACTACTTCTATCATCATCATAGATTCTTGTATTGATGATACTGATAAAATCAGATATAGAATCTGAATATGACGTAATGGTTAAGTTACAGTGACACTAGCTAGTCTTTTATGGAATTTGTATTCCTGTGAGATGATTTTATTGTCAGTAAGAAATGGCAACCCTTGGTTAGTCTCATCTATTTGTTTTGTCATACATGAATTAAATTTGATAATTATTGTTGTTTTTGTTACTGCTGCTCCTCCTACTACTACTACTACTTCTACTACCAATACTACTACTACTACTACTACTACTACTACTACTACTACTACTACTACTACTACTACTACTGCTACTACTGCTGCTGCTGGTGTTGCTACTACTACTACTACTACTACTACTACTACTACTACTACTACTACTACCAATACTACTACTACTACTACTACTACTACTACTACTACTACTACTACTACTACTACTACTACTACTACTACTACTACTACTACTACTACTACTACTACTACTACTACTACTACTACTACTACTACTACTACTACTACTACTACTACTACTACTACTACTACTACTACTACTACTACTACTACTACTACTACTACTACTACTACTACTACTACTACTACTACTACTACTACTACTACTACTACTACTACTACTACTACTACTACTACTACTACTACTACTACTACTACTACTACTACTACTACTACTACTACTACTACTACTACTACTACTACTACTACTACTACTACTACTACTACTACTACTACTACTACTACTACTACTACTACTACTACTACTACTACTACTACTACTACTACTACTACTACTACTACTACTACTACTACTACTACTACTACTACTACTACTACTACTACTACTACTACTACTACTACTACTACTACTACTACTACTACTACTACTACTACTACTACTACTACTACTACTACTACTACTACTACTACTACTACTACTACCAGTACTACTACTGCTGCTGCTGCTGCTGCTGGTACCGCTATTACTACTACTACTACTACTACTACTACTACTGCTGGTACTGCTACTACTACTACTACTACTTCTATCATCATCATCTTCGTTAGTTCAATTTAGGGGCTCCTAATTATGTTTCATGTTTATTTTTTATCTTTTTTATTTAGATGTGTTGAGTTAGACTGTTGGGATGGAAGGAGTGAAGACCAGGAACCAATCATCACCCATGGACTGGCTATGTGTACTGATATACAATTTAGGGTATGTTCTTTACCTCTTTTAAATTGTTATTTTGACATTCTTATGAAGTAAATTCTATACAAGTTTGAGGGCCTGCTTCGTGAATGTGTGTTCAATATCTAATGAGAGAATCTCATGACTCATTTTCTCTTGACCAGCCAAGCAAGTGACATCATTTCAATAGATTTTAACGAGTTTTGTGAAAGAACTGGCATCTATCACTATTCCAATTCATGACTAGATTATATGAATATTTATGATCTAAAAAGTTATGATGTCGACGACATGAAATGTGGTCCAGTGGTTAGAGAAATGGACTCATAATCGTAAGGTTGCGAGTTCAAATCCCCGCTCTGCCATTGTCTCCACTTTGATGAAAAAGACGTGAGAGTAATTTTTATCTATAAGGACAGCTACTATGCCTGATTAATATTGACGTAAAATGTTTCCTACGTAATTGGTTGTATACAAGCTGTTCTGCTGAGTTTCTACAGGAGGTACCACAACAGAAACAAATAAAAATGTGTTTTAAAGGATGAACTTTGCGATTTTACACAAAAATGTCTATTGGATGTAGTGTAAAAACTATGACAAAGCATGGAATGGGATGAAAAATTTAGGATCTGGGCCCCATTGCATAAAAGTTACAGTTATAGTAACTTTGTCATGCAACAATAAGTAACTTGCTTGGAATCCTTGATTCTGATTGGCTGTTGATCATCCTTACCATGGTAGTTACCATTGGATGGCAAAGTTACCATAATGGTAACTTTTATGCAACGGGCCCAACCGCTCTGTTGCTTTCTGATACCCATTCACTAAATTTGTAAGATAAGTGCTAAAAAAACCCTTTAAAAAAATGCAGACGGGGGGGAGGGGGGGGGGGCTAGATATGCAGCAATTCCATATTCGAATAGTAATAGCTGAAAAAAAAAAGATGCAATGGCCACTGTAACAGATCTTGTAATATTTGAATATTGGATGATAATTCACATTATTGGTCCTTTAACACAGCTTTTAGATGGGCTTTAAAGTGGGTCTTGATGCCGGGGGAGCATTTCATGAAATGACTTGACAGACGTTTTATCCAACAAGTCCCATTTTATCCGACAGTTACCATGGTAATAGTGCTTCTCAGCCAGTCAAAATCAAGGAAAGCTGACAGCTTGTCGGACAAAAATGTTGATGAAACACTTCCCTGAGGTGTTGGATATTTAAAAAATTCTATGTTTTCAGGCTTTATATAATTCAGGTCTCATTTGTATGCTAAGGCTGTATCATTTTCATTTTTATAGACGAAGGAAATGTATTGTATTGATATGTGTTACTTTCTTTCTGCAGTCTAGATATAAATGTAATAATTTGCGTTCAATCTTCACACAGTATATGTATGACATTTTGATTAGTGATTTTTCTTCTTCAAACTTAAAAAAAAATTATCCCTATGGCATCTTTTGTGTACTGAGACATGTTTTGTCTAAAATTTAAATGAGCCGTTGTACAGGATTAGAGGTAAATTTTATCTTAGACTACCTATATTTACATATATTTTCAGTAAATGCCCTGGTTTCAATTTTGAGACCTACCCTACTCGACTTTAAATCCAAGTACCGTAAGTGAAAAGGAAGAAACAAATGAAATAAAAAAGAACAAGAAAGAAAAGAGAAAAGAAAAGAAAAGAAAAAAAAAAAGAAATCACTATTTGATTTTTAATTCTTTTCTTTTCTTCAAGAAAACAAACTTGAACAATATTTATGATGACAAAAATAGTCAAATTGACTGGTTGCCAAATAATAAGAAGACCCCCCCCCCACCTATTTAACTCCAATCTAATTTTGTTAAGTGTGTTTACTCCATACGAAATTGCTATCTGCAATGTATTACAGTAGTTGTATGCGAAATGTTAAAGCAGATACGAACCAATAGCGCCATCTCGAGTCCTCAACTGCTCATACCTGGCCAGTTTCCTGACCCATAATGCTAGTGTAGTCTAGTAATATAGACCCACTTGAATGATAACATGTTAATTAACTACTCAATACATTTATACCGCAATAATTATGCTACCAAGTAGCAAAACAATTACTTTTCCTCTCAAAACATTTTAGTTTCTCTATACAAATACAATTATAGGTCAATTTATTCTCTGTAGTATTGGTAGATATCTGAAAATGTATATTTTAACACACAGTCAATGAGAGACCACACACAGTTCCCTCCCCCTTTAAGAAGGTGAATTAACTATTTAGTAGGAATGTGCTCCATTCAACAAATACTAGTCATCAGTCAATTAAAAAGATTACCCTCTTCTGTGCTTTACACTTTGAATAAATCATGATTACTGAGTCAGGAAATCTGTCTAAAAGCATGTTATGGAAGGCAATGATGTAATGTCTATATCTGGGATTCATGTACATGTATGTATGTATGTACTGCGGCTTATATAGCTGAATGAAGTATGGGATAATGTTAGTTTTACTAATGAGTTTTTAATGCAATCATTCCATGCTTACCGTGTGTTGCCCTTGCCTACAGGGGGATTCAATTTACTATATTGTTGACACAGAGAAAGACAGGTGTGGGTCTCACATGATGGTGACATTTAAAGACCTTGTTGAAAATGAAACAAAAAAATATATATATTAATGTAGAAGTTGTGGTTGTCATATATTCAGTCTTGTCCTATATATATATATATATATATATATATAATATCAATTAAATATGTAGAGCTGCCAAGTTGTACTGATTTTCAGTAATTAGTACTGAAAAGGGAATAGAATATTGATGGTTTCATGCAAAATACTGAAGTTTCAATATTATATGTAGTCCTAATGGTATTTCTTTGAAAATACAAATTTTCTCACCAAAATACTTTCAGCTGATGAAATACTGAAATATTCTTGTTCAGTTGGCAGATCTGATGGGTGTTTCATAAAGCTGTTTGTAAGTTAAGAGCGACTTTAAGGACGACTTGTGACCCTGTCTCACGCGCTAAATAATCTCCAATGAACATTTAATGGTGAATGTCATTTACCACAAGAAAGGATCACCAGTCTTTCTCAAAGTCCCTCTTAACTTACTAACAGCTTTATGAAACAGCCCCCCTGGATCTGTAGTGTAAAGCTTGCCCATTGATTGAGGGGCTGGTTTTTACAATTGATAATACACAATAGTCAATGCAATCAATCATAGGAATCAGCCCCATGGTCAGTCACTCAGCCTCATGTAACATGCCCTGGGGGTGTTTCACAAAGATTTAAGTATGACTTAAGTCGCACTTTAAATGCCGACGCGTACATGATATGCAGCGCGCAATCTAATTGATCAATGCGTATTAGTGCGCGTCCACTTGCCGTGATCTGACCAATGTGGTGATGTCTTTAATATCGCACACAACTAGGCATTTAAGTGCGACTCTAAGTCATACTTAAATCTTTGTGAAATACCCCCCTGGGCCGGTATTCAAGTCGATACTTAAGCCAGAATTTTAAGTATTTTACTAAGTATCTTGCTTAAGTAAAATACTTGTCCATCTTTAGTATTCAATTGCAATTTTTTTGCCAATTATTTTGCTGAAATCTACATGTAAGTCAGCTGCCTACCAGACTTACGTCTGGCTTGCGTGTCGTTTACAAATGGGATATGCCTGTCATACATACTGTGTACAGATCGATGAGTACACAAGTGCATTACTTGGCTTAAAATTAACGACGTCACTATGGTTATTAGTATTTTGCTTAAATTTGGCTTGATAAAGTGAAATACTTAGATGTGATATGAATACGAGTTTAAGTTAGTCTGCTGTGCAAACCCTTCACTCGAGTTAAGGGTCTGAATTGCGGCCTACTCATGCCTTGTGTACTGAAGGCCCTCTCGCTCAGAATTGAAACGGCAGGTTTTGTATGTGCTAGTCTTTGCGTGGAGACACACTTGTTGATCAAAGTTTCAATCAGGGTCTGTGCCTGCAGACTAAGTTTAAGTAGCCAAGTAAAATGCGAGGTAAAATACTTATAAAATCAATACTTTCAACTGAATACTAGCCCTGGTGTCAATCACATAGTGAAAACTCTCAGAAATTTTAGAGCTCTGAACTTAGAAGTTGTGACAGAGGAACTTGCTATTGGCATCCTCTCATATAGAGAATATATATTCACAATGACCTTGAATTAATTAATGCATGACTCCTAATCATCACTTAAGTGTAAATTAGAGGTACAACCAGGTCAATGTGTGAAAAGATAACTGTAATTGCAGCAAATTTATCAGTTTCACCTGCAGTATACCTAAAGAGAATCCATTTGATTTTGTTTGTACAATACTAAAAGGGGAAAGAATTTCAATATTGTTTATAATGCTATCTTATATTTATCTAGGTTTCCATGCATGTTTCATATGTGCCGGTATGTGATGAGTAACTTTTAATACATCACAGTGGTCTCTTGTTGGCCTTCCTTTGTCATAATGCAATCCCATATTAAGCTAGTTTTGTGGGTTTTTTTTTTTGCACATACATGAGCAAAGGAAACCCAGGGTGTGAAAAGCAATTATTATGGACCAATGGTGCATGCTTTTATTGAACATTTCAAGCATGGAAATTGTGATTTACACTGAATCAGGCTTTTCACACCAACATTAAAACTAACATATAATCAAGTATTACATTTTAGAGTTCAGGCCAAAGGTAATGGTTGATAATAAGGTCTTGCTGTGTTGTGGTGGATGGCAAATGTTATACCCTTGAAAGAAACATACTGCCCTTGTCAAAATTCTTGGGATAATATCATGCCGTTGTGAACAGGCGACCTATTCTGTGTTCCCCGCGAGGCCACTCAGTATTCCAAAATGAAATATAAGATTTTGTTGTCAAATGTCCACCTGAAGGCAGTATTCACCTGACTGATCTATGTTAACATTGTTAGAAAAGATTAAATTATGCATAATAAAGTATTGAACACGTGTAAGAATCAGTCCAGCCTATTTTAGGGGAATCAACATCCATTATCAAGATGCACTTAACATTTAAAATTTATAGGAACTCTTGTACATGGCTTGCCATAGACTTACAGTTACAATGTAGGCTTGACTGTGCATTTGATAGTATCTTATAGGGCCAAGGTTTATCAAGAATACTGAAGCAATTGTTGATTTCTGGTTTGCGATAGACTATTCTTGTTTAACTCTTGCATCTCAGATTGTGAATATTGATGGTGCTTCCTACATATCAAGAATGAAAATACTGTCATGTATGGCTATTCAAATCCAATGACGAAGTGAGTGTTTAAAGGCCCGAATTCACAAAGATGGTTTTGAAAACCCATGGTTGAGTTCATGGTTTATGTAGATTTCCTGTATAAATTACGCTTAATTTAGCGCGTATCGGGCGCTTGTATAAAAAATGTCCAATGCTGATGCGCGCTTTTGTCACAGTGCGCCAAGTTGACGCCTGTTACCATGGTTAGATACGCTATTTTATTCATGAGTCCACTGTTTGAAGAGTGGACTCATTCTTCAAAACAGTAGACTCATGAATAAAATAGCGTGGATAACCACGGCAACAGGCGTCAATTTGGCTCACTCTGGCAAAAGCGCGCATCAGTATTGGACATTTTTTTAATATACGCTGTAAAATAAGCGTAATTTATGCAGGAAATCTGCATAAACTATGGACTCAACCGTGGGTTTTCAAAACCACCTTTGTGAATTCGGGCCAAAAAGTGGATAGTAGTTACTATCTATAGTGTGAAATGGGATGCTAGACTCACTGCATGATGGGTGCCATTCATTACCATTGAGGGGCGGTAATTATTAATCTTCAAGATGATCTTTCAAATGCGAATGGGTCCAGCATTCTGGAGATGATGAACTCCCACTGTGAAATGAGGAAGAGGATTCAATTAATTTTCCAGCTGGAGAGATGATATTGCCTACTTTGTTTTAACGAGGCTTTCAGCCCGCTCCGGCTGTATTGTATAATAAGTCTACGCGTTAACCTTTTCCATGCCACAGAGGGTATTTACTTAAGCTCAAAATTATTGCACCTGTTAATCTGCACCTCTAGCCATCAAGTGAATTACAATGAGGTGTCTCCTGCTTATGATTCTACTTTTAGGATTAGGAGAATGGAGGGCTGTCATTGCATCCATGTTTTTCCATCTTCGGAGTATTAACAGTAATGATGAGATGGGTCATCACTATTAAAGCATGCATTTAAAACGTCACGTGTTTCTATTTGTGGAGGAGACAGCTTGATAGATCATAGGTCGCATAGGAAATCATTATCCAGCGATTTAGCTGTGTAAGGAGAGACCGCCCAATGTCCCTGGCTATTTCCACATCTAAGTAAGATGGTTCGGGGAAGGAAGGAAGGAATGAGTGGGTGGACGTACAGCTTCGCTCTAAATAAACACTCCTCATAGGCCTCGGCTTGTATTCTCCTGCAGGCTTTATTTATTTTTACATCTAGGCCCAGGTATTGGCTTCAGAGGAGGGATGGATATATAAAGAGAGATAAATTATGGGGGGGGGCTGGGAAAGAGATGGGAGGAAGGAAGAAATGACAGGGGGGGTTATAGTAAGTAAAGGGGGCAAGGTAAATGTATTTAGAGAGGGGGGGGAGAAAGTGATATGTTAGAAGGGAAGGAGAGTTGCAGTGGGTAGTTAGCCGAGTCCACACTATACGATCTGATTCAACATGATATTTTAATAAATCGCATTTTGCAGTAAATATGAAAGTTCCAAGAAGTAAGATTATTTCATTTTAAGTTTGGCGTAATGTCAGGAATAATAGAATCATAATATTGCTTTGCGGCAAGCCCTGTGGTTGGGGTAAAGTCCAAACCGGCTTCAAGTCGCAGCGGATGATGACGTCATTAAGATTTAGACTTGAATTTACTTTTATTCCTACGGGGAGGCTCGAACTAGACTGAATTTTGATTTCAGTTAGTCCCATCACTATTCAGAACTCCCGTCGCTAAGAATTTATTGGTTTAAATGTCTATATCAAATGTTATTACAATTTGTTTGAAATTCTGATCGTAACAAATTGCACAGTGTGCGCTGGGCTTAAGGGGGTGTGGAATATAGGAAGTGGTTGAAATGACAGTAATTTTTACATGTCCATGCGTCATAGAGGACACTGATCAAAATGCCTCCCTCCCTTTGTGTTGAAAATCAAAACATATGACCCCACTTGAAAAAAAAAAAGTATATGTTATTAATAGGCCTTCATGATTTTCTACTCCATGTTTTGTAGCTTGTTGGGAACACTCTGATGGTTTTAATGCAAAACTGTAATTCATTACCAAAATAGACAATATTACCAGTTCACTCCATAAAATCCATATATATGAGGTAACTTTGGTAAAAAAAAAAAGATATTTATTGAAGGATTTAACTATGAATCAGAGTAAACCATCACACCCCTTTAGTGGTTCTTTAAAGCAATTTGTGTCTCAATGTATTTGTATGTTCTAACATGGAATTGCGCACCATAGAGGATATTTTCCTCAGTGAATATACACATGTGGATTTAAGATGGAAAGTGAATGGCATGTTGGAAGGATAGTGAGGGTTTTGCTGCAGACATACATGTGATTTAGATTGCTCCCTTGGGAGTAGCTTTCAGAGCCCTTTACTTTGCAGTTGAAGCATATGATACTTTAAGAACAAACATGCTGATCTGAACTGATAGTGCTATTTTGCCTTTGAGTAAAGGTTTATTGATTTACATCATGTTGCTGTGTACATGTGTATTACCAAATACACATCGTCAATTTCATTGTTCAACAGAATATATTTTTATATGTTTGAATGTTATTCTTCTATTACACTTATACCTTGATTGTTTTTTTAATGAGAATACAGATGAAGAAAAACATTAGGAGTCTATAAAAAGTCTAACGCCTCTAGTATTTGTTTTTTTTTTAATATAGAGAGTTGAGCAATATCGTATATCTAACTTGGTGTAATAACATTTCTTTTAACTTTATAAAGTTGACAAATTAAACAAAGAATTTATAGCATTATTAATTTCTTACTGAATCAATTCTTGCTTTTGAATGAACTTCTCCAACTAATAAATGGCATTCTTGTTGTTGTTTATCCAGGACGTGATCCAAGCAATCCGAGACACTGCTTTTGTGACCTCAGACTTCCCCGTGATACTGTCCTTCGAGAACCATTGTAGTAAACCGCAGCAACTCAAACTAGCGAGATACTGTGAAGAGGTCCTCGGCGAGTTCTTACTCACAGAAAAGTTAGATGACCATCCGGTACGTCCATTCATAACCAAAGAATATTGAAGTGTGCATTAGTGTCCTTGTTCTTGTTTTGCTCTGTTGGTCAAAATGCTTGGATTGATGTTTACCATGTTTTTTTTTATAGCATTTTGTCGCAGTGTAATTTGTTTTGAGCACAATACACATGATTTATGATGATAAGGTATGCCTGTGAAATATTTAATTCATCATTGTTTTGATGATCAGATGTTAGTGAATAAAACATGTGTGGTATATATGTGTATCATGTGGAGCGTTGTGGCCCAGTGGATTAGTCTTCGGACTTTGAAACAGAGGGTCGTGGGTTCGAATCCCAGCCATGGCGTAATTTCCTTCAGCAAGAAACTGATCCACAATGTGCTGCACTCAACCCAGGTGAGGTAAATGGGTACCGGTAGGAAGTAATTCCTTAAAAAGATGTGTGCGCTATGAACGCCTAGCTTAGCCGGGTAATATAGGAGCGCCTTGAGCACCTAACAAGGTGGATATGTGCGCAATATAAATACCCTATATTATTATTATTATTATCAGAATCATGTGAATGTAGGTCTATATAGCACTTGGTCCAATGTCTCCTTACTCAGTCTAATTCTCATTTAGTCTAGTGGCAAGATGGTCTAATCTTCACCTTGCTTTCTCATAATTTTTTTACTTCGTCAAATGAAACTTTGATCTATTAACAGTTCATTTAATCATGAAGACTACACTGCAAAAACACCAGTGTCGATTTAACACCAGCCAGATTTCTATATCAGAAAACACCAGGGAAGCGTTGAAAACAACACCAGTTAAGAATCAAACCAATAATGGTTTAACACTGATTAGTGTTGTTTAAATGCCTATCAGGGCCCCATTGCATGAAAGTTCTGGTCATGGTGATCAACAGCCAATCAGAATCAAGGATTCCATGCAAGTTACCATTGCATGGCAAAGTTACGATAATGGCAACTTTCATGCAACGGGGCCATGGTGTTAGCCTAAAGCTGAAGTGGTGCTGTTTCAACACCTCCTGTGTTTTCTGATATATGTACCGAGCTGGTGTTAAATTAACATTGGTAGTTTTGCAGTGGAGTGGTGATAAAATAGGTGGGTAACAAAATAAATGAGTATTGCCTAACTGGATAAAAAACAACAACCTGCAAACTGGTTAGTAGATGAACTGGTGGATTTTTCATAAAGCTGTCTGGAATGTTACATGCAACTTCATGCATGACTGGAACATGTTCTTAGGTGCTAAAGTCAGCTACACGCAGATATATCATATGTTGCAAGAAAGGGTCACCAGTCGTGCATTACGTCATTCGTAACTTATAAAGCAGCTTTATGAAACACCCACCTGGTTATGGAAAAAATATGATTATTATACGAGGTGGGATTAGACCAAATCAAAGATAGTACAAGGGGAAGATCGGACACTTCGGCGAGTTTTTGAAACGCTCAATAAATGCTCATGGGGAAGGACGCCCACTGGCGTTTAGTAGACCTTCGCACATTGGCACGCAGCTGTGTATAAAACGTATTGGGGAAAATGAGAGAAGGGATTTGGGAGAGGGCTCAAGGGCGGCCTATGGGAATAATTCCACCTTTTATTACCCAGAAAACTCTGAAATATATTCATCTCTTATTTAAGAAAAAAATATTTGAAGAAAAAAAAATCTTAAAAGGTAAAAATCGTCTATTCCTTCACCCCTTCACTATTTCTCTTATATGTTTTGTACACAACCAGATCGCGTTACGCATGGTCAAAAAAGGTCCTTACTGACTCGACGCTGTAGGGCGCTCTTCCTAAGCATTTCATTGCGCTCTCTATGTACTGTCCGATCTTCCCCTTGTAGTATCTTTGACCAAATGGAAGGAAGATGGTATGGGGTGGAAACCAAGTGGCAATTTACATCTTAGAGTACTATGCATCTTAACAGTATTGAAATATTAATTTTGTTTGGTTACAGTTGGACGCGAGTGTTCCTCTTCCATCACCTAATAAATTAAAGAGGAAGATTCTTATAAAAAATAAGAGGCTGAAACCTGAAGTAGAACAGAGTGAGTATAAACTCCCATTGCTTAACGAGAATATCGGTCATAATTTCTTCCCATACTTTTCACCAGCTTATAGAACCAATGCAAGAAAATTAAGAATACATCAAAAGGAAGCAAACATAAGAAGCTTTATCAGTACTTCATTAACCAAAAGTAAGGATTTCATTATTTTGGAGCTTCTGTGTGTTCTATTTTCTCCCGGATGTCAGAGATTAGAGCTAAAATTACTGGATGGAACTTTGAATTTTGATCAGTGGCCTATGCATTTTCAAACTCTATCACAATTTTCAGAGTGGATTACTCTCATACATGTATCTCTCAATTAAAATTTTATGCGTACAAAGTGTACTTGAGCTAGTGGAATAAGCATACTTGGATTGTTTGCACTTCTAAGCTTCCTTGTTTAAAATATTCTGTCATCCACCCATATTTACAAGGCTTAATTTTCATTCATAGACTTTATATACAGTCAACATAAACATATTTTTTATCTTCATTATCATCACATCTGCTTGTTTTCTTCTTTGCTTTGAATCTGCTTTCAATACCAAAAGTTATGTAATTAATACAATTTACCAAATATACACTTGCTGGGCATCTCTGTTCACACATATTTAATAATCTCCTTAAGTAACCTTGGTGATCTTCTCCCGACTAAAATCTGTACCCTATTCACTTTTGTTAGTAAAAAAAATAGGAATTCTTCATTATGTTTGGTATAAGGTTCACCGCTGAGGTGGTATTATTGGTAAATATGGGTATTGAAATGTAAAAAAAAAAAACATATCAAGACCTGTGCAATATGCAGTCTTAAGTGTCATGCGTGGGATAAACATATGTTTATGTGTTGGACAGGACAACTTGAGTTGATGCGGTTAAGACCAGAGCTGCTCGAAGTCAACCAGGAAGATGAAGTAGAAGAATGCGAATCAGGTGAGTGTGTTCCCATGGCAACCGTCTCCGCCCTTTAACAATCTTTTCCATCCTTTCCCTTTATCGCTCTCTACTACCCCTCGTTCTTCCTCCATGTAATTTTGTCGTGTGGACTATCTTAACAGCGTTGATCTTCAAAACTGACAATTTTATCAAAGAGAGTGAAATGTAATAATCTCAAGAGAACCGTGGAAGCCACATAATAACCTTTCAAAATAATAGAAGAGAAGTTTATGTTAATTTTATGTAATATATGTGCATATACATACAAAAAAAGTTTGGTAGTGAGGCATATTAACTTCTAGGACCTGTATAATCATAATTGTTAATAATAAAAAAATCTTAGTTTTGGCATAATCAACCAGCTGGCCACAAAATGCATATGTTTTCATTTTTTATTTCAGTTTTTTTTTTAAATATATTTGTGTTGACCTTTTGTTTCCTAGCCTCTGTTATCACATTATTTTGGTTTGCTTTGTTTATTTCTGAGCATTTCCCATACAGCCTCATGCTATGCTTGCATGATTTAGTCTAGATATATTGAGAATTCAAATTCATGTTTCACCAGCACCAGCACGCATTGATAATTTTTTTTTCAATCTTTAATAGTATTACTTTGCTGAAAAGTGTGTTAGCTCACACTCTCCGTAGAAATAACAATAAAACTTTAGAAAATGTAAATGAGTTTTTATAAGCACATTCAGTGGTATGATGTTAAAAACCTGCACTGGCTCCCTATCTTGTGGTTATATCTAGATTATGTTTCTTGTGTTTAATATTTATATAGCATAAATATAACTTTGATATACATGTGAGAATGCTCTTGAGTTTACCACATAGTCCTATCCTATTATTAAGTTTTTGAATTTGAAAATGAAATTCATTTTGCAAATAGTCTCAGTTGTATTTTCATTTGTCTTATATTCATTTGATAATGATTTTCACAGTTGTGTGCCAGAGTGTAAGTGGTTTTTTATATTTTTTTTCAAAATAAAATGGGGATTCAGGAGTATATAGTATTTTTCTTTATTGTTATTGACTCTAGTTTATCATCCTATAGAGTTTTAAAAATATGTGTCTTTGAGATAAAAGAGAAAGGATTAAGAAGAAAGTAAATGCTTCATAGATTTCTAATCATAATACTATCAAATTGACAAAGGTTATTTTCATATTCTCTTTCAATTTATACAGTGTAGCATATAATTATCTCCCTGAATTGATCTTAAGATCTGGAATGATTGCATTTGATGGCTTCCTTTTTCTCTCTTCTGTGAATTACTAGTCATCTATTCTAGTTTTATTTTTGATTTTCAATTACTTATTTATTCTCATTCAATGCTAATTAATGATTTGAATAAGATGAAGCAGCTATTGAAATGAGAAAGACTTTGAGATGTAAAACTAATTCCATCTTGTTTGAAGGACGTTTTTTATCCATTTATTTATTGCAAAATTTGTGACAAAGACCTGTAACTTAGTCCCAGTGTATGAAGAAAAACTAAAGTTGTGTAATAACGGAAGACTTGTAAAATGATTGCATAATTCTGATTTTCAAATGCTATTTTGTGACATGATTTGGAGGCTCCTCCCCCTATTTCTTAGGTTAATAATTCCTTAATTTTGCCAATTTTAATGGCTTATGATTATATACAATCAGTTTCTGAAACATCAGACCTGCAAAGGAGAAATCTCTTCAACTTTTGCTCTTTCTATTCCTTACAAAAACAAAATAAAATGATCAGAATCAGGGCCTGCTTCGTTAAGCACTTACAACTATTTTCCATTGGTAACTCCATGGTAACAGAGCTCGATAGCCAATCAAAGTTAAGCTTTCCATGGCAAATAAAATTACAAGTCCGTTTGAAACCGGCCCTTGGAAAGATAATGTGAAACCTTTGGTGCAGGGAAGCCCATGAATGCAAATTTTCCTGAACTTCCTTCATTGATAAGACTGGGGTTTCTGCAAGAAATTGTACTGCATGTAGTTATAATTCCTATGTATGTATGTAATTAGAGTTGTCCATTAAGTCGTGGTTGAATGACAGTTATCCAATCTAAGTTAAATTGATAGTGTGAAAAAAAGTGACCTTGATTCAATCAATTATCTTGAGCTAATAACTTTTCCTGGGAATTAGCAAAAATACATACTAAGAATACTGACTTTTGTTCTGTTGATGGATGTTAGATTTATTATTTATTAAACTGGTGGGGTACGTGAAATGAAATCCTTTTAGTAAAGCATAGTTATGCTACAGCCACCCCTGCGAAACCAACTCCAGACTGACAAAAACTATTACGTTATTAACAATGACATCTTGTACAATGCCTAGTTAGCTTGAACGCAAGCAAATGGGAGGCTGAATGTCAAATATATACGTACCGGTGCACACGTACTGTCCATGATGTACCATTGTATGGCCAGGAACAAGGTGACGTCATAAAACCTGGGATTCAATGTGCAATACGCGTAGGGCTTACTGGCTAAATGCCCATTGCTGATGCAGATCAGGGGCCCGATTCATAAAGGATTTGCAACTGTTGTAACTTTGCCATAATGGCAACTACCATGGTAACAGGGCTCAGCAGCCAATCGTAGTCAAGGTTTCCATGGTAGTTGCCATAATGGCAAAGTTACAACAGTTGCAAGTCCTTTATGAAACGGGCCCCGGATGCGCATTTGAGGGCTGTTGACTTTCGGTTTCTTTCTTATTTTCATAGATTAACATAGGAAAAAAAAAGATTATTGTTCATATTTTGCTAACTTCCGAGGCATTGTACAACACAAACAGCGAATATTATATGTACAAAAGTGCAACATATTGCATTCGTTGAAAGAAAAAGACACTCTATTCAATGAGGCGTCGCTGAGTTGAATAGAGTGTTTATCTTTCACTTCTTGCTCATTGAATAAAGCATCTTTCTTTCACCTCATGCAAAATCTTGCACCATCGCACTCATGCCTATTCGTTGTTTGTATACCATAGGTCTGTTTGGAGTCGGTATTGCTAGTCTGTCCGTTGCATGAAACTAAAGATATAGCTCCTTGAATATGTGTTTTGCAGAGCATACACTGCAAAAACTCTGGTGTTGATTTAACACCAGCCCGGAATCTATATATGTTTACACCAGAGAAGTGTTAAACACACCAGTTTCGTTTTGGTCTTACACCAGATAGGTGTTTATTCAACACCAATTGGTATTAAAACAGCATCGGTTTGATTCCAAACTGGTGTTGTTTCAATACTTCTCTGGTGTGGACATATATAGATTCCGGGCTGGTGTTAAATCAACACTGGAGTTTTTGCAGTGTACTCTCAGAGTATTCTCTCCTGTAATTTAGTATTCTCATTCCAGGAAGTATAATTGATAAAATGAATTCACTCTCTCGCAGTGACATTCAGCAACACCATGGTTTATTCGGTGCAATGCATTGTGGGTAGATTATCAACGGCTGTAGAAATGTAGCAGCCATGAAATATAACTACAGTTGTGTTCAAAAGTTAGTGAACCCCACCATAAAATCCACTCCTTCATGCTGAGTGTTGAATGTAGACAACAACACTACTATGTTTGGCGTGCCTAGAGAAACAGACTTTATTTAATGTAATATTTTTATCACCTGACTTCTGACGAGATCGGTGTCAAAAAGTAAGATCAAAGATCGGACATCATGTAATGTGACTCTTTGCTTTGACTTCATAAGCTTTTCTGTACTTAAAAAACATTATTATGGAAATGATGCATTTGATAGTGGTCCCACCTTGCTTTAAGAATTTACAATGATGCTTTTGAGACTGTATGTTAACAAAAATGAAATATCATTCTCGATTAATTCAAATACGAAGTGATTATTATTTTTTTTACTGCACATAATGAAAAAAATGAGTCGGCTCGGTGTTGTATTATTGATAAAGCATGTATGTATGGTACAGAGATAGACAATATCTCATTGTGAATTTGTCTGCACTTACGTTAATGATTGAAGGCATGTGTCTGAGTGATATGATGAGTGATCAATGTGATAGTTTAATTTGTATAATCTCTATCTAAGACTCCCGTCTAAACTATCAAACCAGAAGTCCCGTTTCCTACAGAAATTTTTATTACGGTCACTTTGCCAATTATGGTAACTAGGCCTGTGTCATTACGTTTATTTTGAGAAAAAAAAACACCCCAAAATATTAAAACGCTATTAATGAATTGGCGGTTAGGGTTAACCGGCGGGGTAAGAATATAAAACCTTCTCCAAAAGGTGCTACATTATCACATTTCACATCTTAACATGAAATGACCTTTCATTTTCCATATTTCCTCGAAATTGTTTTGATTAAGTCGGAAACTTGAGAAAATGAAAAATGTTTCCTTTTGTCTTGACACTGACAGATCGTTTTCTGTTTATGTCACATTGTTTGCATACATGAAAACCTACATGCAGGACTACAATATCTTATATGTTGTAATCCTACATGAAGGTTTCTTTTCCCACCTAAGGTCAAACAGTTGTGAAAATAGGAAAACGGTCATTTGGACAGCATTTAAACGTTTTGACTTAGTCCTCATGATAACTCATATGGAGACCTTGATTTTGATTAGCTATTGAGCCATGTTACAATAGAAGTAACGATAAAGTGCATGGTTAGTCCTAAATGTAAAACAATGAATCGCAGGTAAACTACAAGGTACAAATATCTTAAAGAAGTTATTGACATGCTGTATTCAGCTTTCATACACAAAATATTGTTAAGACTGGGACCCATAACACCAAGGTTAGCGATCAATCGCTAAATGAAACGACCTATCAAGATTAGCGTTGCATGTGCATTGTGCTTGGTGGGCTGACTAGGAACCAATCAGAATTGTTCTTTCAATTTCAGCGATTAATCGCTAAGCTTTGTGTTACGGGGCCCTGGTAATTGTTGCATGGTGATGTCTTGCTACAGTGATCAATTATTTTCTTTGAATGATTGTTGAATGGACTATTATATATTTGAACGCTTCCTGCCGTCAATCAACCCTCGATTGTCATTAAAAGCCTGAAAAGTACGCACTCATAGAAAGTTATTAATTTCTGGTCGGAAACCTTGTGATAGGTAATGACATTTTTATACTAATAACTTTGACTGCATCTTGTCTTAGTTAGGACTCTTGCTCTACTGTAACTTTTTAAATGATCATAAAAAAGAACAACATAAAGAAGAAAGAAAAGGTGAGAAAAATGATTTTAAAAAAATGACCCTTTCAGTAATTTCCACCCAAATACTGATTGGCGTATCTGTCAGCCTTCCCACCCCCCCCCCCTGCATCCCATACAAAAAAGGGAAATAAAAAGGAATATATGAAATAAATTATGGGCTGTTAAATTATTCTAGTTTGTAACACTGGAGGAAGGAAAATCAAAATTGTTAAGAAAGACATGTACATGTAATATCTCCTGACTTCTGCAAAGCATTTGGGATAAATTTAAGAGTAAAATGGTTGTAGGTTAGCCAGCGAATAAGTTTTGAAAGCTTTAGGTATTTTTCAAGTGAAAGATCGAATGATTTTGCTATAACACATGTTTTCCAAAGACTCCAGACCTCGCATATGCAGGCTTGTCTCCTACGGCTTAAGGTTATAGAGGGTTGATTGACCATCGCAGTAAATGATGTAAGTGGTATATATGTTACTTGGTAGTCACTCTCTCATCTTCTGCCATTGGTTTATTTATTCTTCTCTTTTTATGCAATGGCCTGTTGGTTGTACGTAATGTAGGCACATAAACCGGGAATCCATATCTATTAGCAAAAAATAGATGGGGAGGGGGGTATATCCCCTCTGATATTACAGAATTAATGTTCCTCTATTTAGGTCTTCATTTTATTGGTCATAAGGAATGTGAGAAATATGAATGGTAATTATCTTCATGTACCCTCCAATTTAATGACAAAAAAAAAGAAAGTTGTACATTTAATTTTATTCATTGTAGCCCTATCGAGTGATCTTACCTGTCATTCAACCGTAGTACTACCCATGAATTTCAATATTTCACATTCGTTTTTGTATGTCTATGCAAGGAATTAAGGCTCTGATAAACATACAGTGTGATAATACGATTATGACTAGGATTCATATCACCCTATGATTTTTACATTTGCTCTCAAAACAAGCACTTTGATTTATACAATATATGTGTCTCATCTTATTGTTATTTTTTTTTCATTATAAACTCTATTGGAGACTTAAGGCCCGTATTCTGAAGACCAGTTTAACTTAGGCCGTGGTCTAACTCTGTTAGACCATGTTATGGGAAGCCAAATGTGTCAGCCTTTCATATATTATTGTATTGTCTTATTTCTTGGGTCTACTGTTCTCTTCCCTCTTGCTTCAATGGTGAAGAAATATATTTTTTAGTAATTATTCCCAGACAGTTCTCACTTGTGCGAGTGGAAAATGGGCTGATAAATTGAACCAGTGTTGATAGGAATTTATGTCACAGTTGGCTCTCCATAGTTGAACCACAACCCTAGACCAGGAACCCATAACACAAAGCTTAGAAATGCTCGCAGGACATTTTTCTACGATCGATTACATTGACTACAATGTACAATCAAACGTAAAAATCGAGCCTACGATCAATCGCTAACCTTTGTGTTACGGGACCCAGAGTTTGATTTAAACCTGTTTTCAGAATGTGGGCCTTTGAGAGCTCTAAATGTTGAATAATTGCATCTTTTATAGAGAGTGAATCAGAAGACAGTGACGACATGCCTCCACCCCAAGTTGTTGCTGCCCATCGGCTCAGGAAAGCCATCCTGCCTCCTGGTACAGCAACTCATTTCATAACTTTATATTTCACTAGCCCCCCCCCCCCCACCCGGCCCCCAAAAGAAAAAAAAAATATATGAAATGTTTTATACAATATCCTGTGGGATTCTCCGTTTCTATTAGGTTGGCAATATTTTCCTCCATTCTGTATCACATATCGTGTACATACTATTTCAAATTCACTTCATTTTGGGGAATTTTTTTTTACATAGATCACCCTTAAACACATATCTATATGAGGAAGGAAGGTCTTCACTTTATTAAAAAACAGTAATGATCCATTTCATTGAAAGTACTCAATCAAAAATAGGGTATTGATATGTAGTAATTTATACTAAGTGAGGGGTCAGGACATAATAATTCTTGTTTATTATTGGATATGGATGTCAATTCTATTTCAATCTCATGACAAAGAATCAACGTAATATCAGGTATTCGGGTTTTGAGTATTATGGGAGATTTATTGGACAAACTAGAGGGGAACGTCTGACTCTTGCTGTTTCACTTTAAAACATTTCAAATCAATTATAACACTCATTCATCTGTCTTTCTTCAACTTTCTTAATCTGTGTTGTATATATAAACAAACCTGCGAGAAACAGAAAAGTTTGTGCAATATATTTTAACAGGAAACCTACAATAAAGGCACTATGCGTCATTTAACAATGCCTTTTTAACATCAACCATTATCTGTCTTTGATGAAATGGGATGATTGTTGATGAAAAGGGATTCCTGTAGGAAAGACCCTGCTCAAACTTTTGCCAAGGTACCTTATCCCACTAGCTGACCACAATTCCAACTCTCATCATGTAGACAATAGAAAATATTTGAATACACAAACAACATTTGATTTTATTTTAACTAGATATTATCATTGCATATCACTCGTCAATCAAATATTAAAATGAGTACATTAAACAGTTAAGGCAAAAATCAAAATTGTAATGTAAAAGGAAAGCAATGTCACACCAATTTTATTTTTGACAACCAGGGCCCCCGTCTTACGAAGGGTTATACAATTGATCCGATCGACCTTAAAGGTCAAGTCCATCCCAGAAAAATGTTGATTTGACTAAATAGAGAAAAATCAGACGAGCATAACACTGAAAATTTCATCCAAATTGTATGTAAAATAAGAAAGTTATGACATTTTAAAATTTTGCTTATTTTTCACATAACAGTGATATGCACAACTCAGTGTCATGCAAATGAGTCAGTAGATGATGTCCATCACTTACTTTTTCTTTTGTTTTTTGTTGTTTGAATTATACAATATTTCATTTTTTTACAGATTTGACAATTAGGACCAAGTTGACCGAACCATATAGTATTAAACAATGCTAATTCCACATGTTCAGGGAGCAATTAATCGTTGTTTCATTTGACAATGAGGAGAATATGAGGATATTTCATGTAATAAAATACAAAAGAAATAGTGAGTGGATGATGTCATCATTCTCCTCATTTGCATACCGACCAGGATGTGCATATAACTGTTTTGTGAAATCGAGGGAAACTTTTAAAATGTCATAACTTACTTATTTTACATCCGATTTTGACAAAATTTTCAGTGTTATGCTTGTCGGATTTTTCTCTTTTTATTCAAATCAAATTTTTGTTGGGGTGGACTTGTCCTTTAACTATATGGAAATCCATCAATGTCTTAATTTTTCTCCAGGAAATATGCACAATGTCCTTTGTAAACAAAGAAAAGCACACTGAATTTTAAAGAAAACAAATGAATGTATGAATATACATTATATCTAGAAAATATTTTTAACAAACATGCAGTTTAGATGTTGACGTTGCTGGCTTTCCATAGTTGTGGTTGATCGGATCAATCGCAACTCTTCGTATTAGACCGGTCCCTGAAGTGGATGCTTATTTGTGTCCTATGCCAATTTAGCTGAGACCAGAGAATGTTTAAATGATAAAAACTAAGAGTCATTAGCGATGGTAAATGGCGTTAACAAAGTTTGAGTTATAATTTCAAACTAATCTGCCACTGACTGATAGTTTATTATTTTGTATGCATTTCATGATTATATAACATTTTAAAATGCACTGTAAATGTATTTTACTTTGTTGGTAAGCAAGAAAAATGAAATACACTGATCTGTTGATATTCTTGCATTTTTATGTGTATATTTGTGAAGATGCTTAAAAATAAATTTTTAAGTAGGTTTTGTGATTAACAAAGTTACTGTCATGCAGAACGTGTGGCTTTGAGTAGACTGGCAAATTAAAACAATGCATAGGTGATGATATTGAATTAACACAGAGAAAGCAATTTGTCTCAGCTTCTTTTTCTAAATAAAGCTGGTGTGATGTGATTTCTTTTACATGCATTTTGATGATGAAGTGTCATTTGGATGATGATTGATGAGGAGCCAAGAGCAAGAGACTCACCTTTGATATCCTGCATGCCTTTAATTTCACTTTTTTGTTTGTCAATAGACTGCTTTACTAACATAGTCATTGTCCTAAAGCTAACCAGAAGCTTGCCTGACATAGCTGCATGTATTGTAGTATGCAATAATTCAGGCGAGACGCCACAACCGACTTTCAGGCTTGAACTACAATCATTAGTAGGCTCCGAGAAACCGCGGAAAAGGTGTCTCAACACTTGACTATGTTAGTAATCTCGTCTATATATCAATGTTCTTATTTGTAGTTAGTATCCCCTATATGTATTAGTGATGTGCTTTATTTGTCTTCCTAATTCTGTGCCAAATTTAAATTTGCTTTTTTATACTGCTTTGACTAACAACTACCTGCTTGCTTGTAATTTGTGCTTTCGCATTTTCGTTTCATTTCTAACTTGCTTTTTCAGGTTTTTACATTGGCAGTTTGTGTGCCATGTATGAAAAACGACAGATCTGTGTATGCATGAATTCAAAGTGGTCTATTTATTGCCTTTTTTCCACAATGAATGAAATTGTTTGAATACTTGAATTCCTATTTCTGTTATCTGTTTCTTCTCGAACGGATCACTCTTTACTTTACCAAACTTTCCCAAGGCACTCTGGTTCTACTGTAAGATCATTCATTTCACTCTCTTCTTATTAAAGTGTTTTGATCATGTTTACCATGTGAACTGGAAAAAAAATGCTTTTAAACCTCTTGCAGTATGCTGTCTTTCAGCCAACAAGAAGAAAGAAGATCTTTACCATTATGCCAACTACATTTTCTAAATAATCTGATGTCTAACTTCTCTTCTTATCTTGTGCATGGTCATCAAACATCATTTATAAAGTATATGGACTTCCAGTTGTTTTTTCTTAGGTTTAGAAGCATAATCTCAGTATTGTTTGAACTTATTCAACATGTTCGACTACTTCCACTGTACAAGAAGACTGATATTTTCCTACATATTATAACCACAAGGAACAGTGACAACAATAAGTAAGACTACGGCTAGGATATTAGATCACTTGCCAAAGCTAAATTGACTTCAGATTCCTTTTTGAAATTTTATTGAGCAATAATTTGTCCTTTTTATGGTTTATTTTAAAGAAATCAATCAAAACTGTAAAGTTTTATAATTGTGTAGGAAGTGATTTTAATCTCTTATTTACAAAATTGCAATTGAAGAAGAAAAGGCTTATGCTTGAACAATTTGAAGGAAATGATGAAATAATTAGAATGACTATGAATCTGGTACATTTATTTTGTTTTATTTTTTAACTCCTATGGACTGAATTAAAAAAAAAAGGATTGTGACTATGGCAGCACCTTCAGTTTTCTTTAGATACTGAGATGCAAATGCTTGGTATTGTATATATATTATCCATGAATTATCACATATGTAATTCATATCATTTATCAAATCTTGATGGTTTGGGGAAATTATTTGAGGAAATGTTAAGATGACGTAACCTTTTGTGGCAAGGCAAATAACAGGACTTCTTGGGACATCCATGCTTTATACTACAACTTTCTATGTGTACTTAAACTTAAACTCACATGAACACTCACACAGACACACCCCTCACATGCGTATACACATGACCCTACCTATGACCTTTGACCTCATCCTATCATGCCCCTGTAACCACACCTGTGAACCCTCTAGCCAAGAAGACGACCACTCCCCCTACCCTTACTGCCACCGTCGTCGAGTCTGCATGTTGAATCTTTTAGTTCAGCTCATATCGTAGCCTCAATAGCTGTGCTTGATGATGCCATATTCCTGTCCTTTTTAAATGCATGACAGCAAAGAGAAAATCGCATGATTGAGGTCACTTCAGAAAATCCATCTTTCTCAACTTTCATTATTGTGATGCTAGGTTCATGTTCTATTTTAACATTCTTCTTAATTCTCACAGGAAGTAAGTAAATGATTTTGTATAATCATTGTTTCCCTCATGGTCAAGTTGATAATTGCAAATTTTCCTTTCACTTAAGTTTTAAATAATGATTTATTTAAATGTTATCTAAGCCACTAAAACCATATAAATTATAGGAATGATTTTTGTTATGTCAGTATTATATGCTTCTTACCTTTTAAGGTTTATGACATTCAATGTTTATTCGTTAGGTGTATGAAGATATGAATTAAATTCTCACATTTGAATTAATGCAAGAAATATTGATTAGTTAATCATTAATATCTATTGTCTACATTTTCATTGATGATAACAAAGCAAATTACAATCTGGAAAAAAGGTCCTTATATCTAAAAATGAGTAAAAAAAAACCAACAGTTATTTAAATATAATTATATTTGCAGCTTGCACATAATGCATTGTACCATATGAAGGCTTTGCATCTCAAGTGTTGTTTTTGGTTTTTTTTATTTGCAGAAGGCCTGTGAGACTTGTTTGACCCTGTTCTGTGTAAAATAAATCATTCAATAGTTGTTCCAGATTTATTTGATTTTGTTTTATGCATGTTGATTAATTTTGTTTTGTCTCTTCTCTCACTCTCTCATTTCTCATCCATCCTTGACAAAAAATTCTCTTCCTCTCTTTTTTACTTTTCTAACTCATCCCCGTGTGTGTGTGTGTGTATGTGTGCGTGCGCGCTGATGTACATTCTTATGTGAAATGATGACTGTGTGTATGCTTTGTGTTCTACTTTTAACTCACTAATTGGATCGATCATGTGTGTATCTTTTTTTTTACATGTCATGTGATGCATGGTCATGTTTCTCTAATACACTATCATGAACATTTTCATCTTTTCTTTTCCCTGTCCCTTCCTCGTACAACTTGGAATTTCCGTTGGGAACCTTGTCTCTTCATTGACACCTTATTGTGTTTCATTCTTTATGCTGATGTGGGTCATCTTGTGTGTGTGTCTTATTCCTTGACACTGTGCTTGCTTTGCTTTTTACTTTCCACCTTCCGTCATTACCTTCACTATAACTCCACCTCCACGGTAACTTTACATCTTTCGTAATCATTTATCCTGTTTCCATCCCCTATTTTTCATTTCTTCTGGGATCGTTTAATGCCTCCATATTCTATACATTTCTTCTGTGTAATATTATCCACTCTCACTATCATTCTTCTTGCGGTTACTCTCTTCATTCATCCATCCATGTCATCATCTCATCAAATCTTGTTATGTATCCATGATCCATCTTGCATTGTTGAAATGAATGTCATATCATGACCCTTTCCTTTTTCCTCCTCTTCCTTTCTTACCATCACCATCTATCACCTCTTCTCTCCATCTTTGTACCTTCACCTTACCTATGCAATCATTCACACACAAATTAAAAAAACACATATGTATACACACATATGACACACATCCTCACGCACGCCATACCCTCCCCCATCTCTGCCTCAATTTGCCTTAGCCGCTCAAGGGTACAGTGATGGTGCTGTTTCCCCACCAGGCAATACGGACGCGCACCCGGAGTTCAAGTTTCCATCCAAAGACTCCATCGGAAGTATAAGCGGAAGCAGCATAGCAGCTGAGGATGAGATCAAACTCAAACACAACATGAGTGTCAAGATGAATGCAAAGAAGGTATGTTTATATATATATATATACAAATACAGGAAACTTTGCCTTAGACCCCTGTTGCATCTAGAAAAATCTTTGGTCAGCCCGGGATAAGCAATATACTAGATGTAACAGGGGCCTTCATCGATTGTGTTAGGACCACAGAATTGTGTACAACTGAGGAGAAATCAAACTAAGAAGATACAAACACATGTTTGGCATTAATCTGGTCTTAAAAATTGCTTCAACTTTGCTGAGTGTTCTTATGGAAAGGTGACTTTTGCAAGTTTCTTTATTACACTTAGAGGCTGTTCTCGTTACGCTTTCTAAAACTAGTATAATGGAAACCGATTCAGGAAACCAGTTTGGAAGATAGCATGCTAGTGTTCCCACTTGATCACATGGTGTGGTTTTCAAAATCACTTCACGTAAAGCTATCTTGTTACTATGGAAACGCTGTCAGTGGGGTGACACGTTTCACGCGAAATTTGTGTTGTGTTAGTAGTCTATTTGCTCTGAATTGGAAATAATGTTGTAGGACTGTTATTTTGACATTTTTGTTTTCTTTATAGTTATTTATAGTTATGTTATTTAGTTCAGCTTTTAAAAAAAATTCTTGATGCTTCTGTTGTCATCCATTTGACTTTCAACCTGCTTCTCTTGTCATTCCTTTCCTAATCAGATGTGTTCAATCTTTACATTCCCACATCTGATTCTTTTTTTCAACATTCTTGTAATCACCCCCAACATCCTATTCATCTCCATCCACTATCTCTTATTGGTTATTCTTATGAATTAGACTCTTACATTTTAGTACGATCTTTCCATTCTCTTTATTTTGATTGGTTGATATTACCGAATTTGAATATATGTTAATTCTGTAATATGATCTGAGTTTTACTGAAGCAAAGAAGCCGTCTTAATAAAACATTGCACTACCAGACTAAATCAAGTTCAGTTCTATTTTGTTCCTGTGTATTCCGAGTTTAGTTCCGCTTAATCTCTCCATTTGTTGATCTGTTTGATGCTTATTCCATTGGACATATATTTCCCATTGACTTGTATTATTTTTAGAAACCCCCAAATATTATTATATTTTTCAATTAAAATTTGGCAGGGGGAGCTGTTATCACAAGAAGATGAAGCAGCAGTGGTAGCCCAGTACCGGTATACTGGAGCCACGACCAACATCCACGCCTGTCTCTCAAGACTCGTCAACTATGCACAACCTGTCAAATTCCAGGGATTTGATGTTGCTGAAGGTAAAATACAAGACACTATAAAAGATGATGATGATGATAGTAGTTAAAATTGCAGTGTAAGTGATGATTATGATGATAAAGATGATGATGGCAGTGATAGCAATAGAAGTACTAGTACTACTACTACTACTGCTACTACTACTTGTAGTAGTAGTAGTAGTAGTAGACCAAATTAGACCAAATGGTATATGGACTAAATGGCTATTGGACCAACTGGTTATCACACGGAATGGCATTAGACTAAATGAACATAGACCATGTGGTGCGTAGACGAACTGATGATAGACCAAATAGTAGTAGACGAGTTGGCAATTGGACGAATTGGCATTAGACGATTTGGAAATAAATCGTATCATTGACATGTTTTGGTCATTGCTTTTGGGATTACTTCGGAAGGTAAATTATCATACTTAGACATCTTAGAGTGTGAATTAATGGTTTGATTAATCTATCTTCTCCTTATTTTTCTTTCAGAGAGAAATCTTCACTTCAACATGTCATCATTCAATGAGTCTGTTGGCTTAGGATACATCAAAACACAGTGTATTGAGTTTGTCAAGTATCCTTTTGCACATTCATGCCTTTTAAGATATGTTGCATTTAACTTGTACTCAAAATCACCGTGTGTGGGTGTGTGGTCTGTGATATTATTTGATTAATTAAAATTTACGAACCCCTATACATTGATGCTATTAATATAATGGTGAATTCTTTGCAAGTTATTTCTTTTCATGATAACTTCATAAATTCCTAACTTGAATATTCTTGATAGTATTAAGGTAGTATTTTATGGCATTTGAATAAAAATGATTTTATTGGAAACATGTTATGCGTTGATCGTTCAGATGTTTAGAAGTTTCCGAAATAATGGAGCAATTGTTTGACCTTTATTCTATAACTTCACAATACTAATCGTGATATGAGTGTACCAGCAATAGAAGAAGACTTTTATTAATTAATTACAAAAAAAACATGGCAATAGCTATGCCGATCAAGTAATACAATTTCATTTTGATATTGATGAGAGAGAAGTGTTTAAAAGTAGGGATGTAAGTGAATTTTTAGGAATGTAGCATTATTATTTTGGAAAAAGGTGAATATAGTCAGTTTCACATATTAATGTTGGATGTTTTAATAATAATATGGGATTTATATAGCGCGCATATGCACCTAATTAGGTGCTCAAGGCACTCCTATACTACCCTGGCTAAGCTAGTCTACCGATTCTGGTGCTCACAGCTTTTTGAGGAAGTACTTCCTGCCGCTACCCATTTACCTCACCTGGGTTGAGTGCAGCACAATGTGGATAAATTTCTTGCTGAAGGAAAAGGTGCCATGGCAAATGTGATTCCTTAATGGTGTAAACCCTCAGTTACAATAAACGTCAGATGAGTAGAATATACCCTCAAGGTAGGAGGTATGACTCCAGCAACTACATGCCGCAGATCTTCTGGAATGCTGGCTGTCAGATGGTGGCCCTTAATTTCCAGTCACCAGACATCGGCATGCAACTCAACCAGGGAAAGTTTGAATACAATGGATGCTGTGGGTGAGTCAAGGGGGAAATGGGTAATCTAGGGGTGGAATGGTATTGTATATTGAAGAGATGAGGGGGGAGGGGTGGGAATGGTGCCCTTGTGGAGTTTGGTATAGAAAAATTGGTGGTAAGAGATGTGTTGGAGAGGTCATTGCAGAGGAAAGTCAATACGGTAAAGAAATTTCCTTGGAAGGTAGATACGTGTAGATAGGTGTGTATGTGTGGGTGATTAGTTAATGTGAGTTTGAAGAGTTAGTGGGTTTTATGTGGGTCAGGGTGGGAGTGGGTTAGTATGATGATCAAGAAGAGACATATGATGTGGGTGTACATATAATGAGTGAGTGTGTGTGTGTGTCGAATGAGGAGGGATAGGATGTGAATGGGTATCAGATGATCACTGAAGTTGTAGAGTTAGGATTTGAGTTTGTGTGTGTGTGTGTGTGTGTGATGATAAATAAACTTGGTGGGATATTGGTTAGATGTGATGATGATGATTGAGAAGATGTATGCTTGGGTAAGTGGGTGGGTGTGGGTTGGTTTTGCTCAGTGGAAGGAGTTAGGATGTGGGTGAGTGTGGGTGTGATGTGACCACTGCATGACACCTGGAATGCGAATGGGCATGGCTGTGACTGTGGGTTGATGTTGCTCAGTGGGAAGAGTTTGTGTCTGGTGAGTGGGTGTGGGTTGATGTTGCTCAGTGGGAAGAGTTTGTGTGTGGTGAGTGGGTGTGAGTTGATGTTGCTCAGTGGGAAGAGTCTGGGTGTGGTGTGTTGGTGTGGGTTGATGTTGCTCAGTGAGAAGAGTTTGGGTGTGGGTTGATGTTGCTCGGTGAGAAGAATTTGGGTGTGGTGAGTGGGTGTGGGTTGATGTTGCTCAGTGGGAAGAGTTTGTGTCTGGTGAGTGGGTGTGGGTTGATGTTGCTCAGTGGGAAGAGTTTGTGTGTGGTGAGTGGGTGTGAGTTGATGTTGCTCAGTGGGAAGAGTCTGGGTGTGGTGTGTTGGTGTGGGTTGATGTTGCTCAGTGAGAAGAGTTTGGGTGTGGGTTGATGTTGCTCGGTGAGAAGAATTTGGGTGTGGTGAGTGGGTGTGGGTTGATGTTGCTCAGTGAGAAGAGTTTGGGTGTGGTGAGTGGGTATAGGTTGATGTTGCTCAGTGGGAATTGTTTGGGTGTGGGTTGATGTTGCTCAGTGAGAAAAGTTTGGGTGTGGTACGTGGGTGTGGGTTGATGTCGCTCAGTGAGAAGAATTTGGGTGTTGTGAGTGGGTGTGGGTTGATGTTGCTCATTGGGAAGAGTTTGGGTGTGGTGTGGGTTGATGTTGCTCAGTGAGAAGAGTTTGGGTGTGGTGTGTTGGTGTGAGTTGATGTTGCTCAGTGGGAAAAGTCTGGGTGTGGTGAGTGGGTGTGGGTTGATGTTGCTCAGTGAGAAGAGTCTGGGTGTGGTGAGTGGGTGTGGGTTGATGTTGCTCAGTGAGAAGAGTTTGGGTGTGGTGTGTTGGTGTGGGTTGATGTTGCTCAGTGAGAAGAGTCTGGGTGTGGTGAGTGGGTGTGGGTTGATGTTGCTCAGTGGGAAGAGTTTGGGTGTGGTGAGTGGGTGTGGGTTGATGTTGCTCAGTGGGAAGAGTTTGGGTGTGGTGTGTTGGTGTTGGTTGATGTTGCTCAGTGAGAAGAGTTTGGGTGTGGGTTGATGTTGCTCGGTGAGAAGAGTTTGGGTGTGGTGAGTGGGTGTGGGTTGATGTTGCTCAGTGAGAAGAGTTTGGGTGTGGTGAGTGGGTGTGGGTTGATGTTGCTCAGTGGGAAGAGTTTGGGTGTGTTGTGTTGGTGTGGGTTGATGTTGCTCAGTGGGAAGAGTTTTGGTGTGGTGAGTGGGTGTGGGTTGATGTTGCTCAGTGGGAAGAGTTTGGGTGTGGTGAGTGGGTGTGGGTTGATGTTGCTCAGTGGGAAGAGTTTGGGTGTGTTGTGTTGGTGTGGGTTGATGTTGCTCAGTGGGAAGAGTTTTGGTGTGGTGAGTGGGTGTGGGTTGATGTTGCTCAGTGGGAAGAGTTTGGGTGTGGTGAGTGGGTGTGGGTTGATGTTGCTCAGTGAGAAGAGTTTGGGTGTGGGTTGATGTTGCTCAGTGAGAAGAGTCTGGGTGTGGTGTGTTGGTGTGGGTGTGATCTCAGATCCAGGTGTGTGGATTATTAGTTAGGAGAGGTAGTACATAGGAGTGTATATAGTAATTATAGTATATGGGTAAGTGTGGATGTGGAATGATGAGTGAAATGCTGGAGGGATCACGATGGCTGTGGATAAATGTGATGTGGGTGTTTGTGCTGGTATGTTAATAAATTATTATTGTTGCACTCTTGAATGTGGCCATGAGCAGTGTAGACTAGTTGGGAAAGTTAGAAGTGATGGATAGATAGAAAACCCAACTAAACATTGACTTTTCCCCCAAAGGAATGGAGGGAGGGAGGGGGAGGTGGATATTATGAATAAAGGAAGATAAATGGCCACCTCTATGAAATAAGGTTAGAATTATCAGAAGTTCACCATTTATGTCCCTTCATCTGTATACATATATTTGAGTTTGTTAAACTCAAACATTTATATGGCCCATGGATCAAATGTTGATTGGAAACAGTTAAATTTTGATATGATCAGAAAAGATGTGGCTTTTGTCATATTAAGGTTTAAAGATTTATGGGTTATTTTTATACGAAATATAAAAAGGTAGGATGCATGGATCAAATATTAAATGTAAGAGATGTGTAGGAAATGAGATAAGGAGCGTAACCTATCCCTTTTGATAATAATAATGATGTGAGGAATTAGTATATGGCTCTATGTACTGATCACTCGTGTTTCAATTTATGACTTTCTCTTGACAGGTATTTACTCAAGCCGGATTTCATGAGGAGACCGGACAGGACATTTGATCCCTTCTCGGAGTCCCCAGTGGATGGCGTGATTGCGGCAACATGCTCAGTTCAGGTTAGTCAACCGCTCTTTCCTTGATAAGTCATTGTCATTAATGAAGCCATTGACGGAGTCCCGTTGCGATTGGGGATTATACAAGTGGTTGATTTATGACCACCAGGAGTTATCAGAATGTTTGCGGTATCTTTTATTACTTTTTCACTGACGTGTTCATGACTGGCAAAAGATGTTCTAGTCGGAATGAAGAATGGAAGCAATAAAATTCATAATGAAAACCATCTAATGATCATGGCAAAAATAGATACAGTATTATGCTTCCTGGCATGTCTAAAAGGAGCTTAGAACTTATTATCTAATGGCCATTTGTGATTCAAAGTTGGAACACAAATTGGATGTTTGGCAATTTTATTATTTGTTTGAGTGAAGTGAAATTCATTTTTTTTTTCTTCACTTATTTGTAGTAACAAAATAACTTGTTCTTTGAATCAATTCTATTTGGTATCAAATGCCACCATTTGTTAGGGAAGTCACTGCATCCTTTAGTTTTACTTATATTTCTCTGGGGAATTTTTTGTCCATGTTCTTAAGACCTGCATTATCGATCTATTGGAACTATTTTGGACATGTTGTGGGGTTATGCATCCACTCAGAAGTTCCTTTATTCCATAGAATTTGCAAAAAAAACACTTTTAATTCTCATCGGATGTGGATTCTTTTTTTCTTTCTGACGCAGGTGATATCAGGCCAGTTCTTGTCGGACAAGAAGGTAGGCACGTATGTGGAAGTTGATATGTATGGTCTTCCTACGGACACAATCAGGAGAGAACACAGGACGAGAACAGTCCCTAATAATGGACTCAATCCCGTCTACAACGAAGAACCTTTTGTATTTAGAAAAGTAAGTTGTCAGTCCTTGTGTCGATTTAGGATCTCTACCTGATTTTCACTGATTTAGTGCACACCTATATACAGGCAAACTTGCCTATTAAGGCAAAGGGATACAGAAAAAGTAGCCTCTGTAGACAAGTTTCCTTTGTAGGTTTGTTGTAGAACACATTCCTTGCAAATAGGAGACAGTTTTGATGGCCACTGAGGAAAAGTTTCACTATAGACAGGTGGCCACTAGACAGGTTTGACTGTATTTACCGTCGAATAAATGAATTCATGGGTAAAGAAGTTTTGATTGAGTCTTTTTAAAGACAATTCCAAATGCAGTAATATGGGCAAGATAGATATTAAGTTAAGCAAATAACTTCATTCTTGAGGTTTTATTAATGATCTGCAATTTATAAATTGATGGATAATTGATCAAAATTACGGTTTTGAATGTACCGTTTCTGTGCCTGATGATTATGTAAATATATGGCTGATATGGCGCAAAGGAATGAAAGGATGCACTGACAGAAAAATGCAGGGTTATTCGGATGACAGGAATCCATTTAGCTGAGGAGAATTCTACTTCGAAGAGAAATATATAACACATGTTTGCATTATTTGGTTTAAAAAAATTTGCTTTGATTTGCATCATTTCCTTCTTATTAGTCCTATTTTCATAATTCAGTTAAAAAAAGCTTTGATTTCGGCAAATATTTCACTTATGAAAGGTCGACTTATGCAAATTTACCTGTACATGTATCATTTCTTTTTGTTTGTCTCCTTGAGGTTGTATTACCAGATCTTGCAGTACTGAGGATAGCGGTATATGAGGAAGGGGGTAAACTAATAGGACAAAGAATCTTGCCATTGGATGGACTACAAGCGGGTAAGCCATTGAGTACCGCACTCTCTTATTCCCCATAGACTTAGCACATAGACCACTAGGTGTTGGTAGTGAAGAGGTTAACCTTCTAACTACTAAATCGTCTTCCTTTGAATGAAGTCAGGATACAAAGCATGAGGCTGTATCTGACTGCTATTGCTTTTCAAAATTATTTCAACCATAAAAATCATGAAAAGGTGATGCAGTACATTCAGCAAACTGGTGAGGCGACCATTAAAAATCAAGGCTTCTTATCCGGGCCAAGAACATTGAAAAATGTGAAATCCCCCCCCCCCCCAAAAAAAAAAAAAAAAAAAACACATTAAAAATGCATCATATTTTCATACAGGACAGATTCAGACAAGGAAACTTGTGCATCGCCATAATTATATTTTTAGGATTTTAAAGCCATTGTACTGGAAAACTTACACAGTACCTGAAGCCATGAAATCAGCTTATTACAGTATAGAGGGAATTATTTGTCCGAGATTAGACTGGCAATCGCTATTTTTAACCGATTTGCCAGTCCAACGAAGGATGACTAATTCCCTCTTAACTTGCAAAAGAGACGTCTGGCATATTTGTTTTATATCCAGTCCAACCTGGGACGAATAATTGCCGCTGTACTTCCTCAAAGTATATTATTTTCGTATTCACTATTCCCTATTACAGGCTATAGACATATATCACTGAGAACAGAAGGTAACTTTCCCTTATCACTGCCCACCGTCTTCTGTTGTATTCAACTCAAGACGTACGTACCGGATGGATTAACACGTAAGTAACATCCTCAACATTTGGCTGATATGGTAACACATGTACGTCTGACCCCTTGTATGTCGGATCCTCCTGAAGATATTGGTCTTTGTTTTTTAGTTTTGTTATTTTCTGAAATCGACTATTGTTGAGTTGTGTGTGAAGTGAAGCAGAGATGGAAAAGAATGGGTGTCATCTAGATACATCCTCAAGAACAATCAGAGCTTGGAAATCATTTGATCCTGATATTAGGGAGATAATCTGTCCATGCATCTAGGTGTAAAGTGGTTGTTGCGGGGCTTAGAATCGTGCAGATACACAAATGCACAGACGAGGGACACTGCACAGACTTCGGGCAACTCACCACACCTGTACATGCCCCGGCTCCGTTACGTTAGTGAATAATTTTCAATTCAATTCACATTTATTTCATTTTCGGTTAGAAATATACATTATACAAAATAAACCAAATTAGTAATAAGCAAAAGTAAAAAATGATAATGAAATGTGGAACTGCAAAAAAAAAAAGCCTAGAGGCCTTGTACATGCGCTGTTCCCAAAACATCATGTATATTACTTTGTAAAAAAAAAACATAATAAAATATACATGATATGAACAAACTATACCAACAGAGACAAAAGAGAAAAATATGACAATTTAAAATAAAGAAATTACTACGCATACTTCAGATAAAGAAAGTGCTTCAGTCTTTTTTTAAAGGAATTAACTGACTTACTAGAATGACTAGACTTCACTCACTGGAATCCTCCTGGCTAATGGGACCTCCCCCTTCTTATAGCTGGCCAAAGTTAGGGAAGTAGGGAACAGTCACAACAACACTCAATGACTCCAACATTAAAGTTTTACACGTATGTAACAGTTCCCTTACCTTGGAATCTTGAGAGAGTCGAAAACTGCTTAAAACGGGTATAAACTTTAGACCTGAACTTTTCTCGGAATGATAGCATTTTTCAAATATGATGGTATATTGTCTTTAGATGCTGTGTCCATGGATGTAGCAGTCTTCGGTTTATTTTCTTTCTTTCTTTCTGTTTAATCCACAGAGTTTGTAGATGCTCTTTCAGATCCTCAGTTATATCTGTCACAAGCAGAGAAAAGAGCAAAGCAACTTTTATGCATGGGAATAGAAGAGGTAAGTTTTTGTATTTTCAACCTTAAAGGGGAATGAAACCTGTGGAACAATTAGGCTTGTGTCGAAACATAAATATCAAAGAATAAGAACAAAGAAAGTTTGAGAAAAATCGGACAAATAATGAGAAAGTTATGAGCATTTGAGTATTGCAATCACTAATGCTATGAAGATCCTCTCATTGGCAATGCGACAAGGATGTGTGATGTCACATGTGAACAACTTAACCTTTGATGGACTATAGAATACCCTCAAAATGTCTCTTTTTGCTTTTTCTTATGGTGATACAAACTCTTTATCCATGATGTATTCTTTAAAAATCTGTATTACATGCCCTCCTATAGAAAGAACACATGATCTACGGATAGATGTGATAAAAGAGGCAATTTAAGTGAAATATTTACTAAAGTAATGGGGAAAGTTGTTCACAAGTGACATCACACATCTTTGTCGCATTGCCAATTTGAAGATCTCCATAGCATTAGTGATCGCAATATTCAAATGCTCATAACTTTCTCATTATTTGTCCGATTTTTCTCAAACTTTCGTTGATCTGTTTCATTGATTTTTCTGTTTTCACACAAGCTATCTTGTTCCAAAGGTTTCATTCTCCTTTAAATAATTGCTGGTCAGTTATGACAACTTTTTATACCACAAACGTTGATGAGATGCTCCATGGCCTATGAAGATATAAATTCTCAAGGCGCTGTCACATCATTTCATGCGAGCCTTGCGGGTGAGTTGCGAGCTGTCAACCACAACTCACCCACAATTCATCAGCAACAAAGTTTTGAGCATGTTCAAAACTTTTGTGCGGGCAAATCAGACGTGGGTGCGCACTGCCAATGCGGGTGACCTGCGAGTAACAAAGATAGTCGACCGCAAGTCACACACTAGGTTTGCACCAAATGATGTGACATGCCTTCAAATTCTTACCATGACTACTTTGATTGATGACTGAAAATTGTTAGGTACCAATATCACACCATTGGATACTAGCGGGAGGTGTTGCAGAACCAGGAGGTTGATATTGCACCCTCACTCCCCCGCCTATGGAGCACACTCTCCGGTGGAGTTGTGTGTCATTTAGTTTTGTCGTCCAATATTGCCATTATGCCATGTTCTAGAGAAAGTCTTGAATTCATTCTTTATTTTGTCAACATTACACCTCCCCCCCTTAGTGATCATTGTTAAATATTTTGTGTTGTATAATTAGTTTTGTAATCTGAAGGTTGCCCTTTTTCTCTACTCACCTTTCTTCTTCCCATCTCTTGACATATTTCTTGCTTGCCATTTCCCATCCTCTCTCTTCCTCTTTCATCCTATGCCTTTTATTCCCCCTTTTCTTCTTTATTGACACCTCCGCTTGTTGTAATTATGTAAAGGTTTATGGTATTTCATTTTATGTATTCATGATACTATTCTTTTTTTCATTTTTATGAATTTGTGTATTGTATTAGAATATTTACTTATAATGTTTTCTTCATATTTTTGTTATGAATCTGTTTGTAAACAGTCACATACTTCAGTCTTTGGACTGCTTGCAGTTGTATATTTTGATAGTTCTAATGCAATAAAATCTGATTATATATATATAAACCTAGAATGAGATCAGTGAGGTCCCAACGGTGAACAACAAGAAGAGACCGACTGTACGACATCCGACGACGCCTACCAACACGGCGCCAAACATCGGCGGATTCACGCCGGGCGGACCGACCCATAACCAGAGTAAGAACTTCATCAGTAGATGTGATGGCAAAGACAAACAGAAAGGTAGGTCTTGGTTGGTTTACTGGGCCCTGTGACACAAAAGGATACAATCAATCGCACAATCGAGCATGATGGTAGTCCAGTGGTGAATCATGTACAGACAGCTACAATTGATTGTGAATGTCACTTGTATCTTCTTTTGTTGCACCCCCCTCGACTGCTAAGAAAGCATGTTAATGCCAGCCTTGTAAGTAAACAACCAGACAGCCGACAGCTTTGATTAACCACCAGATTTTTGTTTGTAATAACATGTATTATTACTAACACATTAACTTCTGTTAAACACTGTAATGAGACCACTATTCTGCCTCATTGACCCTATTTTGCATGTAAATCATGAAGTACTGATATACACAATATCATTCCAATTTTTATTGGTTTGTTTCTGAGGACGGTCAGACATTTGTTCTGTGCCCCATTGCACAAAGACTTGCAATAAAACGCATCTCCAAAACATCATATGATACCTGAATTTCAATCAATTGGAAGCATGCATTTTGGACTTGCGCTTGATTTGTTAAGTTAGGATCAAGTGCAAGTCTCTCTGCTACAGGGCCCTGAAGTCCTTATGGCAATTCCTAAGGTGAATTAAGGAATTTATTTATGGTCTCACTTCATCAAACAGTGACACGACATTTGCTCTGGCGACAATCGCTCCGGGCTTTATTTCGTCTGAGATATAGGGTTAAGGTTAGGGTTGCAATAGCGTTTTTATGTTTAGTTTAGGGTAAGGTTTAAGATAAGGTATAGTGTTCAATCCAGGGATGAATTTTGTAATTCCATGCACAGCGGAGCATTTGTCGCCGGAGAAAATGTTGTGAAACCCATCGAACAACAGTTATTGCGTAATACCTTGGGAATTAAAGTATTTGCATTGACTCATTAATCACAATTAACGTTTCTTAAAATCACATATTATCCATAGACCGTAGCCTGAGGTATGTAAGGTATCGGGCTCTATGGGTTTATTTGTATTATGCTCATTCTTGTTAGTGTCGTTAAATCTCTGTCCATCAATCAATCAATCATTCAACATTTTTATTGCATTTATTATGCTTTTATACAAGAAATAAGTTACTGGGCCCCGTCCTACAAAGAGTTGCGATTGATCTGATCAATCAGAACTATGGACGGCCAGCAACGTCAACATCTATTATGCACGTTTGTTCAACATATTTTCTAGATATGATGTATACTCATGCATTAATTGTTTTCTTAAGAATTCACTGTGCTTTTCTTTGTTTACAAAGGACATTGTTCAAATTTCCAATAGAAAAATTTATGACACTGATGGATTTCCATAGAGTTATGATTGATTGGATCAATCGTAACTCTTTGTAAGACGGGCGCCAGATATCAAACTTAGTTTGAAATAATTTGTTCCTTGGGATTCAATCATCTGGGACAAAGGAGTGACAAACATTCCTTGGAGTCCATATGTTTATATGACTGGTAATTGATAATGATGAGATAACTTTATTGGTTTTGTAGGAATGCAACCTATTACTGCAGAGAGTTTAAGGAAAGAAAGAGCATACCAGAAACTGCTGAAGAAACAGCAAAAAGAACAAGATTCATTGAGCAAGAGACATTCCAAAGTAAGTACCTGTATATATATATACTAAATCTTTTCTCTCTTTCTTTTCATATTTAACTTTATTTTATATTTTTGTCATAATTCGTAATATAGCCTTCACCCTACAAGCTCTGCATTTTAGTCAACTCTTCCCCTTTCAATTTCAGGCTGTCATTGTCAATTTGATTTATATGTTGTTATCGTAGATTTTGACAGATTTCCTTTGAATCGTCATTACGTCAAACCCCCGTTTGGAGAAAGATCGTAGTTCAGATTGCAAACTGCGGTTTTATACCCCATTTTACGTTTGGAAATCCCAAAAATCATTTCCAAGCCCTGATCAACCCTGCTTGGCCAGGTAATCCCCGCTGTCTCAATTTCACCTCCACAGGCCAGTATATGAGCTTTTAGCCAAGGACGAAATGATAAACAACAGCTGTGCTATTACGAAAGACTTCTCTGCCTGTAGTAGGACCTTCGGAATAAAATTATTGTATTCGATATTTAATCACGTTTTCAAAGGCATATTGTATTCAGAAATCCAATGTTAGTCCATTTTCAATTTCGAACGAAGAAAATCGACCTCGAAATAAGGAAAGTAAGCGAATAAAAATGACGGCATGCTTTGCAGGGACCGCGCTCAGCACTGCGCATGCATCCCATCGTGTGTGGCCCCCTGCTGTGACTGTATATGCCGGGCTGTTGTGTTATCTTCGGACCGAGGTCAAGAAACAGGTGTTTTGATACTTAAATTGCTTGCTTTGGGGCAGTTAGGGTTTGTCGTACTTGGAGAAGAGAATTGAAACAGGGGTATAGTGTTCTCAAATGGAGGTTTTCGTCATGATTTTGCAATACATTATTACATCTTCTTTGGTAGGATAATGTTAATAACACTTTTTGGTTTGTTTTATTTTTTAGGAGAGAGCAATGTTACAGAAGACGCACTACTCAACAGTGAACAAGATGGAGGCTTGTCACGACAGGGAAAAGCTGACTAGAGAAAAGAGTTTAGAAAAGGCCATCAAAAAGAAAGGGTAAGTCACTTAACATGCTTTACTCTTATTTTCCACCCAAAAGGGATTTAACTGCATAATATCAAAGCATTGTTGATAATGTGAGATATATGCCAGCCGTGGCATATTTTCCTTCAGCAAGAAATTGACCCACATTGTTCTGCAGCTCAGCTACAGACAGAGTAAAAAAAAATTATACCAAGTGTCAAGTGCAGTTGGGTATATGCGTATAGAACAGCGCAATATAAATGGAAATATTATTAGTAATCTGGCTCATTCATTGTTTTTAATTTAAATGTTTTACTTTTCTGTAAATTGAACACAATTGAATTAATATACGATTGATAATCAAATAATAAAAGTTCATCAACATTTACAGAAATATATTTTTATCTGTATTTTTTTATCATTACAGGGAAAGCAACTGTTCAGATTTGAAAATAGAAACAGAGGTTCATGTACAATCATTAGTAAATGACCACAAAGCACGGGTAAGATATTCTCATTCATTATTACTATTTCCTTCTGCAAGAATTTTATCCATATTGTGCTGCACTCAGCCCAGGTGAGGTAAAGGGAAACCTGGCAGGGATTTATACCTTGAAATGCAGTAGTGCGTAACAGCTGCTCTGCCATAGCCCCTGTGATATAGAGTAGACTTCCGATGAAGTAAGGGATAAGTGCTATGGGACATCATGCTTGGGAAGGTACAAGACAGGAGGAGAAGAGGTAGACAGAGGAAGGAATTACTAAAGAAACTGGAAAATCCTTGAGAGAACCGAACATGCTTTCACAGGATAGAATAGCATGGAGAAAGTTTGTCCTTGGGGTCTCCAGGGGCTCGTTTCACAAAGGACTTGCAACTGTTGTAACGTTGCCATTATGGCAACTACCATGAAAACCTTGATTCTGATTGGCTGCTAAGCCCTGTTACCATGGTAGTTACCATTATGGCAAAGTTACAACAGTTGCAAGTCCTATATGAAACGGGCCCCAGGTGTCGGTGACGACTCGATGGCACTTAACGATGACAAGTGCTATATATAAACAAATGTAATAATTATTATGACTTCCGTACTCTTGTAGGTAAAGGATGTGGTATCAGACCAGAGTAAAGAGTTTGCCGACATGGTGAGTCGACAGCAAGTAGAAGAGAGGAGTTTGAAAGAGAACCATATCCAACAGAGGTGCGACCTGCTAAAGAAACTCATGCTCAGTACTCAGGAAGAACAAATGCAACTATTAGCGGGTAGAAATGATAGGTGAGCAACATACTGAATAATTTTTTTGGGGGGGCATTGAATATTGTCAGTTGTGCATTTATTTATTCATATTTTATTTTATTCAATTTTTTTTTTGGTGACATGAATGATTGATATGTTTTGATTGCTGTAACATGTTTTACTTTTTGTGTTGGGGGATCTATGAATGAAGATATATGTATTGGGGGTGGGGGTTGTCTATGAATGAACACATGTATACTCTAATAGTAACAATCAATGCATAACAATCACTCTACCTAATAGCGAACTTTAGTTGTAGTTACAATCACTGAATGCATTTGAACAAGTCAAATTTACTAAGATCTTTTCTTCAAAGTACATGCCCAGAAGCAGCTCCTCAAATTTTGCTTTATTCAATGTGAAATAATGTTCTTTTTTTGAAATTCTACAGAGAAATGAAGGAGTTGAAGTCAAATCAAGCCAAGGATTCCATGGAGTCAACTAAAAGTGTCAGCCATGACAAGAGTATCAAGAACAAAGCAGAGAGAGATAGGTGAAGATATAACAAATCTTTCATCAGTCAAATAATAACCCAAGTCAAATCCTTTTTTGATCAGACCAAACTAGGCTTAACATGTATAATATGTGGAGCGTCGTGGCCCAGTGGATTAGTCTCTGGACTTTGAAACAGAGGGTGATGGGTTCAAATCCCAGCCATGGCGTAGTTTCCTTCAACAAGGAATTCATCCACAGTGTGCTGCACTCGACCCAGGCAAGGTAAATGGGTACCGGCAGGAAGTAATTCCTCAAAAAGCTGTGTGCACCTGAATAGGTAGCCTAGCTAAGCCGGGGAAATAATAATAACAGGGCCCGCTGGGAGAACAGTTTTTGGAACTGAAGTGGCTACCCTGGGTAATATACCGTTTTATTATTAAAAATATTTCCCCTATAAGTTTGAAACATTTCAGTGGTTCTAATAGACTTGATTTAAGTAAAGTGGCTGTATAAGTCCAATAATTCTATTTCTTTCTGGATTGGATGTTGTTTTAACATGAAACCATCTCCCTCTTCACCTTGGTCGTCAAGTATTAGGGCCGCCTGGGTGAGTCTTCATTTGTGTAATATTTCCAATTCATTCTTAATTGAAATTGTTGTTGGCATGGTCGTAGATTGTTGTTTTAATTCTCTGTCTCATGTATTGCAGGAGAGTTCGGGAGCTTCAAAGTAATAACACAAAGAAATTCCTAGAGGAGAGAAAAAGGGTATGTATCCACTAGAGGAATCGTGAGAATGCTTTACTTAAACTATTTTGTTCATTAATAAATTTTGACTCTTTGCCCGCTTTGTTTGACTAGAATCAAATCCAGGGGGCTGCCAACTTGGACTCAAGTCACATTTCATTCACAATACAAACAGTGTATCAAGTCTATTGTCCATACACAACAGTGATGTGTGCATCGCCTTTTACTGTGTGCACACAAAGCTTTTCTTGGCAATAAACCAATCAAAAGCTATTGTGAGCTCAATTAGCATTGTCCATACAAAGCCCCTCTTAAGGTTGCGCCTTGAAATTAATTTGGCACAGGAGTGATTCTGTCCATGGCAGGCAAAGAGTTAAGACACCTTTTCAGAAGTCGGGAGCAGTGTGTTTCCAGCAAGAATCTGGCAAGCCGCTTTTCATTGCAAATTATCACAGTGACCATAGATATAATAACACAGTGGGGACAGCAGGAAAGCTGCAATGAAAAAGACACATGGCATCTTTATTGTGGGATTTCTGCTTTAAAGACATGGTATGGTCTTGTGACAAGTTGCCTAAGTTTAATCACTGGTTCCATGACATTTGCTCCTGTGACAATTGCTCCGCTCTAAATTCCACACACTAATCGAATGACCAACTTCAACACTGGATTTAACACTATACCCTACCCTAAACCTATCCCTAAACTTAACATAAACTTAACCCTATTGCAACCCTAACCCTACATCTTAGACAAAATTGAGCTTAGAGCAATTGTCGCAGGAGCAAATGTTGTGTCACCTAATCACTATGTCAAAGAAGGGTAATTTTTACAGTTTGTAAAAGTGACTCTGGTTAATTCAATGTAGTTGTATGAATACCCTTTAGACAATTCTATCATATTCTTTTAATCATTGATAGTTTGCTATTTTTTGAGGCATATATTTGCCAGTTTTTAGCAATATAAGCCATTTTGTGTCATTCTGAATGATGTGTCCAGAATAAATGTTTTTTCACCATCATGTAATTATTTGTTTTAATGTATATATTAGAGATTATGATTGATATTCTTAAAGCATTTACACTGATATGCCTTGCTTAAATCATACTATTATTGAGTGCCTTTTACCAATCCATTGTATACCCTATACAGATAATGTGTACTCTTCAGTGGAAAGTGCCCCCAATATTATATTCTATTATAAATTTTAAAAAAAAAGAGAGAGTTATATGCACTTAGTTTTAATTGAGTCTTAATTACATTTTCATTATCATAAATATTTAATGAGGAAAACTGAAAATGATCATTCCATAAAAGAGTTGACATAAATTTTTGTCTGGAGTTATGTCAGCTGAACTAATGCAAGTGCTACTGTTATTCTAAATCATTAGCTGAAAATGAAACAAGACAAGGAGAAAGAAGAAGTTCAACAGGAACATAGCAAACAAATGGAAAAACTACGCAAAGAAATTGATAAGGTAAGATAATATATCCTATGATCTTGCACTGTACCTGTAGCCTCAAAAGGACTCGGCAATATAACTCAAGATTAAGAATTTTACTTTGTTGAATTACTATTACCATATATTCATAAAAAATTGGAACTTAATTGTTATATCTCGGCAGTCTATCACTTTTATATTCTTCTCTTTCTTTCCTCTCTTCCTTATTCTTACATTTTTATTTTGTTTTCTTGGATGAAAAACCAGTTTAAAGGTGCTTCAACCAATCAAGCTTTTAGCTTATGTTGCAACACCTTTGTATGTTCATTATTTACTTGTGTTTCATATATATATACATTTATATATTATCTGTGTATTCTTTTACATTGTACATTTGTGAACATGCATGAATAAATAAATAAATAAATAAAATATCTTAGTGTTTGAGAGTTTGGGAAGGGGCATGATGCCCTCCTTCTCTGATTTGGCCACCGTTTACACAACTCTAAACCCCTAAATTAATGTAGCTGCTCAATTAGAATGTAAATAATTACCCTTTTATGAATTTAATCTTTCCTAGACTTCAACACAAAAACAAATACGAGCCACTTTTGGCACGGCATTGTCTCACTCAGTCATTTGGCAATGCCGAGTGTTCATATATGTCGTGGATTTCATCTCAAACATTTACAAAAACTCTCAAACATAGTTTTTGTAAACAAATTGGATGTGTCTCAAGTAAAATAAATGCCTGTTGTTTGCCAATGTCCGTCACTACCAATCATTTAATTAGAATCCAGTTTATCAGTTTATATTACCAGTTTATATTATAAAAATCATTGAATTGTGAATAAGACTTGTTCAGAGGATATATTCATGTTTTTTTAATATTTTGTGCCGACCCTGTCCTATATTTCTCTTTTCATTGTGTGTGTGGGGTAGATAGAGATGTATTTATTTTTTTCTTTATGTATTTTTAGACAGTTGAGGCTGAGAAGGTAGTACTAGATGGAGCAGGAAATAAGCAGGGATGCCACATTTCAGAACTCTTCAAATTATTTTCAGCCATAGAAGAATATAGAGCCGTGTAGGAAAGGGATCATATTATGTGATTTTCAGACTTTAAAATGAAATATTATTCCTGATTAAGATATTATTTTCTTCTTTTCTTTGTTTTGGTTTAGATGGTTGAAGCTGAGAAGGTAGTATTAGACGGAGCAGCTAATAAGGTCCACCTAGCTGCAAGGCCTGACTCCTCTTCGGTCTGACCTTCTCATCCAGAGATCGTGTGTGAGAACTACCACTCGGATCATGTGTGTGTATGTGTGTGTTCCCCAGGGCCCTGTTGCATGAAAGTCACTATTGTGATAACGTTCCCTTTCAATGGTAACTGCCATGGTTACAAATGCTAATCAGCCAATCAGAACCAAGGATTTCAAGGAAGGTTACCATTGGATAGCAAAGTTACCACATTCATTTTTTTATGCAATTGTCTTGAGGAAGATTAAGTGAGGGAGCCCTGGGCGCATTAGGTGAAGCATGTTGCTGCCTCATTGGCTGTTCAGGCTTTTTCAAGACTTGATGATCCATGGAGTTCCTTCCACCTGGGAACCGTTTCGTGAAAGGATCTGACAGTTACCATTTGAACTGCTTCTCAGCCAATCAAAATCAAGGAGAGATGTCAGATCTGACGGCTTTTCGGAAGACAAACACTGATGAAACGCTCCCCTGATAATCATTGTCAATGCACATGGGATAGAGTACTTCCAAAAATATACTTCATATTCATATCCTCCATAATATGTATGTTAAGAAATATATATTCTTTAATAAAAATCACTCAGGAATTAAGGGGAATCATTACTTTTTTTTCATGAAGGGTATATTGTTAAGAAATATTCAGTCATGCGATCCAGTGTTTACAGTGTTGGATATCTACCTGATTTCATATGCTCGCCATTCCTAATTGTACAATATGCAGCATTTCAACTATGGTATGAAGATCTGTATAAATGTTGAATATTATTATTATTCCTAGATAGTAATAAATCTTGTACAGTAATTGGAATATTTTTCACTTCTTTGTTATAATTTGAAGAAGAAATACGAGTGCCAAAAATGCAGACCTTATTCATTCGGACCCGTTTCACTAAAGAGGTAACACCCCGTTCCCATATCCATGTGCATTGACAATGATTGCATCTTGGACGAGTGTCTTATAAGATGCTTTTAGGAATAAAAGCATGAAGAAAGTGGAGTATGTCTGGGTCCCCTCTTACAAAGAGTTGCAATAGATCTGATCAATCAGAACTATGGACGGCCAGCAACGCAACATCCATTTATGCATGTTTGTTCAAAATATTTTCTAACTATGATGTATATTCATGCATTCATTGTTTTCTTGAAAATTCACTGTGCTTCTCTTTGTTTACAAAGGACATTGTGCAAATTTCCTGTAGAAAAAATTATGACACTGGTGGATTTCCATAGAGTTACGAATGATTGGATCAATCGTAACTCTTTGTAAGACGGGGCCCCTGATCTTCTCTCGTAGGGTCGGTTTCACTGGATCACCAGGGGGTTGTTTCACCAAGAGTCAAGTGTAACTTGAGTTGCACTGAAGTGCCAACTTGCAAGTGATACTTGTGATCGATAGGCAGTGGTGCTCTTCCCATGAACCTGATCCGACCAATGCAGTAATGTGTTATAAGCTGCACACAACTGGGAATTTAAGTCTGATATGCAATCAAACTTATAAATCTTTGTGAAACACCCTCCAAGATCAGTTTTAGGGAGTGTTAAAAACATGCACAATCTTTGAGGGGAAAAAAGAATGAGGGTTGCTCAAGAGCTGTAAGGACACTGACAGTAAAATGAATTGATCCGCAAATGAATGTCTTTTTACATGTATCAAAATCAACAGTGTGTACAAAGTTTTTATCACATTTATCAGTGTACATACTTACGAGTGTCATTTTTTGCATGTAAGTATACTTCTCAATCAATACTTGTCATATCCTTGTATATATATATACAAACCTTTGTCTTACTTCCCCTTGCTCATGGTTGACTTGTGTCTATCATAAGAGAAAAAATATATATAATAAATCCAATATTCATAAATTAGAAAGTATGAAATTTTCGATAGCGCTGTAAATCAGTAAAAGTGCGTGTTAGTGTGTCCATTCATTTTGCCCTCGTGCTAAAGACTTATCTATGAACTGCCAACTGTTTTGATACTATGGAAAGCTACCGGGGCAAATGAACTTTTCTTTTTAAAATTTTCCATTTGTTCATGAATAATTTTGGAACATTACTTTCCCGCATTTATGCAACCCCTGTGTGAGTACAGAGGCAATTGGTAACGTCTTATGTTTGTACGTCCCTCTATTGTTTTGATACGCTGACAGGAAATGACAGATGATCACTTCCAGCTTTCAAGTAATCTGTGACGATGACCTCAACCTCTTATAAAAGTTTTATCAATAATTATGGTGGATGTCAAATTCAATATCTAATATTTCTGTCCTATGCTCAGGGGCACTGTAAGAGAAAAGTTCGCAAGCGATCGCAAAATAACGAAGGCAATTTATGATCAACATTTCATACCTAATGTTTTTAAGGACAGATGATTGTTTATTCAGAATCTTCATGTTAAAGTTGCAATTAATTCCAATCTTTTATATGACATGGTTCTGAGTTGCAAGTAAAAACAAGCTGAATTATTAAAACATGGCTTTCAGAATGTGATACGTCACAAGCTGAATTATTCAAACATGGCTTTCAGAATGTGATACGTCACAAGCTGAATTATTAAAACATGGCTTTCAGAATTTGATACGTCACATGCCATGATTTTAGGCTATGTACGATATTTGTGAATCCTAAAATCCATCTCTTTGATGAACTTTTAGTCAATGCTCCCTCGTTTCATCCAACTATTCTACTATTCAATCCATCCATTAATGAGATTCAAAGTTACAGACAGATTATTATGATAGGATATTAAAGATGTAATGAAAGAGCAAGAGTGAAGGCATGGTTGAATGAAAATTTTGAAGCAATACAACTGCATCCACTTGGTTCATCACAATAGAAGTTAAATTTAGACCAGTCACTTTACTATAGCAGACTTTGCACTCACCAAGCACAAAAAAAGAAAACTATGGAATGCTAGTCCTATTCATCTTGCAATAATCAATGGCACCTGAATTATGATAAGTTGCTATTTTTCTTGCGTGGAGCAGAAGACGATGACTGAGGAGACTCTAGTGATTTAGAGCAGTTGCATGTCGATATGAAAGCACAAAAAAATATGATTGCACGTTTATAGGGAATGCAATCGTAAGTGATGTGATTTACAGAAGGGGGATCTCCGCCTCTTTGTACTGTAGATATTCTGCAAATTACAAAAATTCATTCAATAGCTTTTTACGTTTGTGGTTATTTATGCTGGAGGGGGATTTTTATCTTTTTTATATTAAAGATAGGATATAGCTTAGGTCTTATAGATGAAGAGGGCATCTCTATTTATTTCTGTTAGACAGTACAAGCCAGTGGGCTTATGAAGGCATTTTCAAACCTTTAGTATTATATTTTTTGGACATCATTAGTCACGATTTGGCTGGGTGTTATTTGACACATTAGCAGTATTTTATTTTGTTTACTTTTCATTTCTTCTTCATATTTAGTGCACAAATGATGAGAATATGATTGCCATTTCAATATACATGTATCAGTGTCGAGGAAAGAAGAGATTTTGAGTGTGTGGATGTGTGTATGATCATATGCATACCCGATATGGGTGTGTAGGTGTGTGTGGGAGGGTGTGTGTGTGCGTGTTTGTACTATATTTCTTTGTTTGAATTGAAATATATATAATGTATAGAGTTGTAAATGTGTATAGATATTATATTATGCCATTACCGGACATGTTAGTTTTGTGCAATGTTGTTCAGTTCAAACGATTATTTGAATTTCATTCTATAAAACTTATGAATCATCAGAGAAATTATTAAATGAATATTAAAGAGTGTTTCATCTATCTGGTTCTAAGGCTTTTTAAAAGCAATTGTAGCTTGCCAAGCACGCTTGTTTCTTGCAGATATATCACCTAGTACTCCTCATCGTTGTAAAATTAAGTTAGCCATCCCAGAGTTATGTTGCAGATTATGGCTGTTCATGAACATCAGGCACGGACCTCATTTCAATCATCCTCGTTCGCAGGATCTAATACTAACTTAACAATTTATATTTTCTGGAGTTCATCTTTCTTTCTTTGATTGGAATTCTGCGTATTTGAAACTGACTGAACAGTATGTCAGGGTTTGTATCTTTAAATATTGAATTCATTATTTATAAGATTGCCAAAGCTATTGATAGGCAGTAAGTCACCTTGTGAATTCACTTGTTTAGGCGTCATCTTAAAACAAACATTCCTTCCTTTTTACAGTTAAATTCTAAGTATTTCCCTAACCCAAACACCATCGGGCAAGTCCATGAAAATGGCATTATGTAAAGATATGGAATAAGCAAGAGAACTATTAAGATCTATTTGAGGCTAGTGTTGAGATGAGAGATTCTAATGACCAAAGCTCCGTATCCGGAACGTACCAGATATCCCATGCTATCCTTGTAACAATAGATCTATTCACTCTTCATCTTTGTCATTGGCGTCCATGATGATTATTGAACTGGCAGGCCCAGTCTAAGGTATTCTTATCAAGCCGATAACGTGATGTACATTTGTTGCGTCCATGCATATATATTTGAAATATTTGTACAGATAGGAGGAGGAATTCATGTATGTTTTCGTCTTACCTTATTATTCTTATCTCTCTTTCCTAATTTCTAAGGCTCGTATTTGGATCACATACATGTAACATTATTGATATATCTTGTAGTATTTGCATTACGAGGTAGACCCGATCCCTGTATTAAACACAAAGACTAGGCATTGATTGTTGAGCTTATTTCTACAATTGATCGCATAGACTATCGTGTATGATCGATCATAAAAATCAGCTCTGGGATTGATCACTCGGCTTTATGTTACAGGTCCTTGTTAATATTTTATACTATAACCTTCCCACACTGTATTCATTTTCAAGAGGTTGTTTTATTTAAAGTATTCCTAAGTTGGTATGACTGAAAGTGATGTATTCCATAAATCCCGTAGACCGTTTTCAATTCTTAATTTTTTGTATTTCAAACAAATGGGAAGAAAATCATTAAAAAATTAATGTTACAATTCTACTTAACAGATAAGCATGTTGAAATATGATTCATGTATTCAAGTGATGTATGAAATAATTTTGTCAAATATAATTTTGTCAAATATTTTGTATTCAAATATGTTCAATACAAATCTTGCTCTAATGGCATTCAGAGTTGCTCATGTTCTTTGATAATTTAAGATTAAAATCAGTCAATACTGTTCCATCATTTGATACTATTTGTTTTGCTAAGGAATTGATGAAAAACAGAAGTTAAAATTTGAATGCCATCAATAATCATTTATTTTTCAAATAACTTGTTAACCCTATTATTCGCTATGTGTCTATTGGGCATTACACTTTACACTTTTGTATGTCGTATTGTTTTCTGTAATCTGTATTAATGATGAGAAATCAGTAAAATTTGATTTAAAAGATAAAATCTATAAAAAAATTGCATCTTTCGTCATGGTATGCAAACATTAGGGTTATGTTTTATTAAGGCTTCTTAAAGTCGACTGCAAACTACGTCAGTTTATGTAATCCTAGGAATGCAATATCATGAGATTAAGGGGATCGATTTTCTGTACATGGTGTAGCATAAAATCAATATCCAAACCAATCATGAATGATAATGTGTATCAGTGTATTGTCTTCATGTTCATTCTACATGAGTTCTTATACGTTCACGGCGTTTCTTTCTTTCTTCCTTTTTTTTGCACACCCTTTTTGTGAATCTACCAATATCTTTTTCTTGATAAACCTATGGATATTTCATAAAGCTGTTTGTAAGTACCAATGACTTTACACACACACATCTGGTGACCCTTTCTCGTGCTAAAGGATATATCCCTTTGTAGCTGTGTTTGCTCCAGAGAACATATTTCAGTTGTGCATAAAGTCTTTTTAACTTACAAATAGTTTTGTGAAACACCCTCCATTGGCCTGTTGCATAAAAGAATAACTGGCATTTTGTTTGCCAGAGTTTTTCAATACGTTTAGTGTCAGTGGCATAATTTTGTTTGCCAGAGTTTGTTTATTTGCCAGTCCCCACGATAGTCATAACATAATAAACCAATCTTTGACAGTTTTACTGGAGTTTTTTTTCTGATCTCATTACCCTCTAAAATTGAAGGGGACGGGGTAAATAAACCACCCCAGAAGAGACAGAGGAGTGACTGCGTTTTTGAATATGGTAAAAAATGCCGTCACTCCTCGTCCTTTTACCACCCTTTCAGCCCTTTGTGTTTTTAGAGTGCAGGGCCACATTTTATGAGGAAAAAAAAGATAACCTGAATAATTGGCTGTTTGAAATTGAATTGAGATATTTCTTTAACATTCAGTGCCGGCTGCACAGAAACGTTAGCTTAACAGAGTGCTAACAGAAAGCCCAGTCACATCTTTCGGATTGTGAAGTAAAAACATTTATTTCAATGCGTAAGTAATGCATTGTTGTAACATTAGGCATTGTAACGCTAACAACGTTTCTGTGTGGTCAGTACAGGTAAATCAACAGAATATGTATTTTTCGTATACTTTTTATGGGGCTCACTAGAAAAGAGTCATTAGATAACAGTACCCCATGCCTTTTTTAGTGTTAAAGGTATGAAATACCTATCAAGAAAGCAAGCTAGCACATATATGTTGTGCAATATTCTTTAAGATCATATTACAAAACAAATTTATTTATAACAAAGTTATAGAGTAAAGTGAGAACACAGAATTTGATTTTATTTCAGACCACAGAATCAAAGTGATTGTCTTAGATGTCATTCCCAGGTCTCTCTATTTCTTTCCCACTCTTTAATTTCTCTTTGCAATTATGTGATTGATTCATCTTAATACAATTATATTCAAGATTAAGACAATTTCTATGATTCGTTCATTGTTAGAATTTACTTTATCTAGTTTGTGCAATATTTGAATAAAATAATGCAGATGAATTATCTAAATGCTAATTAAGGCATTGATAATTTTTATTATTTTGATTTATTCGGTAGTATGGAGTTTGTTTTAACGAACCATAATGAGGATGCACCGTCATTATCCTATTTGATTTTTGTTTTGTTTTTAGGCAGTTTTTGCACTACTTAGTTGACCCACATTAGCTTGTCCCTGGCATTCTACGCCAAATAAGGTAATCCTTTGAAGATCATCTTTAAACTCTCAATTCGATTTTTCTTCCTGACCATTTATTCATAGCAGTATTCCAAACCAACTGTTACTATGATTGGTTTGTGTAATTGATCAACACATTCAGTTATTTCTTCTGTTATGTATGTATTTATTCATTATATATTTTTTGTGTGTGGCAGATTGTGTGCATCACGAATTGGTCTCCTCTCTCATATGAGGACCTACTTTGGCATATGACTTATTTGACAATTCATCTGTCGCATCATCAGGAGATACCGTGACATTTTATTGGGAGGGGGGGCTGCAGGGGTTAATAACACAGGGTCGTTTTTAGAAAATATTTCAATAATTGATATGGCATTCAAGTATTACCGTAGAATGGAATAAAATGTCGGAGAAGCGGGTCTTTCGGAGAAAGGAAAGATTTTTTTTTTATTACATGTTTTGCTGTATAGTTGCACGCTTGCCGTTCTGTTAAAGTTTTTACACCTTATCATTTTCCCCCTACTATTTATATGAGTTATTTCCAAGGTTGGACTTTGTTCCTATGTAGTGTCGTGATGTGAATATGGCTGCATATAATATAATAGTTCTCAATGCTGTCACCATATGTTTTATGATTTAATGTGAGGTCGAAAATTCCTGTATATTTACCCAAGTATACATATGAATATAAACTAATATGATTGTGATAATATTATTGTAGATAATAGATGCGCGAGTAATGATTTCTTTTTTAGATATGAATATATTACTAAAGAAATGAGTGGATTATGTGTTTTTTTCAACTTGCCTTCCTACTTGTGTTTATGGACTTAGCATCAGAGGAATTGTATTATGGAAATGGGGAAAAGAGAGTCATTAAGGAGCTTTCTATTAGTTCTAGACCAGTTCAAGGACTATTTATTGAATGCTATTGAAATGTTTAGCTGATTGTATGTTCTATTCTTAAATTATAATGAATTTTCGTTTTCATCTTTGTCATCATCTTGAATTTTTCTCTATTGTACTAATGGTCATTTAAATCGTGGCCAAAGAAAAGCTCATTTAAAAAAGAATTGAATAAGACTCAACCTTGAGAAATCAACTCGAGTCGTTTCCTTGGACTTTTATGTTGTAGTGTGGACAGTGTGATAGAGTTTCCTCTGGTTTAAAGATGATTTACATATTGAGTGGTATGAAAAACGGTGTTTCTGTTGGTGTTGAGAGTGAGGAATAAGCTCCTGAACCAAGCTCTAATACTGAGCTGGGATCCAGAAAGATGATAGCATGACATCATGCATCACGATCATTCACACAATGAATATGATGGTGATGATGATGGTGATGATGGTTGTGATGATGGTGATTGTGATGATGATGGTGATGATGGTGATGATGATGATGGTGATGATGATGATGGTGATGGTGAAGTGAAATCGGGTCACATTTGCAGTAATTGTACACAATACAACATCTTCAATCACTTCAAGATACTGAAAGAGTCAGTTTTATTTTTCTCATTTGAAAGTCAATGCCCCAGAGATTTTCATCTGACAACATATTTATATGAATGAGATGCTAAATACAAATAAAAAAAAACTTACATAGGCCCGTCTGCATGTAATGGATATATGCAGTGGCGTAACTACGGGGGGGGGGGGGGGGGGCATGGGGGGTCACGTGCCCCCCCAATCGGCTGGCAAAAAAAAAAAAAAAAAAAAAACGGGGAAAAGGAGAAGACAGAGAGAGGGAGAGAAACGTAATGGGAAAGAAGAAATTATTGTTCATTATAATGTTATCTAATAATTATGTTATATTATATTACATTTCAAAAATGTCATAACTTTATGAAACGCAATTTGCTCAGGGCCTATAAGTCTTCATTGTTCCTGGTGCTCGCATTGTCTGTTTAACGAGATATATAATCCTATTGTACTAAAACCTCCCGTTTTCAAGTCAATATACACCAAATAGATTTCCTCGCACTTTGAATTATTGTTTTATGTAGTGACATGCTTCTTTTTCATGACTACTTAAAGTGATTGTCCCATATTAAGGTCTTAATATAAAACATTTCCTGCCCGTGCTTATGTTCGCATTAGTGGATTGGTGAGATATGTATGCTCTTCATGAATTCCTAAAATCAGTCCTTAAAATGTCCCTTTTTTCTGATCTGAATATCAAAAATTTTCAGCTTGCGATTCGCACTTGCATCATTTGGTTGGTGAATTACGCATGGTCTTTGTTAATTGCTACAAACAAGCCTTAATTGATTAGTAAAATGCGTATGATAACTATGATTACAATGACTGCAAAAAGTGCTTCATGTGTTTAGATGTAATTCTAAAAAATCAGTATGCGCTTGGCACTCGCATTAGATGACTATGGTGAGATTTGTGTACTCTTAATGGATTCCTAAAAAAAAGGAGTCCTTAAAATATCCCTGTTTGTGGTCAATGTATACAAAAATTTCAGCTCGCGCTTTGCGCTCGCATCATTTGGTTAATAAAATACGCATGGTCTTCGTGAATTCCTACAAACAAGCCTTAAAATGTCCACTTCAGATCTGAATTTCCTATATTTTTCAGCTCGCGCTTCGCGCTCGCAATATTTTATTAGTGTGATGCGTGTAAAAATCATGATTACAATGACTAAAAAGTGTTTCATCTGTTTAGATGTATATAATTGTAACAAAATCAGCAAGCGCTTGGCACTCGCATTAGATGACTATGGTGAGATATGTATGCTCTTAATGGATTCCTAAAGTGTAGTCCTCAAAATGTCCCTGTTTGGGGTCAATGTATACAAAAATTTCAGCTCGCGCTTCGCGCTCGCATTGTTTGTTTAGCGAGATAGATATGTATCATGATTACAGAAATTTGCTTATAATATCCCTTTTTAGGTCTGAATATAAAAAAATCAGCTCGCGCTTCGCGCTTGCATTATGCGATCAGTGAAATACATATCCGTTTAATGGCACTGTCCTTAAAATGTCTATATTAGGTCAGTTTATCTGGCAACTGGCTTCGCGCGCTTACTAAGTGACTAGAAAAAATTCTGGTGCCCCCCCAATGCCGTGACCCACGGTACGCCACTGGATATATGTGAACCTGATATAAAATCAATACATGTACAACATTAGTTCCAATTCAAATAGTACTTTAATGATTGAAATATTAATATCAAAATCAATCTATATCCCATCTGACAACATATTTATATGAAGGAGATCGTAAATACAAAGTACTCATTCTGAATTAGATGGGGTAAAAGTCTTTACATCTAATCTGTGCGCATGCTCGGCACAGGAGGGGGTGGGATCAAGTAATCAATCGCTCTCAAGCGGATACTTGGGTTTATAAGACGTGCATGTATTCTGATGAAATGACAAAGCTCAGTCTAAAGCGATGTAAGAAATTTCCCAGCATATGTTGTAAATTAGTCTGAATGATTACACTAGTCTCTAGATTATAATACGTTCTATATTATCTATAAATTCTTACATTATTCTAGTTTGCTTTAAACTTTAAAAGTATAATGCAAACTTTAAGAAAAAACAGCATTTTTGTAGATTAAATGAATTTAAGTTTTACTATCAACTCCGTATGGATATCAATGTAAATTTTTGAGTAGAATATATCAAGTTTACTAGTACAAATAAAATTTTATAGTTATATTTACAGCAACTTGTTAGGTTGTATCGAAAACTATGTATCCACATACATACTGAAACAATACACCATCATACATACCAATAAACATCTAAAATGACATAAGAAAATAATAATAGAAAGAAAGGTTAATTCCAAGAAGAAATAAGTGATACAAACAATATTTCTAATCTAACTAAAATGTTATAGCGATTAAACCACAGCCCAGAATAAATGATCAAGGTCACACGAGGTGGTATTTAAAATGGTAGTGAATAGTCCCAAACATGATGATCACTGTACAGATCTGAGATCATGAATTTACAATAATATGAATTTCCTCTCTATTTTCATCATTTGGGCTTTATATATTTCATTCATACGAAATTAAATTGAAAAGAATACAATTTTCTTCATCTGTAGACAGAGGTTTTTAATCAATTATGTAACAAGTGATGACTTTGAATAGTAGTCACAGAAGTAGTCTTATTTATAATCAGTGAGCAGTATCATAGGGTCAATGTAATTGACCTCTCTCTTGTGTGATGTCATTTCCGTTAAAGTTGTGTGACGTCATTGAGTGTACTGGCTGCTGATTGGATCGTGAATGTTAATATGGCGAGTTGCTTTTTCACATTGTCCCATCGAGCCTGTTGATCGGGGTCGTCTGCAATGAGATACAAAGAATCGACAACGGCAGGAAACTCCGTACCGGCATAGGAATCGACACTACTTGGTGCATAGATGATATGTCTGTTTTGTGATTGATAGTGGAAAATGAAAATAATAAGAAAATGGAAGAAGAAAAGCGAAAACAATAATAATGATAATAATTACAATAATTTTTAAAATGATACTGATGATGCAATAACACTGCAGTACTTATAATATGTATCTGGAGTATGTACTTTTTGAAGGCTTTGAAAGTGTTGGATAAAGTTCAAGACCTTTGTTATTCTGTTATACTAGTTTGCTTTTAAAGTAGATACGTGTGTTTTCTTTTTGTCTGTCCTGCATAGCAGAGCGAGACTTATAGGCGCCGCTTTTTCGGCGGTGGTGGCGACGTCGTCAACATTGAAATCTAAACCAAGGTTAAGTTTTGGAAATGTCATAACTTACAAAATGTATGGACCTAGTTCATGACACTTAGACATAAGGGTAATCAACTATTACTAAACATCCTGCCAGAGTTTCATGCCACATGACCAAGGTCAGAGGTCACTTAGGGTCAATGAACTTTGACCATGTTGGGGATATTTGTGGAATTGTCATAATAAGTTAATAACTTTGACATTTTATGAATCTAGTTCATGAAACTTTGACATAAGAGCAATCAATTATTCCTTAAAATCCTGTGCAAGTTTCAAGTCACATGACCAAGGTCAAAGGTCATTTAGGGTCAACGAACTTTGGTAATATTGGGGGTATTTGTGAATTTTTGTCATAACTTTAACAATTTATTGATCTAGTTCATGAAACTTCGACATAAGAGCAACGATGTATCCTGAATATCCTGTGCACGTTTCAGGTCACATGAATAAGGTCAAAGGTCATTTAAGGTCAATGTGCTATCGCCATGTTAGGGGTTATTTGTTGAATTGGCATCATAACATGAAATATAGACATAAGGATAATCAAGAAGGAATTATTGTTTTGCACACGTCTTAGGTCACATGATCATGGTTAAAGGCCATTGTGGGTCAATGGACAGTAGTTTATTATCATATGAATATTTTTTTGTGCGTGAATAATTATTCAAAAGCTGTTTTCAAAGTCAGCACTGCTGCTTTATCAAAACGCGTAATGCAGCCGAGACTGCCTTAGAGGCGTTTCACTTGTTTCTTCTCCTTTCTCTTCTCCCTATTACTCTCCTTCCTCTTCATTTTCTACCATACTCAATTTTAGTCATCATGGTCTTTCTCTGTTATTTTAAATACTTCTTCCTCTTTCTTCTCCGCGAATGAGGAGAAATAATAAAATAATTAATGTTTTTTTTTTTCAATGATATTCTATATCTTACCTTATCCATTTTCTGTCCGGTAGCCCGGCTGGATCAATAAAAGCCCGTTCAAGCTGCATCATCTGATCATTAACACGTCTTAATGAATTGGCACTTGATAAAGAAAATCAAAGATAGTCATCATATGAATACAGTGAAATCTGTAGGTAAAGGACCATCAAAGGGCGACAGGAATAGTGGTCTTTGTTAGCAAGTGGTCTTGGTGGGCAGATTCCTCTTTTATATGTTTCGATTGGAAATTCTGTTAAAGGGAATCCAAGATTTGGGTCTTTCTAGACAAGTGGTCCTTCTATACAGATGGCTGCTAAAGCAGGTTTGATTATCTATCAAATATGATAACGAAAACAAATTAAAAGGGGTGGCAACATCTACAAATTTGAATAGGTGTAGTATTACAGAGAAGACACTTATGTCTATTTACTTAAAAATATATATATGAATATTAAATTTTAATATAATTTTAATGTAGCCAGGAAGTCCTTGAATAGCTGTCTTAAGTAATGTGATTTTTTTTATACTTGATATTCAATTGTGAGAAATGTTATTCTTTCTTAATGTTATTTATTGGATGAAAGGATAGGATAGGAATCGTTAAAATTATCCAGGTATCAAAATAAAATTCACTTTATTCACATCCATTAAAAACGAACAAACATCAATAAAATGAGAAAAGAGAAAGGGTAAAAACATATCATGCAGTGGATGTAGCCACATTTTATCTAATAAATTGATTTTTTATCTTTTTTCAAACATGGCGTTGATGTACAATAATCAGGACCGTGATTTTAAACAGATTTATACTGTTATTTGAATTCTTGTTATCCTTAATTATTATGTGATGATCATGAAAAGTAATAAAAACATTATTTACTCACTCGTTCAAATCGATATCAGTAAGTTGCCTTTCAAAATTATGCGCAGATGCGGAGAAATTATTCAGAGCTGAATTCAAATCATCTGCAAAAAAAAAGAAAAAGAATACTGAGTATTAACCATTATTCAACATTAGCAACTTATTTAATTTCTTTTTATTCTTTATTTTATAGACAACTTCTTAAGGATGTTTTCATCTGAATAGGTACTCTCTGTCTCTCAATTCATAACGGCAAATAGTCAAATAATACTTATTCGTATTCAATTGAATTGACCATTTTGTGGATGAATTAAAATCTATAGAATCTTAACTGTAAATAGTCAGATATTCAGATATTCAAAATTTATTGTCATGCTCAAATAAAATAAAATTGCATTGGCATAAAAATCATATTCCGGCTGTTGGTATACAAAGAACAATGTATTATAATAAATAATTACAAAAATAATGGCATTAACAAGTAAGTTCAAGACTATTTAAGAACTTTTAATACGATTTACTAGTCTTTTGGGAAATACCATGAAACAATTAAAATTTTCATAAGTCTGACCCCATTTCTTCCATCTATGCTTCATTTGAAAAATTTCACGAATTTTTGAGCATTTGCTTTTTTTTCATATGAACCCCAAAAAAAATCAATTTAGAAAACTCCAAGATGAATCTTAGGTCCTCGTGAATCTTAGGACGTAATGTTCTTATTTTATGATCTTCTTTTGTTTGTGCACAATTTTTGTAAGTTAAAAGTTATATTCATATCTAGAATAAAGTTAAGAATATTGGATGCTGCAATGTCAGAATCTCAATGCAATATCAAAATAAAGAAACATCATCAAAAAGTAATGTTTCATAGTGCAGCTGAAATAGAAAACATTGTACCCAAAACGACGCCATTTTGGCTCAAAAGTGTTCCAAAGTTCCTTTCGAAGCCGAGGGAGGCCAGACGAAGATTGGCGGCATAATCCACAATCCCGAGCGGAAGAATAACGGAATCTGCGAGATCTCGCGAGAGTTCAATATAAACTCTCGCAACAGTCTGATGGCGCCAAAAGTTCCAATCCAAGAAGTTCTTCACGTAGTAAAAGTTTTCATACACAGAATGATACACGGGATAAGATGATAGTCCTAGTCTCTGAAACGAGAAGAAAAGAATATCTCAATACTCTTTTTGTAACGTAATCTAATAATTAAAAAACTGATAAATGGCATAATTCATGACGTGAGAAAGTACGACCAATTCACTCCTCAGTAATGTTAGTAGGGGGAAATATACAATTTATGATTATAAGTCACGGACTGCAGGGATAAAAAAAACCTTCAAACAGTTTCTTTTTCACTCGAGTCTATCCTTAAATCTATTAATGGCATTTCAAGAACTTCGGTATTGAAATTCTTTTTAATACTTTTGAATATGATATATTTTAAAAACTGTTTTACACATTAGTGAAAATTATCAATGCATAAAGGAGTTCTTTTATCATTAAGACAATGGTAACATAGAAGAGTCTAAAAATAATAACAGTAATTGTAACCGACCGACCATATTTCCTTTCACATGTTCTACTAGGTTACCAGGGAGATGGGAATTATCCCTGATATTACAACTCGTTCTTTTCTCCCTAGAACTAACTATGTTCAAACATAAGTATTGAGTGAGTCTTAAATGCCTTTAATTCCTTAATATTTTGTGAAAAAAGGTTTATTTTATGCAGGTCTCATCATTATAAGATGGAATGAATAAAGGAAGGCATTTTCAATTGAAGGTCTTTCTATTCAAAATTTGAAGTAAATGAACTATCAAATGAAAGGTCTTACTATGAAGTCGTAGACATACAGAAGATCAGTTGATGGGACTCCGATCCTGTGCATGAACGGGGCGTAATCACTTCCCGATCCGATCACTGCTGTGCTGTAGAGGTATCAATTTTTACCCCAAATAAAGAGGATCATGAGAAAAAAATGTTAAAAATAACAGAATTGGCAGTTAATGGCCTGATGCCTAAAAGAAAAACCCTGGCATTTTTTGCCAGAGTTTTCGATGTGTTAAGTTTCAATGGCATGATTTTGTTTGCCAGACTTTTGGTTTTATTTGCCAGATGTTTTTTTTTTTAATGGCAAAAGTTTGATGCAACAGGCCCAAAGAGTCTGAAAGGGCAGAATACACCTACCACCACAAAAGCACACACGCCACATTTTACATCGCTAAATAAAGTAATATCTCTCCTTTGGACAGGGTTCGAGGTTAGTCTGCAGGCACAGACCCTGATTGAAACTTTGATCAACCAGTGGGTCTCCGCGTAAAGACTAACACATATAAGACTGGAGCGAGAGGGCATTTAGTTTACAGGCATTTTATGCTGCATATTCAGACCCTTAAGTCGAGTGAAGGGTTTGCACATCAGACTAGTGCGAGGTGGAGACAGTGGTATCCGTTTGCATGTTTTTTTTTTAATCATACAATTGTGTTTTTTAGGCCTATTCTTAGGAAAGGCATTATCATAAGCAAGATTAGAGGTGCTTTTCAATCTCTCGTGTCTTCCAAGTGCAAAAAGGGTAATTCAGATGAATATTTACAAAGGTTTTCCGGTCCTAGGATCGGGAACGCGTTCCAACCAGACATCATAGGCTGACCGCTCTTGAGTCTCACCATCAGGGACCTAGAGAGAGAGAGAGAGAGAGAGAGAGAGAGAGAGAAAGAAAGACAGAGAGAGTGTATGGGATAGATAGAGAGGGAGTAGATAGATAGGGAGGAGATTTGTTACGAAATTTCATTGATTTGTCTGTATTATCGATTATATTGAATATGTATTGTTACTTTGATTATATTTTGAAAAAAAATGTTGAACGGAAATAAAATCTCAATCTAAATCTAAATCTAAAGATGGGATGAAGTGGATGAGGGGGCCGGGGGAGAGATCAGGGCATTTGAAACCAATGAAGGAGGCTTGGGCGTATTGATATGAAGTCAGTGACAACGAAAAACCTTGTTGGTATTGTAATTTCAAGTTTACATTATACAGCCCACATCTAATCAGACATCAAACTTTTTTTTTCGGAAGTCAACGTTTTTTCAATAAAATTACGCAAAACCACTTTTGTTTTCTATGGGTGAAATGCAGGACTTACCCGTTTGGCTGCGTCCCAAACAGCTTGCTGCAAAAGAGGCGTTGCCCTTGCCCCAAATGTGTAGTTTCCGACCACAGCACTGTCTATGTTGATATAAGCCACAGCTCTCTCGCCAAGTATTTTTTGGTATTCCTGAATGTCAATGTGAAACACAGATATCATAATCATGAGACCAGAAGCATAATGAGCCAAAACCTTTGATGGGGGTATGGCATGGCGTATCGGGCAAAATTTTATTTAAAATCTGCAAAGCGAAGCGAACGAGCAAAAAGAAAATTAATTGAAAAAAAAAAATTGTGATAGATTTAACATGTTTTCCAGAAAATAATATATTTCATCCCTTTCCATTCTTTTTCTTTTCCTTTCTCCTTTTTTTCTAGTTCGCGAAAAATTCAAAGGGGGTTCATTAAAGGGCATAGTCCATGTAGACAAAATAACCAAAATAGAGGAAAGGGAGAATATGACTAGCTCGGGCCTTTCTTGAGAATCTTATATTGCTAAACTGTATACCTGCGCGTGATGTATGCAGCGCAGTGATGCGGGTACGTACGAGCATGGAGGCGCAGACCATTATCATGATTATGGTACGCACGATGAGTTTGCGACCAGGTTGGCGACCCAATGCACTGCCAGCTCCCTTGCTCCAGCAAACAATACTACTCGACTATTGCTCCGGTGTCAAGTGTCGGTGTGCTATAGCTGATTCCTCTGAATGTCATGTTACGCGCATCCATCCAATCACCTGTCAATGATCTATGTATGTGTTGCATATAGAAAGATTGAAATAGAATCATATCATGATGAACAAATTAAGATGTTTTAAAGCTCAAGATAGGTAATGAAATCTAGTAATCATGGGGAGCGTCGTGATATAGTGGTTAAGACTCTCGTCTTTCAATCTGAAGGACGTGGGTTCGATTCCAAGCCAAGGCGTGTTTTCCTTCAGCAAGAAATTTACCCACATTGTGCTGCACTCAACCCAGGTGAGGTAAATGGGTACCGGCAGGAAGTATTTCCTCAAAAAGCTGTGCGCACCGGAATCAGTAGACTAGCTTAGCCGGGGTAATATAGGAACTCCTCGAGCACCTAGCAAGGTGGATACGTCCGCTATACAAATCATGTAATATTTTATTTATTATTTTATGAAATGACTTGTCGGACGTTATATCCGACAGTTACCATAGAAACAGCGCTTTTCTGCCAATCAAAATGAGGGAGAGTTGTCAGATCTGACAATATTTCAGACGACCAAAATAATGTTGACGAAACACTCCCCAGGTTTTTAACCCATACCTCTACGAACTCGGTAGATCCTATCAGACCATACTCCTCAGCTCCCCAACTACAAAACATCACAGATCTTCGTGGCCGCCAACCTGAACAAACCAAAATTAAAAGTCAAAAGAAGAGGAAAGACATAACATATTTTCTTGTATCACTCACAATATTGCACTTGGAATCTGGAACGACCAAGATCCAAAAAAAATAAAAATAACGAGATGAGTAATAGAAAGGAATTGGGTAAAAATGCTTACATTTTCTCTAAATATTTTTCAAAATCTAACACAAAATCCCTCGCTCTCGACGTTTTAGCAATTTTGCCTCATACCTCACGTTTCGCCTCATTCCATCTGATAGTTAAGAGTGTACTGTAACGTTTTGTTTCCATGACAAATTAATTTCTATTTTGTATTCAATAACTTATGACTTGGGATGTTATGAATCACTATTATACCTACCTCGACTTAGCATCTGGTAGTAGACCCTTGTTGTCTCCATGAGAATGGCTGTACCACTGGATGGATCGACTGCACCGTAAACCCAAGCATCACGGTGGTTGCCAAGCAACACGTATCGATCTGAATAATGAAAATCCGAAAGAATAAAATAATATCGGGTAAAATTGAAAACATATTCAATTACCGCGCTTGTTACGATCAAATAACGTTCAAATATCTATATAATCTAAGAAGTATTCAGTTTTGAAATTAAATCTGAAATATCACATACAACTATAATAATTTGAATATCAGTTACCTGGTTCAACTGATCCGTTGATGACACCAATTACGTTGTAGATGGTTCGAAACTCTCTTGAAGTATGTATGCTCATTTTCACCTTTCTGTATTTCAATTAAATACGATTGAAGTGTACAAAAAGTTTATTTAGATCTCATAATAGTCATTTTCTTCTGCCATCAAAAGTAAGAATGGGGAGATTGACTGTGAGTGAATGTGACGAAAAGAATTTCCAGCGGTGTTACTTTTGTTGGTTAATACTCAGATGCCGACATTTTGATGAGTTTCATCTTATCTCTTTATCCACTATTCGATTCCTTCACCTCTTGTTAATTTGTGATATGTAATCAATATCATAATTCATCTTCCAACTGATTAAAATAATCACCGCAAATATAAAATAACAGAACCGTCCCGTGCGTTGTCTTGTACACAATCTGCTATCGCCATTATGGCGTACTGGAATGACCCCTCTTCAAGCTTTCTGAAGCAATGTGGTTTCAAAGTTTTCTCTTGCTGTAATAACTTTACCTTCATTCATCGGCAATTAATTCAATTAGTTTTTAGTTTATTGTTTGAACCTATTTATTTTGTGCTGTTTCAATTTGAATTGTTTTATCATGAGGTGAAATCGACATCAATCAATGTGGAGGTGCCGTGGCCGAGTGGTCTAATAAGGCGCCTGGCTATACATAAAAAGTCCGGGGTTCGATCCCCGGCCGCGCACCTGTGAGCAAGGCATTTGATATGCAATGCTCTTTTATCCTGCTTTCAAATAAATTGAAATGCTATAGGCATTATCGGTAACTTGGTGGGCACTTGTTAAAAAAATAATATCTGTGCAAATACTTTCTCACCTGTTGGGATTAGTGAAACCTGGTCCGAATCTGTATGTGATGTTGAGACCTCCCTTCCAAGCATCAGGAACCTCGTCACCTGCAAGTTCACTATATTCACAGAATATTAAAACAAGTAAAATGGAAACTAAATCTCAATCAAACAAAGTGAAGGTGTCACAAGCAATTCTTTTTATTTTTGCACTAAAGCCAAATTCTAAAATTTGTTTATTTAACATAAAAAATGTTAACCGGAAAAAATTGATTAATGGTGTAATTTTGAAAGTCGTGTTTAAATGAAGAAAATAATCTAAATTTAAAAGGTATTGATAAATTACTCATTTTTGGCCTTGTGATGGCAGTATTATTGATTGAGTTGTATAAAAAAATCTATGTATTTAATTACTTTAAATAGGAAGGGCTATAATGTATTCAGCTCTTGCAGGTTCTTTTGTTGTAGGTTCCAGGTTCTAGTAACAGGTGGAATAAACACTTAGCATTCCAAGACCCGCCCAAGGTCCATTGATTGTACAGTGCACCTAATTGCTGTGCACAGAGAGTAGGATCACTTTCATTTTTGTTACTCTTTGAGAGAGGTTGTGTTCTGAGGAGCAAGGAAGATATGACTCTCAGTTTCAATTGATTTTGGAGTTTTTCCTACCCACAATGGTGGGTCCTTTGGTCAGGGAGCTGTTACCCATGGACAGTCATTTTATTCTGGGGCTACATCCTTACAAGCCTTCAGTTTTCGTCAGCCCTGAAAAAAGATGTCATATCCTGAGTATTCAACCCTGAGTTCTGCTTAGTTTCTTCTCGACGTCATGCGACAGGTCGAAAGCGCCTAGACTTCGGTGACGCCATTCTTCGACAGACTTCGTGGATCTCCGATAACCCTCGACATACGTCATTCTACGTCATCGGTATTCAAGGTCATCGGATAACCGCTACTTCAGTCAACTTGTCACCATTTTTTCATCGACATCTTATGGACTGCATCCATGATTGATCAGGGAAGTTCTTTAATTTAATAAAACCGTAATATTGTCCGGACAAATTATTATTTTTCCCATCCATTACTAATATTTTTTTTATTCCAAATCTGAAATTCTAAATTGATAAAATCAAACTTAATTTTTTTAAAAGATCTTTTGAAAGTCAATATCATTTATATGTGAACTTATGTTATATTCATTGTTGAAATTTCCATGGAAATGAATCGCATTTGGAGCGAAATGATATAGTTGTAATAAACAACTTCAAACCGGAATGATTATTGTGCAGTGCAGTTACTTATGTGTACTTTGACTACATCATAGCTCTCTTCACTTTAAAAAAGGATGCTTGGGGTATGTGAGGTTGTTTATGTGATTTGGGGTGATTGGTGACAAAATCTTTAGGTAAGCAAAAACCCAGGTTTGATCCTGACAGAGGGAAATCCTGACTGTTCTTTTAACTATAGTGTCAAGTCTGTGTTTAATTCAAGAGCATACTTTTGATACACTAAAAACATAATTATTTGAATTATGTAAACTAAATATCAATTAAGAAGGTGGGACTGGTATGATAACAAAATTTGAATAAAGTATTGAGGAATATTTTCGGAAAACTCCTCTTCCCTGCCAACAAGAGAAATCTTTGCGCGGACTATCATCTAGACTTACATTTGCCTGTGCGATTCTTTTCCACCAGGTAAAAAAAAAACCCAGTGGATGGTGGTTTAAATCAAACGCGATTATCAAGACACTTTGTGGTTCATAGTGGCGATTGGATGATGTGGCATTATCTCGGAGACGAGACAATTCATTTCATTTCACTAAAGTAAAAAGTTAACACAACACTTTAATTACAATAAAAAACTACCGTAAAGAGAACCCCGAGAAAAGCCTGCTGGATGGCGTCGTAGATAGTTTGCAAGGATTTCCTCTTCGACTTGGAAAACACCGTCACTCTATGGTCTAAAGAAACTATAGTCATGATAGATTTCAATCTCTGATTTTCTGTCAATGTATATTCTCTCTATTTCTAAAACCACTAATATCAATGAGAAGAACCCCACTTTTGAAATATAATGGTGATGGGCTGGTTCTTTACCAGAGTGAGGAGATAAGCTCCCTCTACCTCCCTTGCTGTCTATCTTCTCACCCTGGCCTCTTTTCCTACTTTTTCTCCTTCGATTAGCTCCTTGCCAGCAAAAGTTTTTGCCATGTACCCGATGCAAAGGTAGGATTTGTAAAGGCGCAAGCCCCTGGAATGGTCAAAACACAATTGTTGACGCAGGGTACATGCACAAAGCTTCTTAATATCGATAGGGAAGGCGAATCCCCGTGCTGCAGTACGGGTGCAGGCCTGGAGTTCTGACTTTCGTTTTCTTCTATATTCCCAAACAAGGTAGATTTTGGTGAGACCTAAGCGAGAATCCTATGGTCATTTTCATTGCCACGGTTCACTGTGCGATTTTGGATTGTCCCCTGTCTTGAGGATTGAGGTTTGATTCCACATTATGACCTTCAATTTAAACAGATTCAACGCAGCTAGGCGGGAACAATCCCATTAGCGATTGATGGATAAAGTGGTGGAACGATCGAGGTAGTGGTGTCGTACCCTCGAATCTGCACGTAGACGACTCAGAGGTATGGGTCCCTCGTTGATGACCCTTGGCAACAGCCACATTCGGCAGCACCGCAAATGGCAAGCAATCATCTCCAGGAATGGAGAAGTGTTTTCTACATATGAAGAAGGAACAAGAAAAGGTGATTACCAAAAGCTTGTCTCGCCATCACCTAGTTGGCTAACCGTGGCCTATGGGCATCTCACAAACCGGCAAGAAATAAGAAAGGGAAAGGAAAATAACAGCAGCACTGAAGAAAGCGTGTTGGAATGTACGTACATGGCGGGGTTCAGACAAAAGCATCTGCTCACAAAGACGTATAGTGCTCTTGTATATGTGGCAAGAGAACTTACCAGACTTGACATTGACTTAGCGTCAACAGTGAAGCTGTTACAGAGCAAGGTTCTCAAACAGAGCAAGGCGCAAGAGTGGTCTGGAAAAGGGAAGGATGACCACAGGGTCTCCGGTGTGAGATCCATGATAAGGAACTCTATGACCCGCATACCCCAAAATCTTCAAGTTCGGCATTCTGCCGTACAATTCCCTTCCCTTGCCACGGCGAAACAACCGGTATGCCATACTTATCATGCCCCTAGTTTAATGGCAGATGTTGCCACAGCTTCGAAACCTTATTGGCAACATCGAGGAGGTCACCATAGATGATTCTAATTCAAGAGAAGGTTAAGACTTTTGTCTGATCAGGGGTCCTGGACATGGATCGGCAAATGTAAGACTACTTCTTGAACACTGCTCAGAAGTAGCGTTGGACATCACCAAACACTCTCTCCAAGCAGAAGGCATGCTTCCAGACGATTAGGCCTAACATGCCTAAGAACTAGCAACACTTCAAACATTGGCATCTGATCTTAATTTGGACGCAGTATACCCACGTGTCATGTCCAATGCAGACTGCTAAACTGATAACCGACCTGCGAAGGCATAACTCAAACTTCATTCAAGTCAGCACCTAGAGAGAAAGGTCCATAAATGAACTGGGTGTATCTACGCCATGGTCTTGAGGGAGTTCCACAGTAAATTGGAAGCAAGATCACGATGAGCTGTCGAATGAGGACCAATATTCAGAGGCCTAACGGCAACAGTTCAACTCTACTCATCAAGAGTGTCTGCCTGAGCAGCTGGCCACTCGACATGCTGGAGTTGGACAAAATATTGATTGGTTTGTAAAGTTCTAAACTCTTCAAGATGAACCAGCAATCAATCAGAACTAATGATATTGATGCCCTTTTCTAGTAGAGGCAAGTAAAACTCCTAGAGCGCTTTGTTCAGCGATGTCTCTCATCGCAAGACGAACAACGAAGTCCTCAAGCTTGAAGCATGGATGTAGAAAGCTTGAAGGTATATATGCTACTCTAGACTACTCGAGGCTGTCTTTGTGGAAAGTTGTATTATTCCTAAATGGACATCAAGGATCAGCTAATTGATGCTGGTGTCTTCGAAGAAGAATCGGTACAAATAATTGGCACCAAAGATAGCTGAAGGGAGGCGTGGACGCAAGGCACCATGCATGAGCTTCGAGAAAAATAAGAATATTATCTCAGTAGGAATATCGTATAGAAAGAGGAAAACTCCAGATACCCCCCCCCCCTCTCTCTCTCTCTCTCTCTCTCTCGTCCGAGGCTTTCCTTGCCAAAATTGCGTGAGAGTCTGTCGCTGGTTTTCAGTCATCTTAAAATAACCAATTCATATCGACTCATCTTTGGACCCAAGGAATCTTCATTCTCAGAGCAATGATCTGTTTTCAATTTAAATGTGACTTTACATGTTACATCATTGTAAACATGTGCAATTCGTTGTATTCTGTTATATATCTCTAATAAACCATGCTCTTCTTAAATTCAATTACCTGAAAAGGGGACCTTTTTTTATAATAAAAAAGCGTTCCTACCCACCTCAACAACTGTTGTGCATCACCATATGAGATCGGATGAACCGGGATTGTGGGTAATGAGGGATCCGATTCGTTTAACCGGTACATAAATGCTGATGATTAAAGATATGAACACAATACAAAGTTATAAGAGTTTTATGAATAATGAAATCGTATCGAAGTATATGTTTTTAGATTCCAATCTTGAATGCGATATATTATACCAACGTCTCATTAGAGAGGTCAACAGGGTCTCGCGATTTCTATTGAAAGGATAGGTATAGTTGACCCGATCCTGAGGACACGGGGAGGTTGTAGGACCGGGATTCAGATTTTGACGATTAATCAAAATTTTGAGAAGGAAGAGACATCTTGTTTTTTTAATGCACCATTTCTTTCATCTATCATTTATGGTTTGGAAAAAAAAGTGATTCTGCTATAGAGATGAGTCGCGAATGAAGAACTTCTATAATGAGTGAATGAACAATCTAATAAGGTTACAAGTCAGTAATTACGTTTCGAGGATAGAGGTTAAAGGAAGAGTAAAGAGAGCCCGATGGTATCAGAGATAGGTTACCTACGGCCGTATAATTAAACATGTATTGGTTATGGACTAGGTGAATTGGCACAACATGAAAGGTGAAGGCACACAGAACATTTAAGAAAATGAATTGGCGAATTCTCACGTTTAGACGGATATCCTGGAGTGACCGGATCCCCACTTGAACTTCCAACAAATACAGTCCCTCTTTGCACACCGCTATCCGGTAGCCACCAATCATTCGGATAGACCACCTCGGTGCCTTCATGTGCATGGTTACTCGGATCCGAATACATGATAACTCCAATAGCACCTGCTATTTGGGCGTTTACAACCTAACCGAAGTGATTGCGAAATATTGAAAACTGAGTTATAATATTCTGAATACCATGAATACTCACGTTTAGCCGGATACCCGGGAGTAACCGGATCTCCTTTTCCACTTCCAACAAACACGTTTCCCCTTTGCACACCGCTATCCGGTAGCCACCAATCATTCGGATAGACCGCCTCGGTACCATCATGTGCATGGTTGACCGGATCCGAATACATAATGACTCCTGCAGCACCTGCTTTTTGTGCGTTATAAACCTAACTCAAAAGATTGAGAAATACAGAAAAGGGAGAATGAATGAAGTGTTAATCAAGAGGTTGCTTTGTAATTATTTCCTCCGATCATCGAGTTGCAAGTTCCTTTTCAACTTGATGAAAAACTATTTTAAATATTAATGCATTCCTGTTTTATAATGTATTATGCTGTAAGAAAACACTTACAGCTATGTGAATCTGTCAGGTTTATCGACATTATAATCTATCTGCTGTTACATATCTGCTCTAGATGAGACAAGAATAATCAAGATAACATTAGACATCTACAAAATACATTACCTTTTGTCCACGGAAGTTGTTTCCATATTTGACGATGACGATTGCCCCGTTGATATCGATATCAGGTCGATTCTTGGCAAGCCAGTCGAAATCATCAGCAGTGCCATAGTTGGCGTAGACCAGAGGACCCTATAAGAAGTGTGTTAAGAAAGTTGGTTGGTGGACAAATATCATAAAACGAAGCACTCTTTGCTGCAGGTGTTATACTGTATAGGGAGTCGTAAATATAGACGAATTAATCATTATCAATATATTCGTCAACGAGAGTGACGAATTTACGTCGGTCTTTGTGTAAACAAAAAGGAAGAAAGAAAAAATGTCTTCCCCAACGCCGCTCTTTTTTATTACGGCAATCATGGCAAAAATGTATGCTAGTCTTTGGAAATGTTTTTTTTTAATTGAACATTATCATGATTATATTGAGCGGGACTTTGGTTTCCTGTACATGAGTGATTGTACATATATGCAAGTCTTTTTTAACATGCATTGTGAAAACTCTGGTGTTGATTTAACACTAGCCCGGAATATATATTTTTCATGTCCACACCAGAGAAGTGTTAAACAACACCAGTTTCCTTTTGGTCTAACACCAGATAGGTGTTTATACAACACCAATTAGTATCAAAACAGCATCGGTTTGATTCCAAACTGTTGTTGTTTTAAAACTTCTCTGGTGTGGACATATATATACACTGTTAAAAAAACCCTGATTTTACAGAAAAAAAGGGAAGATTTTGCAAAAAGCAATAACAGAATCATTCTGTAAATTCATAAAACAGGAACATAATTGGTAAATTATAAAACATAAATTTTTCTGTTTTCTGTTAAAGGGTATTTAACAGAACAGGTCTGTTTAAAAAGGGGAAAAGGGTGATTTATTTAAGGAAATTTGTAAGATTCCATACACCAAATACCAATTTTCCTGTAAGATTACGCAATCTGGTAAGATACCAGGTATTCTCGAAACTCTGTCGCAGGAACTTCTTTTATTTTAAGGATAAATTTTCTAACAGTGTAGATTCCGGGCTTGTGTTTAATCAACACCGGAGTTTTTGCATTGTGCGTCCAATTAGTTTGGTAAACTATATGGAACATACCTCTGGTTCTCCCTGTGCTGAGTATGCATTGAACGGTGGTACAGCATCTGTATCATTATCCTCAGGTCGGAGAACAGCCTCGGTCAGAGCACTGGTGAAGACAGGTACTCCATTGTCTGTTATCATCACCTTAGGGATTTAAAATTGAAATGACAACAGTATGGATTATGATATCTCGATGGTGGCTTTTTTATTCCAAAAATACAGCAGCGAAATTCGCGCGATCAATAGAAAAGTGCGAGACGAGGGGTGACTATTTATAGAGATATTACTTAATGTCAGAAAAGAGCGATATGATACGAAAGAAAGACATTAATTCATGCATATACGCCCAAGACTAAAGAACTTCCTGATTGCGGATGTAGACTTATTGTAGAGGGTAAATGAATATAATGAAGATTTTTTTCGCTTGTGTTATTTTAATAAGCAATTATCAACTCATAATTGCAAGAAATAAACGATAAAATACTTATTGCACTCTTACCTTGTTCGGATTTTCCGGATCCGGATAAGCTAAGAGTACATCGTAGGATAGTAACCGAACCGAATCGAATCCGTACTCGGTCCAGAGATCGACAAGCATCTCAGCATTCTCCTTTTCAGCTGGTGTTCCCGCCATATGAGGTCGTCTGCTTAATTGTCTATATTAAGAGAGGACCAAAGGAGTGTTGGATACTTTCTCAACGAATCCCTCTGTTTAGAGGTTTGGTTTGATGGCTTACTTACATTAAACAGTTGTCCTAAAACGAATCAAAAGTTTCCATGTTACCAAAAGAGTCCCAGAATGCAACAGTTTAACAATTTTATTCCAAACATTCCATTATATACCAATTCAACCACTATGCCTATACGCCTATTCCTTTAACAAAGAAACAAAACATACCAAATTCATTTACCTAGCTGAAATAAAAACCGTGCTTAATTCTTGCTGTGCGCTGTGAAGTAAAAGTCTTTAATAATCATCAGGTATAGCTGTAAAAGAGGAGTATCCAAATATGAATATCTGTCATATAATTTTAGTTTTATTCACTTCATTCTTGAAAAAGTCTCGCTCCTATTTATATTAGCCATAATATCACACTGACATATTGTAATTAAATAGGCCTATCATAAAAATGAAAATGGCCAATCAGACCCTCTGAGTGAGGTATGAAATAATAAAACGTCGCTACATCTAATTTCACTCAACCTGCATGACACTTTAATCCAACAGAAGTGGCAATTGTATATTCAAGCAGGTAAAGGTGTTTCATAAAGCTGTTTGTAAGTTACGACGACTTTACGAACTAGAGTAACCCTTCCTTGAACAAAAAAAACCCCAACTAAATCAACACCTCCGCAAATCTGGTTTAGGCCTATATCATTTACCACAAGACAGGATCCCGAGCCTCGTAAAGTAGCTCGTAACTTACGAACAGTTTCATGAAACACCCTTCTGGTATATAACCTTTGTTCCTATATATTATGTTTGACTGTGGAAAATTAATGGTACATTTGAAAATTCTACCTTGCCATGACGACAAATATCTCATTACAGTAAGATTGAAGTTTTAATCTACCTAACATTCTCCTCTATGTTTTCTGCCGAACACTCCGCGATCATCAGCTCGCTAATGGTCTCATTTTCGGTCGGTGTGGTGGTCGGTTGCGACGACGACGGCGAGGTAGAGCACGAACCGTCGGGGATGCCGAAATGTCCGATAAGAATTCCAAACACGAACGAACCGATACCCACGAACACGGCGACAAATATCAACACTCTTGTCTGAGACTGCATGATGACTACTCTAGACGGGGTGTATGATAGGCCTAACCTCTGCTACACCAGTACATAACCCCGATAGCTCAGCAAAGTTTGATTGAATACTCTTTAATCTGTACAGGGGTTTTAGTAAGTTATAGTCCTAGTGCGTAGATGTGAATAAACCACCAAAAGTTGTGTTCCGTTTTCCACCGCAATGCAATACCAGATTGGCCTATATTTTTGAGAGTCAAGGTTGGAATGCCCTACCTGTTCCACAACAACAACTATTCACAATTATACGTGCCACTGGTTACAAAACTACGTCAAGGTATTTCTTGCGGTTAAAAAGTAATCAATAATATACATTCTCAAGAGTTCAATTTTCTATGCACTCTGCACTATATCCCAATTGATATGAAATGTGAATTATGAATCCCAATGGATTCCGCGCTATTGCTGACCCAGAGAATACTCCTCCTGTAACATATAAATGGGCGTCACGAACACCAATATTCAGTTCTGTATGATTCATTCAACAAGTTCAGAGAATAAAGAGCACAAAAGAATCTATTTACCAAGATTACATTATGTTTACATTTCAACGCAGAATACATAAATTTTTTGGCAATTTGGTATTTGTTTGCACGATATGATCATAACTTGAAGTAATTTCACGAGTTGAGCACGGTTGGTTGAGCCGCGTCGGGCCACTGGGCGTCTACGTTGAATGCATGTCGCAAATAGGATATTCATTTTCAAATATACAATAACTGTGCACAATTGAGGACAAATCTGTGATATAGATATAATATCTGTGAGGTGGTGGTAGTAAAGTTTTGAAGTAAAATCAAGGGAAAGAGAAAAAGAATTAAAAGTAGAGGTGGTGATAGTAGTAGATGAAGTAAGTGTAGTAATATTCTTACTACTAGTAGTAGTACTACTACTACTATAGTAGTATTATTATTACTACTACTACTACTACTACTACTACTACTACTACTACTACCACTACTACTACTACTACTACAACAGCAACAACAACATCACCTACTACTACTACTACTACTACTGCTACTATAATACTGCTGCTGCTACTACTACTACTGCTGCTGCTGGTACTGCTATTACTACTACTACTACTACTACCAATACTACTACTACTACTACTACTACTACTACTACTACTGCTACTACTACTACTGCTGCTGCTGGTACTGCTATTACTACTACTACTACGCATCAACAAATTAATCCCCCCCCCCCATTTCTATGAACATCCTGTCATAAATTGGGAAGCAGATGTGATCAAAGGAGATCAAAGGTGTGGGCGGGGAGCAAGACTCTACCAGACTGTTGACAATAACAAAAGAACCAAATAACAAATCGATGAGCACGACCAGTTTTGCTGGTGTTCGCTTTTTGCACGTCTACTTTGTATGATCTTGGTCATACTAGTATTCATTTTCACGTACCTTTCATTCCCTTTATTAGGGTTTTATCAACCATGTCAACGAATTGACGATCCCAATATTGACCGCACGTTTGTTTTAACATAATGAGAATTCGCAAATGCCCTTGATATTCATTATTCTGTTTTATTTTAAGTTTGTCATTAATGTTTGTTAACATTCACTCTGTTAATAACTTGTCAATTTTGATTTACAAAAAAAAATCAAGTCTGCTTATTAATGTCTTTTATCTATTTTAATTCTTTTTTGTTGTTGATATGCCTTTCTTTCTTCTTTCCTAATTCCACCCTGTGCACCCCGTTAAAACTCAAGGAAGAATGTTTCAAATGTTTTCTAGTTCTTACACTGTTCATAAGGAGATGGGATTAGGTGTATAGTTCACGCTGAAGGGAGAGGAATGGGTACGTATGGAGAAAAAAAAACTCATCCCAAAAGATAGAGAATTGATTTTCATGACATAAATCTCAATTGTTTCCTATTTTTTTTTAATACAAGTTTGTATGATACATGTATGTCTCCCACGTAATGCGTAAGGAAAAAAAGTTTACCTAATGCATCAAATTAGATTAATTGATTAGATTCATTGCGGTAAATGAAAAATAATAAATTCGATGTTCCAGCCAGGGTGACGAGATTACACAAAATTAAATACGGGACAATCGACAATGCACTATGTACCATCGGATCGACCGAGCCAGGCCAAAAAATCAACAAAAAAACTACACAATGTTAGACTTGATAACAAAACATATTAAGAAAGGGGAAGGGAGGGTGAGCAGAAGAAAGAAAAGAGAAAAAAAAATGAGGAAACAAAAATGAATTGTAAGGAAAGAAAAAAAATAAGGAAAAATTAAAAGGAAAAAAGTTTGAATAAAAGGATGAAAGAAAGAATAAAAGACAGATAACGGTTTCCGTCATTACTTGAAATGAATAAAGAAAGAAAGAACTAAAATAAAGGAAGGGAAGGTGAATAAATGTGTGAAAGAAAAAAACATACGGAGAGAAAAGAGAAGGTAAAAAAAATGGAGGAAAAGAAAAGAAAGAAAGAAAGAAAAATAATTCCTTCAATATTTGAAAGAAACAAAGACTGAAGAAAACAGGAAGGAAGCAAGGAAGGAAGAAAGGGAAAGAAGGAATAAAGAAAATAATTAAAAGGGAAAACAGAATTTAAAAAATGAAAGAAAAGAAAACAAATAACATCTAAAATAAAAAAAAATTAATCTACAATAGATTCCGATCACGCTAGTTTAAAAACATAATGGTCTATCACAAGATAACCAAAGTACAAGCACATGTGAAGATAATGCAATGTACGTACCCTAGGCTACCCTAGGATAAGTGCGGGCACGGCCAATATTATAGAGCACGCAGGAAACTGCCGGCGCGGCTAATAGTCTGCCCCCCTTGAATACCCTCGGTTAGACGCGAAAGCCCCCTAGGGTGTTTGCGTGCTCGGGCGTGACGTTTCCTGCGGCCGGCACTGTACTTCTTCTTCTACTAAAACTACTACTACTACTACTACTACTACTACTACTACTACTACTACTACTTCTTCTACTAATACTACTACTACTACTTGTAGTAGTAGTAGTAATAGTAGTAGTAGTAGTAATAGTAGTATTACTACTACTACTACTTCTACTTCTACTATTTGTAGAAGTAGTTTAATAGTATTAGTGTTAGAGATAGTAGTAGTAGTAGTAGTAGTAGTAGTAGTAGAAGTAGTAGTAGTAGTAATAATAGTACTGATAGTATTTCTATAGTAATTATAACAGTAGTGGTAGTAGTATGAGTAGTAGTAGAAGTGGTAGTAGTAGTAGTAGTAGTAGTAGAAGTAGTAGTAATAGTAAAAGTAGTAGTAGAATTAATAGTAGTAGTAGTAGTAGAAGAAGAAGTAGAAGTAGTAGAAGTAGTAGAAGTAGTAGTAGTAGTAGTAGTAGTAGTAGTAGTAGTAGTAGTAGTAGAAGTAGTAGTAGTAGTAGTAGAAGTAGTAGTAGTAGAAGTAGTAAAGTAGTAGTGGAAGTAGTAGAAGTGGTGGTAGTAAAAGTAGTAGTAGTAGAAGTAGTAGTAGTAGTAGTAGAAGTAGTAGTAGTAGTAGTAGTAGTAGAAGTAGTAGTAGAATTAGTAGTAGTAGTAGTAGTAGTAGTAGAAGTAGTAGTAGTAGTAGTAGTAGTAGCAGTAGTAGTAGAAGTAGTAAGAAGTAGTAGTAGTAACAATTTGTTGAGAAATTGTGCTAGTCAATCTATCCCGATTGTGATATCACTATTGTGATTTTTTTTTATCTCATAAGCACTATAATAAGATAGGTTGACTTCAAGTATCATCCCGGCAACCTCTGCATCAAATCACGATCTATGAATCGACCATGTTTTCACATTATTTTATTTGTATACAAAAAATCAAATTCAATCGAAAAGACACATACAACTCCCTCAATAACAATGGTTTTGTTCACTCATTTGTGATTATATATATGTTGGCCTACATGCTGTCGATGGGTAGAGCATTGAAGAGGTATAACAACCCCCAAAACAGGAAGAAAAAAAAACACCGTACCAGATAATGTATAACGAGACATAAATCATACCAAAAATCATTATTATTTCATTTCATTTTAATTGTTTATTTCAATATCCTGCTGGGAAGCCCCCAGCTATTTTCCAATCACAAGAAAAACAACAATTTATAATACATCAAAAAATGGTTCAAGCGCTTGAAGTTATTGTATCTCCCATATATTGTGGAAGAAGAATAAGAAAGAAAGAAAGAATGGAAGAAAGAAAGAAAGAAAGAAAGAGAGGATAAAAGGGTAGAAAGAAAGAAACAAATAAGAAACAAAGTAAGAAAGGAAGGAAGACAGAAAAAAAAATAATAGAAAAAGAGAAGTAGCACCTAAACTGACTGGTCAGGGAAAGTTGAAGTTGTGCGTAATAATGGAAGTAAGAGGGAGTTTTTGCTCGGCGACGTACGGATGATTCAAGAACACAGTAAATGTACGGAAAATTCCCGTCAAATGACAAAGTACAGCAAATGACAAAGTACAGCGAAAACTGGTGAACCGGAACAACATTATCGACCTAAGTTTCGGAGCTGACGAAAATTTGCAAATAATGTCGTTTGTCCAGAGTCCAGGACGAAACTACCATTTTGATTCACCAATTGTCGACAAAGACTTCATGGTTGTTTTTTGTCATGATGGGCATTTGACAATACATTTTCTATGTTCTTGAATCCTCCGTCCGTCACTGTGCGATATCACCCTATTGGTAAGTAGTTAGATACCAGTAGGAAATCCTGCTGAATTTGTGTGACGTCAATGAGTGTACTGGCCGAAGACTGGATACGGAAAGCTGCAATTTCGTACGTTCCCGGGGCTTACTGGCGTTTGATTGGATGAGAAAATCACAGTTGTGTGACGTCACTGAGTGTGCTGGCCGCTGATTGGATCGTGAATGTTAAGATTGCTAGTTGCTTTCTCACATTATCCCATCGAGCCTGTTGATCGGGATCGTCGTCGATACGATACAGGGCATCGACCACGGCAGGAAACTCAGAACCAGCATAGGAATCAATGCTGCTGGGTGCAAATATTAAGTGCCTAAAAGAGAGAATAATGGAAGAAAAATTGCTTCAAATTATTTGGTATCGATGCGTGTGTGCTTTGAATATATATTTTCATATGGTAAAACTGTGTCTATACTTGTTTAAAAAATGCATGATACCCATCCCGTACCCACCCATTCAGGCAAGTTTGTCTTTGAAAATCGTATAACTATTTTTATTTATTAAACATTGTGTATTCATGTACATTTTTTTTCTTGTTCATATTTTTGTACTTGATGTAAAAGGTTCTGCAATCCAGCCCCTGGCTGCGGGTGAATGTTTAATAAACCATTGTCATTCTATTTCTTTTAGCTCAGTTAAACCGGTTGCATGGATTTCCTTTTCAATAAACTACCCAGAGTGGAAAATTATTGGCACAACTTTAATTTATTATTCTTTGCTCCACAATTAACCGTTTGATGTGCTGACTCTGCCACCTATTTATGACATTGTTTTTTTTTTTTAGATAAACATGTAGATGATAACTTGATATAATGTTTATATTACTCCAATACAATTTATTTGCATACACACTGTTAAAAAAAACCTGATTTTACAAAAAAAAAGAAGATTTTGCGGAAAGCAATAACAGAATCATTCTGTAAATTCATAAAACAGGAATTTTCCGCAATTTAATTTAACAGAACAGGTCTGTTTAAAAAGGGGAAAAGGGTGTTTTATCAAAGGAAATTTGTAAGGTTCCATACAACAAATACCAATTTGCTGTAAGATTACACAATCTGTTAAGATTACAGGTGTTCTCGAGTCTCTGCTGCAGGAACTTCTTTTATTTTAAGGATAAATTTTCTAACTGTGTAATTATTAATGAAAATAGTTTTCTATGATATTACCTCAACCATTTCCTATCTGGAAGACCTGTTGGATCAATAAAAGCTCGTTCAAGTTGCATCATCTGATCATTAACACGTCTCACTGCAAATGAACTGAATAGATAGAGAACAATGACCAAGCTTTCAAGAAAATAAAAGCAATATGAAATTGTTTCAGGTAGTAATCTGCCCTAATTTGTAACCGTAATGTAAAATTTAATTCATTATTTGAAAAAAGTGATATACAAGAGGAATGCTATTAAGAAAATCAACGTGCTTTTGTAGCGAAATCAGGTTAACATAAAAAAAAAACATATATCATCACCACATGATAAATTTTTCAATCAGTTACATTTACTTTTTTCTCCCTTTTTTTTTCTTTCTTACCAGTCCCCCTATTCTATCATTTAATTCAGTTACTTTTATCTTTTCTCTCTTTTACATTCTTACCTGCTTCTCTATTTATATCTTATTCTTTTCATGCTCTCATACTTTATTTCTCCTTTTCTTCTACCCAACCCAATCATAAAAGGAAGACACAATCTTTCTCACAAAATCATCTTCCATCCAACCAACCCGCACTAAAGTTAAACTGATATAAATATATATCCTTCACTGAATGAAAGTGATCCTTAGCGTATATAAACTTGTTGAGTTATCGGGGTTTCTTCCAAACTGGCAACATTGCTCTTATTAAGTAGTATTATACTGTGAATTTCACCAAAACCACTTACTCTTTTAAATCAATATCAGCTAGGCGCATTTCAAAATGATGTGCTGCTTCTGTAAAATTATCTAGCGCCGAGTCCATATAATCTGAGACAGGAGTTAATAAAAATGGGTTTATTGTTTCTTTTTTTGAAATTTTGTCTAATATCCTTAGAATCATCCATATCAGGGGCGGATCCAGGATTTTCCAAAAGGCAAAAAAAAAACCAGGTTTTTGACCAAAAATTAAGGACATTTTGTCCACGAAAACATTTGACAAGCAAAAAAAAAAAAAGGTCATCGCTTTCAAGGGGGGGGGGGGGGGAGGCACACCTCTGTTTTAATGGCATTTTTACATTACAAATTTTAATTGAGCTTCTCAAGGGGGGGGCACGGGCCGCCCCCCCCCCTGGATCCGCTAGTGATCCATATCTATATAATTACTATAAAGTAAAAATCATGTTATACAGTGCGTATCTAAAAAAGTTTACACTTAGAAAAAATCCTGTAACATTGTACATTTGTAAGATCCTGAAGATTTTTCCACACTTTAACATTGGTACAGGTCCATTTAAGCAAATGACGATATAACTGTCGAAAAATATTTCCGCTTGAGTGAGCACCACTTACTTTTGAAAAGATAGTGAAAAATGATTTGCGCAGAACTTTGAAATAGCAATGCGAATAAAAGTAGACCTTAATCATGAAGAACATGTTTAATTTAGCTAGTAAAATTGATTTGAAGAAATATTTTACCTTTTTCAACTTGTTTCCTTGCCCAAAACACTTGGAAGAGTGCATTGCGCCCCACCCCACTCCTCCAAACACCCAGGCCGTCTTGACGATATTTGCTTTACACTGAGCTGTGATTTACATGAAATGGCTTAGGCTTGATTTTCAATTTTTTTATCATTGTCAAGCTTGGGAAAAGTGTGGAGAAACAAGTATTAAATGAAAAATGAAATGTAAACCCACTTTAAATGATGAAAACTTAGTAAAAAAATGCTGGAGATATCTGATATAAACTTTTGTTCAGATTCAGTTATGTCCTCAGATCCAGCTGGCACAAAAAGGGTAAAGGTTGTGCTTACTTAGTGTTGAAATTTAGATTTGGGTGGCAAAATTGTTACAAAATGCTTGAATGTATCCGTTTTATTTCAATTGACTATAAGTGCAAGTGAAATGTATGAGAAATGTTTCGCTGGGTAAGATTTATTTCGCCCTTTCCCCTTGACACAGCGTGAAAATTAGCATTTCTGCGCAAACAGATTTATGCGAGCTTTACAAAAATGGACAGCGCTCACTCAAGTGTAACATTCTGTCAAAACTTTTACTTTCATTGAATAGATGAGACCCAAACCCAGGAATAAATGTTGAAAAAATACCCGCATGTCGTATATTTTTTAATTCCCAGGGCTTTTTCAAATTGTAAACTTTTTTTGATACGCACTGTATAACAGTTTTCTATTACCGTATATGCTGTAATTATTCAATTTATTCACGTATTAAAAACATTACAAATAACCTGTAGCTCATTAATTTTTACCAAATTTAGCGTTTGACGTTGAAATTATTCAAATACATACTCAGATACAGATTTATTATCATATGAATAGAAAAACCGCGACCTACATTAAAAAACTATCAGACCTTAACCATTAGGCCTCCTAAGGGATTCGTCTGTCTTCATACAAATTAAATCATGTAATCATATCGCGATTGATATAATGTTCATTTTACGAGTTACCATGGCCTACTCTAGATTGATCAGTTGTAACGAATCTCCTTTCATCATTCTTACCAAAATCGATCCCATTCTGGGTCATCTTTTCCCCGAAATTACTCCTAAAGCCTTGTGCAGCTTGCCTAAGCTTTGTGGCATAATCCGTGCAACCGAACGGAAGAATCGCGGAGTCCGCGAGATCTCGCGAGAATTCTAGAAAGACTCTTGCCATGGCCTGATGGCGCCAGAAGTTCCAGTCCAAGAAGTTCTTCACGTAGTAAAAGTTCTCATACACGGAATGGTAGACGGGATAAGATGATAAGCCCAAACTCTGATTAAAAGAAATGAAAATAAATTTGACACTTTTTTGTATAAAATTTGTGTGATTCATCTTAAGATTTTTCGGTAGAAAAATGTATAATTTTTACAAAAATAAGAATAGACTTTCTTTCTTTAAAAATCAGCGGTAATTTAGACCCCCAAAAAATATTGATGATAAATGATAATAATGATAATTCGGCAAATTCGAACTTGTAATTTCAGTGTTAATTCTTTTTTCCGTGGCTCTAGAACAGCCTTCTCATAAGGCAAGATTTAATGGGAAATTTTCACATCAAACAAAGTAATGACCTGAAGCGAGTTTGTCAATAAGACTTATTCTATCTACGTAAGATGAAAAGAAAATAACAATAGGAGTATCTTACGAGGTCATAGACATAAAGCAGGTCGGTGGAAGGGACTCCAATACGGTGTATGAACGGGGCGTGGTCACTGCCTGATCCAATAACTGATACGCTAATAAACGGGAACAGAGAATAGGAAATGAAAAAAAAAGGTGGGTAATCTACAGGTGTACGTATCTCACGACTTGGGAAGGATTTCACGAAACAAGTAATAAGTGACCATGGGTGTCGATCACGGGGGGATGGGGGGGATATATCCCCCCAATATTTCAAGTGGGGGGGATGGCCTGTATTATCATCCCCCCCAATAATTTAGGGTAGAAGATTTATAATAATGATAATGAAAAAATGTAAAGGTTTGATCATAATGATTATAGTGATGATTATAGTATGCCATCAATCAGTTTGTTTCCCTCGCAATTCGTGTATATTGTATTAAATAAAAACATTCTTTTCCAGGACTTTTAAACAGATGGGTGGAGGTTCAAGATGAAAAAGAATGAAATGTTTACGTATATGATATTTTTTAACACATGACATAAAAGGACTCCGACGAAAAACAACTTTTGTTGATAGGGTGTTCCATCCCACCAGTGGTAATATGATCATATTTTTACAATTTTTTAATAAGTGAAATAAACTAATGGTTTCAGAAAGAATAATCATTCATTTCTCTCTAAAGCGTATCTTCGGATATGAACATCGGATTTTTCCCCCATGTTATTCTTGTTATTGTTATGGACTTGAATAACTAAACTTGATTGGCTCTTTCTTATTTTGGCAAAAAGAAATCTCTTTTGAGTTTGGAAAGGGATGACAGTTTTGCATTCTATATGAGCACACTCATGCGGTACGTAAATTTCATTTTAACACATATATCAGCTGATATTACACACTGATGGTTCAAGAAAATGTTGGAGAAATATCATAACATGACAGTTGAGTTTTGATTGTTTTTATGTTTGTTTTTGTTTTATGCACTTATAAAGCATTTAAAACATGTTAAAATCCAGGGTTAAAATCGTCTAAGGAATGACGGTAAGCCCGATGGCGCACGAAAAGCCACACAGTTTGTAATTTGTGCTAGTCTTAATTTGTCCGAATCTGCATTTTATCATCACGCATTAAGAAGAAAAAAGATATCGCCAGTCGGGTTAGATTTAAGAGAGAAGTTGTATACATCATGTCCAATAAACAGATCACTTTGTACATGGTCCAGACAATTTTTGCCATTTTTTCTTTCGTATGAGTTTAGAATAGGCTTACTTATAACACAAATTGAATAAAATAAAAAAATTATAAGTACAGTACACTGCAATAATGAAAGAATTTCCAAGAACACAGTGGCGTAACTACGGGGGGGGGGGGCATGGGGGCACGTGCCCCCCAATCGGCTGGCCAAAAAAAAAACGGGGAAGAGGAGAAAGGAAGAGAAACGTAGTGGGAATGAAGAAATTATTGTTCATTATAATGTTATATTATAATAATGTTATGTTATAATACATAAGAAACATTTTTTCATAACTTTATTTTGCTCAGGCCTAGATTTCTTCATTGTTCCCGGTACTCGCATTGTCTGTTTAACGTTTTTAAGTCAATATACACCAAATATATTTCCTCGCACTTCGACTTATTATTGTTTTATGTAGTGACATATGGTTCTTTTTCATGACTACTTAAAGTGATTGCCCCATTTTAAGGTGTTAATATAAAACATTTCCTGTCCGTGCTTACGTTCGCACTAGTAGATTGGTGAGATATGACTGCTCTTCATGAATTCCTAAAAATCAGTCCTTAAAATGTCCCTTTTTCTGATCTGAATATCAAAAATTTTCGATCGCATCATTTCTTTAGTGAAATAGTATCGTATGGTCTTAGTGAATTCTTACAAACAGGCCTCAGAATGCCTCTCTTCAGGTCTGAATATCCTAAATTTTCAGCTCGCGCTTCGCGCTCGCAATATTTGATGAGTAAGATGCGTATTATCATGATTACAATGACTACAAAAAGTGCTTCATGTGTTTAGATGTAGCAAAATCAGCAAGCGCTTTGCACTCGCATTAGATGACTATGGTGAGATATGTATACTCTTAATGGATTCCTAAAATATAGTCCTTAACATGTCCTTGTTTGGGGTAAATATTTACAAAAATTTCAGCTCGCGCTTCGCGCTCGCATTGTTTGTTTAGCGAGACAGGTATGTATCATGATTACAAAAAATTGCTTATAATGTCCTTTTTTGGTCTGCATATCAAAAATTTTCAGCTCGCGCTTCGCGCTCGCATTATTTGAGCAGTGAGATACATATCCGTTTAATGGCACTGTCCTTAAAATGTCCCTATTAGGTCAGTATACCTGGCAACTGAGCGCGCTTCGCGCGCTCACTAAGTGACTCAAACATTTTGCTGGTACCCCCCCCCCATGCCGTGACTCACGGTACGCCACTGCAAGAACACCATGCATATCAACCACTCCCAAATGTCCTAACTTGTGATTTTAGTGGGGGTAATGTTGAAAGATCCCCATCCACAAGAACATTTGTGTCAACCAAGAATACCGATCGACACCCATGTAAGTGACAATTGTTTTAAGTTACTGAAAGAGGTGCACATGATTGGCTCAGAACAACTCAGTCGACTATTGCCTGACAAAACACTACCCAGGTTATAACATAAATTAACAGATACACAATATCACACTTTAACATCCCACTTTGTAATATTACAAGGATTATTTTTTGGTATTTGTCATTTTCAGAAATTCAATATATTTTGTCTATCCTGCTTTAGACACTTGCTACAGATATTTTGGTGACTGATGCGCTTTAAAAAGGGAGGGTTATTTACTAAGGCTTGCCATTAGGACCAGGGATTCGCTGTAACCATAGATCATAGACTGATCTTTCTCGCGTCTCACCGTCAGGTACCTAGAGAGAGAGAGAGAGAGAGAGAGAGATAAAGGAGACAGAGTCGTGAAGGGAGGATGTGTGTGTGGGTGAGTGTGAGAGTGCGGGTGTGTGTGAGGAGGTGGGTGTGAGTGTGTGCGGATTGGATTGTGTGTGCTAAAGGTGAAAGTACGCCGTGGAAACTTATTATGAGTGTGTGAGAGTATACTGTGTGAGTGCGTGAGCACAAGAGATTTTGAACTGTCGCACTCACCTACTTATCAATCACATACACACCCAAATCCTCGACGCAACTTCACCCACACCCACACTGAGAGAATGATCGGAGAAGAGCGTGATAAAGTGACGGTGAGCGGAGTGGTATGAATATAAAAGGATAGAATGTGGAGATAGGTAGGGTAACTGGAATAGGACAACAGATCAACAAATATCAAACAGAATATGCAACAAGAAAAAAAAATCCTTCTAATACTGTACATACTAGGAGTAAAATATTATGTGTAATACTATATTTTGTATTAAATGTCTTTACTATACATTACAATCTAATGGAGATGACCCGAGTAATCATTCATCGCTCTTGCAACATTGAACTTTGCTACCTCCATTAATCACGTTAAGTTCGAATCATATGAACAACATGTATTATTTTAATACACAAAAGCTGCTATTAATTCATATGACATACTCGTTCATATCGAGTGCAGTATTATATTGTATTTTATGAATGTAACAATCGTGAAATAACAATTATTTTCTTCCTACACATCTAATGTGTGTTCATTATCTATAAATGCTCACCTTTTTAGTTGCATCCATTAAAGCCTGCTGCAAGAGGGGCGTTGCCCTGGCAACAAACGAATAATTCCCAACCACAGCGCTGTCTACGTTGATATAAGCCACAGCCCTTTCGCCAAGAATCTTTTGATATTCCTGGTTGTATTGGAAGCAAATTAATTAAGTCGAATATACTAATATAGAACAAAAACAGCATAAAAATAAAATACATGAAAGCAGCAACGAACCAGCAGCCTGAACAGCGCCCCCTCAAGTCCTAAACTACTCACATCTGGCCAGATTAACGTAAGCTCTGAAGATAAGCCCACATAAATGATAACACCCTTATTCACCATTAAGTACACTTTAAAGTAGCAAGACAAGTACTTTCCTCTCGAAAAAAATTGAGTTTCTTTGTAATTGTATGAATGAAATTATAGGCTACTTCGTTCTCTGTATCATTGCTGGTTATCTCAAAATGTATATTATTTAGAGTAATTATATATAACAAACAGTCATTAAGAGACCACACGATGTGTCGGTCAGTTCGCTCCCCCTTTAAATAATTAGTGTAAATAAACTAATAGAAAAGTTAAAAATGACTTTTATACCTCTACAAACTCAGTAGATCCTAGTAGACCATACTCCTCGGCTCCCCAGCTACAGAACATCACAGATCTTCGTGGTCGCCAACCTTTAAGGGGATGGAGGAGAAATAGATAACATTTAAACACAGAGAGGGGGAACAAGTACACATTTTTAAAGTTATTTTTTAGGGAGAGAACAGAAGCCTAATATAGAGATCGATGGAGAGGGAGAGAAAAAAAGACGAAAGAGATAGTGATAGACGAATCTATAAGAGAGAGAGAGTGAGGGAGAAAGAGGAAGTGAGAGGGAGAGTGAGATGGAGAGAAGAGGAGAGGGGTGCAAAAGTTATGCAGAACTAGAAATATATCTAAAACCTATGCTTACCTGTTTTTATCACTTGGGAGTAGACTCTTGTTGTCTCCATAAGAACTGCCGTTCCACTGGATGGATCAATAGCACCATAAACCCAGGCATCACGATGGTTGCCTAGCAACACGTAACGATCTGCAGAAAATTAAAAAACATTTGAAATCACGGTGTAATATCTTGAATCTTTATTCATCATTGTCATTAAGTTCGTCCCTGTAAAGGAATAAGAAAAATGAAAAGATGATTTGCAATAAAATTGTAATTATACGTAAAAAAATAATAATTTCTGACGGATGCGAATTTCATTTATCTATTAGAAAAAGTAATTTAGAATACTAATGTTAATTGCTGATTATTTTACGTTTAATTAATAGATAAGTGTACAATCCTTAACCCCAAAAGTTACACATGGTAAATAAGAATAAGCTGTATAAAATTCCTTTGGTAATTATAGTAAGCCGGTAGTATATCGATATACTAGCTTGCACTTTTTTTAAGGAAACAAGCTACCAGAAAATATTCTGCATGAGAAATGGCTTAAGTTACAATCATAGTTTCACCTGGTTCAACTGCTCCGTTGATGACACTAATCACGTTGTAGATGGTTCGAATCTCTCGTGAAGTATGTATGCTCATTTTCACCTTTCTGTCAAGTACGAAATCAAGTTATGATGATTATCGTTTACATTATTATACTATTTTGAATAGTCATCAAGTGTGTTTGTATAAATTTTATTTAGGCAATATAGGCACCCCCTTTTACGTTATAGTTTGTGATTTTTTTCTATCGTTTTTATTAAAGTCTTTGTATAGTATTATGTTATAGGGTCAGCTAATCAAAAGGCTTGTTTTTTCTTGCTTTCCCTCTCATAAAGAATCATATTTACAAAGTAGAAAAAAATATGACTAAACATTGGACCAATGTTTAGTCATATTTATTTTGTTTGTACTTTGTAAATATGATTCTTTGTACATGTTTTTAATGGATTTCTATGAACAAAATTGAAATTGAATGAGCGAATGTGCATTTTTACCCTTTCCATCAAACATGTCCAACGTATAGGAGCAACGCAATGTATATATGGTAGTCCTATTTAATTCTCTAAAACTAGTTTCTATTTTGTAAATGATTAAAAATGGATGGTTTCTTAGTATCAAAAATACATACACTGAGGTCAAAAGTCTTCCTTAAGCATTCCACTTCGGTCTATTTTAAATATTTATCTTTATTAACTGCAACTTCTCTTAGTATTTTTAAAATGTGTATTACATTAGTATATTCAGTTTTAATCGGACACCACCATATTTCACTGCATAATGTGACGTGACTATACATGATGTTATAATGAATGATGCGAAATACTTTCTGACCTGTTGGGATTAGTGAAACCTGGTCCAAATCTGTAGGTGATGTTGAGACCTCCCTTCCAGTCATCAGGGACCTCATCACCGGCAAGTTCACTATATTCACAGAAAACGTGATCATTCAAATAAAAATGAGACATTTAGGCTCATATTCTGATCTCGGGTTAAATTTTAGACTCTGGCCTAAAGTGGTGGGTTAACTATGGATAGCGAATCGTGACACAATAATTAGCTGAAAGTACAGGTTTGATTTAACCAGCTCATCTGTTACTTAAATCATTCACAACAACTGTCTGGAAATAATAACTGACTTATTTTTTTTTGTAATTTTAGCATGGTGAACGAGAGAGCACAATGAACATAAAAAGTATACACTTTAAATATATATATATATTTGGCTTCTTTAGCACAGAGTTAGCCCATGTCCCAAGTTATACCCGACGTCGGAATACTATGGGCATTAGGGTCCTATATGCTTAAGATTCATACATTAACGTGGTAAAACTCGATAAGATAACGTGAATGGTAAGAAGTTGAGGTTCTTTACTAATGGGGAATACCGATTCAGCCTATTCAAATACAAAAATCATAAATCTCTTTAAAGCGACGAACATTTCTTACTTGAGCAGATGTTGCGCATCTCCGTAGCTAATCGGATGCACCGGAATAGTCGGGAGAGTGGTATCCGAGTCGTTTAATCGGTACATATAAGCTGTTGAAAATGAAAAGGACATGAGAACAAAAACCTGAAGTTAAAACAAGACTCCATCAACAATGTGGACAAAAGCAAACAATAAAAAAAATCATACATGAAAGTGCATTCAAATAACCCTTTTAATCATTACAATACCACGCTGTACTTCTGTTATCTCTCTCACCATTTTGATGAAAATTAACATTTTAAATCTTAAAATTAATAGTTTTCGTTACATGATCACGAATTTCAAAGAGCTTGTGCGTTACTTACGTTTAGACGGATAACCGGGAGTAGCCGGATCTCCCTTTGCGCTCCCAACAAACACGTTACCTCGCTGTGTACCGGTATCCGGTAACCACCAGTCAGTCGGATACGCTGCGTTTGGACCTTCTTGAGCATAATTTGCAGGATCTGAATAGATGATTACTCCTAAAGCACCTGCTTTTTGAGCATTTAGTACCTTGTTAAAAGAGAGAGAGAGGGGTGATTGAAAAAAAACCTATTTCTGAAGACATCTGTATTTTCTTTCTTCATATAATGCCGTCTGCACGGGCCATAGGCAAAAAAAGGTCTTCACTTTCAAGGGGGGACACACTTCTATTTTAACGGCATTTTTACATTACAAATTTTAATTGTGCCTCTCAAAAAAGGGGGACACGGGCCGGCTTTGTCCCCCCCCCTGGATCCGCCAGTGGTTACAAGGAACTTACGTTCGATCGCAAAGCAACCGTATCTGTCCCATAATCAAGAGTAATGGGGGTGTCACAGGGTAGTTTGTATTTATCAAAAGGCATGCGCTCAATGTCCATATTAACACTTGATTTGCAATTGACCGCAAGTTTCTCGCAACGTTCAATTAGCAGAGATGTTTTTCTAGAAATAGATTGACTCAAACTTACTTTATGTCCACGAAAACCTTTGCCGTATTTGACAATGACGATCGATCCATTGATATTGATATCTGGTCTGTTCTTGGCTAGCCAATCAAAATCATCCGATGTTCCATGGTTGACATACACGAGAGGGGCCTGCCCATAAAACAAAATGAAATAATATCGGATCTGACAGCGTTATGATGTTCCTGTGTGAGGAAATGTTAAAGGGGAAGTTCACCTCGACAGTAAATTCGTTTTAATACCCCCCCCCTCAAAAAAAGTCTACACATTTTAGTGTGAAGAACCCCCGTTAAATGCCCATCCCATTGATGTGCTGGGGCCCGTTTCACAGAGGACTTGCAACTGTTGTATCTTTGCCATTATGGCAACTACCATGGAAAGCTTGATCCTGATTGGCTGCTGACCCCTGTTACCATGGTAGTTGCCATTATGGCAAAGTTACAACAGTTGCAAGTCCTTTATGAAACGGGCACCAGTCCCCCTTCTCAGAAAGCTGAATTATCCATTGATTCAATCTCAGCCAATGAAACCTTAGTTGTTTATAATTTCATAGAACCCCTGTTCACAGAATAAATAACTGCCTTCCCTTTCCCAATAATTAAACCCCCTTAGATTATAATTTATGTTTTGAGTATAGTTCTGGTACATGGCTACATAACGGGGGTGCACCCTAGAGCTCGGAGAGAATATTCAGGACATCACAAATTAAGCATCTAAATCTTAACCATCTGCATTGACTTCACTTATATTTACGTTCAACAAGCGTGAGCTCATGCTGTAAATTTTGTGACAGTTTGATTACCGATCCCAATACAATACAGTAATCAGCCCTTTCCTGTTGTTTTTTCTTTCTAAAATTTGTCTCATCTGTAAAATTTTAACTCAGATTAAATATACTGTAGGCCTATATAAAAGAAACCTTGACCTACACCAGCGAATTTTAAGGCCTTATTTTGCCTCTCGGTACATGATGAGTTTGGATGGAAGTCTTTTGAAGAAGACAGTGTATTCTTTAATCAGTACCTCTGGTTCTCCCTGTGCTGAGTATGCATTGAACGGTGGTACAGCATTTGTATTATTATCCTCGGGTCGGAGGACAGCCTCGTTGAGAGCACTGGTGAAGACAGGGACTCCATTATCTGTTATCATCACCTTCAAAATATATATTGATTGATTGTCATTGTGCACTTGAAATATGATCTCATTCTTTAATTTTGGTTAGATGTGAAATGAATGAATAATAATTTCTAAGGTGTCTGTGACATGAAAGGGGTGATTGGATTGGAACTGGTAAAAAATAAAAACCAAACAGACAATACAAGTATTAATATAGTGTATATTTGTTCGTGCAAGTAATGTTGGCCACATTTTCCGTCTTCAGATTGAAATAATTTATTTTTATGATAATCGATTGTAGAATAACAAAGCAAGAAATAACAACTCATTGTGTGTTACCGGTGAGTCGTATAAGAATTACTCAGGTTTGTCTTTCTTTTATATTAAATGTGATGCAGTATATCAAACGAAAATCTGCATCTTTGGAAACATAAACTATTTAAAACAAATATTTAAAATGATAATGGACATAGTTCTTTACTTTATTCGGATTGTCCGGATCAGGATAAGCCAAGAGAACATCGTAAGAGAGTAACCGAACCGAATCGAATCCGTACTCGGTCCAGAGATTTACAAGCATCTCAGCATTCTCTTTCTCAACCGGCGTTCCCGCCAAATGAGGTCGTCTGCTCAATTCTCTGTTGATCAAAATGATGCCAGACATCTGTTTTACTTCATATTCTTCGCATACTACAAATATGTTTTGCATGTACTTCATTATTTTCTTTACCATTTTAGCTAAAATTTCACAATGCCGTGATTTGCATAAATGTGATGTATCAGCAAACATTTTGGAAGACCAATAAAAACCTACTGGTTTTTACCATATATGTTTTTTCCGGTGCCAGGTAAAATTGGAAGAGATGAAAATGGCAGAGATAAAAATAAATAACCTATGTGATTTTTGCCTATGCCATTCTGACTTTTTAAGCTTCCCATAATTTTAGCGCAGAGTTAAGCTAAACTTCAGAATACAAGCCGTTGAATTACAACAAGTACAAGAAAGCACTGTACTAATTTAAGGTGTCATTATTACCAAGAATCCTAATTCATTTACTTTATACGCAGCAGCAATAAACACAACTCTTAAATACATTAATTACGTCATACCGTTGCTACTAAAAGGACTACATCTACGACTGCATGCATGCTCTTACTCAAACTATATTAAACAAAAAACTTTCTGCTATCACCACACACCATCACTTCCAATAGAAAATCAAACCATTGCTAGTGAAATATTGAATTGTAGGTGAGGTGATAGAATTGGGCTCCACATTGTGCTACTTACTTGAGATTCCTCTCGATGTTTTCCGCCTTACATTCATCCATCATCTTACTCGTAATCGTTTCATCTTCTTTCCACGTCGATGTCGAGGTCGGACACGGTCCGTCCGAGATTCCATAAAACCCGATCAGAATCCCGACCCCCAAATGGATGGCACCAATAACCGCGAAACCAAGACAGAGCAGACATGCTCTAGATTGCTTCATCGTCATACAACCATATTATGGAGGTTAGGCCTTAATCATGTATATAGTACATGTATACAAAGCACATACGACTTGCAGCAAGTTTAGTAATCTTATCAATGTAAACAGGGAGGTGGGAGAGATTTACACCTCTTGGTTTGGTGTAAATAGGTACTTTTCGCTCTACGACGTACGACGGATTCAAGAACATGGCAAATGTATTGTCAAATGCTCTTCGTGACAAAGAACAACCAAGACGTCTTTGTCGGACTTCGGACAAACGACATAATCAGCAATTTTCGTCAGCTCCGAAACTTAGGACGAAACTGCTGTTTCGGTTCAGAAATTAAATAAAAAAGACCCCTTTCCCAAGCTCTTCTTTGTCATTTGATGGGCATTTTCAATACATGTACTTTGTTCTTGAATCCGCGATGCAGCGCCAGTGCGAAAACTTCTCAATGGCGGCTTATGCAATACCACAGTCACATTGCTAACATCTACTCCAGACAGACCAAATCTATTACGTTATTTTCAGTGACATCGTCGGTCGGTTTCTTATGTGTGACCGTACCATAACCCATCTGTAGTTAGCCCTGTTACACATCAATCAGATTATACAAATACGATCGTCTCATTAGCAGGTGGATAACAAACATTGATGTTTAGTTAACTCGCATAAAGCAGGACTACGCTATTCCATTCCTTGGGATTTATGGTTTGGGAACTTGTATTAAAACAAGTGGAGCGCCTCTGGCAGTCTCACCTGCATCACGCGATTCAATATAGCAGCAGTGCTGACTTTGAAAATTACTATAGCATAATTATTCACAAAAACACAATACATGTAATGATGTAATGACAATACTATGTTCAATGACAATAAATGACAGTTGACCTTGATCATGCAACCTAAGACTTGTCAGTGATACTTGATTACCCCTATATCCACATTTTATAAACTGTATCTATAAGCTTTGAAAGTTATGACAGCAATCTAATAATTACCTCCAAAATGGCCACAGTTCATTGACCTTAAATGACCATTGACTTTGGTCATGTGACCTGAAACTCGCGTGAGATATTCAGTGATACTTGATTACTCTTATGTTCAAGTTTTATGAAATAAGTACAAACACTTTCGGAGTTATAATGGTTATTCAACAATTCCTCCCAACATGGCCAAAGTTAATTGACCTTTGACCTTGGTAATGTGACCTAAAGCTTGCACGGGATGTTCAGTGACACTTGGTTACTCTTATGTCCAAGTTTTATGAACTAGACCAATACACTTACAGAGTTATGATGGTAATTCAACAAATACCCCCAACATGGCCAAAGGTCATTGACCTTAAATAACCTTTGACCTTGGTCATGTGACCTGAAACTCGCACAGGATGTTCAGTGATACTTTTTTACTCTTATGTCCAAGTTTTATGAATCCGATTCATAAAGTTTTAAAGTTATGATGGAAATTCATCGAATACCCCCAACTTGGCCAAAGTTCAATGACCTTAAATGACATTTGACCTTGGTCATGTGACCTGAAACTCGCACAGGATGTTCAGTGATACTTGATTACTCTTATGTCCAAGTTTTATGAATCCGATCCATAAAGTTTAGAAGTTATGACGGTAATTCGACAAATACCCCCAACTTGGCCAAAGTTCATTGACCTTAAAAGACCTTTGACCTTAGTCATGTGACCTGAAACTCGCACAGGATGTTTAGTGATACTTGATTACCCTTATGGCCAAGTTTCATGAACTAGGTTATATACTTTTAAAGTTATGACGAAATTTCGAAAACTTAACCTTAGGTTAATATTTTTATATTGATTTCCCCAACATGGTCTAAGTTCATTGGCCCTAAATGACCTTTGACCTTGATCATGTACCCTAAAACTCAGGCAGGATATTTAGTAATACTTGATTAATCTTATGGTCAAGTTTCATGATCTAGGTCTATATACTTTTTAAGTTATGCTGTCATTTCAAAAACTTAACCTTCGGTTAAGATTTGATGTTGACGCCGCCGCCGCCGTCGGAAAAGCGGCGCCTATAGTCTCACTCTGCTATGCAGGTGGGACAAAAAATGAAGACGATATTTTACGTGACATGTTTCATTCGGTAGATTATCTATCGTCATTTTTTGTTTGATCATTGTTGTTATTATTATCATTTTGATTATTGTCATTATTATTATCATTTTGATTATTGTCATTATTATCATTATTATCACATCATCATCATCGTCATTATATTATCATCATCATTATCATCATCGTCGTCGTCATCATCATCGTCATCATCATCATCGTCATCATCAATGTTGTTATCATCATCAACATATCCACCGCCATAAACAGGATCAGTAATACAATTTTACTCGAGTTATACAACTACACTTTGTATTTATTCATTTAATTCAACCACTGAGTATGTAATAAACATCTGGAATATGACCTCATCACCAAAAATCACCGTATGAAAATAAACGATTCTTTAATACTCTATTACAAACTATAGATTCATTGTTAAATTGCGATAGATCACAATCTATCGAATAAAAGTATTTGGCTTTTAAGATTTTGATCATTATTCTAGTGCTAATACAGGGCCCCCGTCTTACAAAGAGTTGCGATTGATCCGATCAATTTTTATTTATTTTTTATTTGTCGTTTTATTTTAACAGGGTATAGCCCTTTCAGTTACAAGAACTGCTCGACCAAGGGGTCCTGTATCAACAGAAATTAAAAACATAACAAAACAATATTCCATATAATCACGTCAACAACTGTGGAAAGGCGGCAATGTCAATATCTAAAATACATGTTTATTCGAATTATTTTCTAGATATGGTGTATATATTCATACATTCATCGTTTTCTTGACAATTCAGTGTGCTTCTCTTTGTTCACAAATTACATTGTGCAAATTTGGTGAAGAAAAAAATTGTGACATTGATGGATATCGATATAGTAACTCTGTGTAAGACGGAACCTAGATATATGTATATGTGTTAACATGGACCTACATGTATATTAGGTTCATGGTATTAACAATAAGATGATCTACATATATAAGTCGCCATTACTTTAAAAAACCCAATGATATGGAATATCAAACGTTATAAAGGATATTTAGTAAAATAACATCAAAATTAATTTTGAGCTAAATAATGTGACTCGCGGAGGGCGCAACTTCATTCAATCCAATGGTACAATTGATTACTTTTAAAGGGGGTACTCCGGGCTGAAAATATTTATATCTAAAGAAATAGAGTGAAATTATAAACAGATCATGATGCTGAAAATTACATCAACATTTTTCTGTTCAAATCATACTATTTTCAGCCTGGAGCATCCCTTTATAGAAAGTATTTCCAGCAATATTGTCTTTTGCGATATTGACATCTCTTAATCTGCACAATTTTTCTCTACATTACTTTTTAAATGATAACAATTATGATAAGAATAATCGTAACTATCAAATTTTCTTTTGTTAGGAAAATTAATCTATGGGCGTATGTATATCCAAAGTGCTTGTCTTTTATTTTCTGGTGAGCATAAATAATACTCTGTGGATGCTTTGATTCATTAATTAAAATAAAATATACACTGTAAAAACCGAAGTGCTAATTTACACTTACAGTGCTTGTATAGTAACTGCACTACGAGTGCTGAATTTCTAGCTCAAATTTAAACTAGACAATTAGCACTCGTAGTGCAGTCACTATACAAGCACTGTAAGTGCTAAATTAGCACTTCATTTTTTACAGTGTACATTAAAAACATTGTTTTATTTAATTCAAAACATATAAAACAGATTACTAATAGCAATGGATAGGATATATCATTCTTATATACACGTGAAACGACTGAAAAACACCCTTTTGTAATTATATTAGAAAAAATAACAGAAAAAATTAAAATAAGTAAAGAAACGAGTTTCCTGTGATCGTGTGAAGTTTAGTTATGCATAACAGAACATGCTTACGTACGTAACTGTAGTAAAGGTAATATTGTCAAAAGTCTATCAAATCATTTTTAATTTGCAATCTATACTTGTGTCATCCAGCCCCCCCCCCCCCGCGATTAAATGACAAAGATAGAGAATCCGATATATATGGTTCGAGAAGGAGAAATATTCAGAGTTGTGTGACGTCAGTAAGTGTACTTGCCGCTGATTGGATAGTGAATGCTACGATGGCCATTTGTTCCCTGACTGCATTCCATCGAGCCACCTGATCAATGTCGTCATCAATCTGGTACATGGCATCGACAAGGGCGGGAAAAGCGTCGCCTGCGTAGTGGTTCACGCTGCTAGGAGCATACACGACATGTCTATACAAATAGGAGGGACGAAATTCATAAAATATTACATTGTTAGTATTGTCATTACCATTTTACACACACAAAACTGTCGATATACAAATAATTATACATATGCAAAATATCTTAAAAGACAAAAATAAATTAAAATAGGCAATTACATTTTTACTTTTCAGTACTCTTTCATATTGCTTGTAATATGTCACAAATCCGTGTTAAGCTCTTTTAGTGTTGTCACGTGACCTTTACTTATTTCATTTATTTTGAGAATAACGAAATAAAGGAGGCGATTCTAGACGGATCATCGATGTGCTGTATTCTTGCATCCTCACCTTTCTAATTCATTGACATCATTTGAGGAATATGATATATCATGCCATTTTTTATGCTTCGGTATTCAATTGGACTAGAAATGTAAGGAATTTAATATTTTTTACAAAGTGATTTGAATGCATTTATTACCTCAACCATTTCCTGCCAGGAAGGCCAACAGGATCAATGAAAGCCCTTTCAAGTTGCATCATCTGATCATTAACACGTCTAACTGCGATGGGACTAAAGTGAAGTTTGAATATAAAGATTTTTTATTTTTATTTTTCACACACTCAAAATAAAATCACAATTACATGCTGATATAAACGTGTCACATGTGTATACGTGGGCACGTCGTGGTCTAGTGGTTCCGACTCTCGCCTTTCAATCCGAGGGTCGTGGGTTCGAATCCTAGCCATGGCGTGTTTTCCTTCAGCAAGAAATTTATCCACACTGCGCTGCACAGGTGAGGTAAATGGGTACCGGCAGGAAGTAATTCCTCAAAAAGCTGTGCGCACCAGAATCGGTAGACTAGCTTAGCCGGGGTAATATAGGAGCGCCTTGAGCACCAAGCAAGGTGGATACTTGCGCTAAAATCCTATGTTATTATTATACGTGTATATCTGTACTTTGAATATCAAAGTCATAACCAAATTTGTGTATGACAAATATGTTTTTACAAATATCTGTAATTAGAGGAGCAGGTCAGTGGATGAGTCTATACATGTATATTAAAGCAGAGCTTATATTTTACAGACCCATATACGCCTTACGAAAATACAAATGTATCACCTTACGATGTAGAAAGTATTCTCTGGTTCGATTACGATATCAACTTAAGCATCTTTGTGAGTGTTTTAGTCTGAGCAAGTATTGTATTAAATCATGACACTGTAATTGGATATACTCGAGTAAAATGACATTCATTACTTACTTATTAATATCGACTTGCTCCAACTGTTCTTCAAATGATGTAGCAGCCGCTGTAAAATTTGTAACAGCTGAATCAATGTATTCTGCGGAAAAGAAAAAAAACACAGACGAATAAACACGGTTGGGGGGATTCAACAGCAAACTTTTGTAAGATTGCAAATTGTAATTTGATGCTGATTTTCAGATTTGTTTGTTCGTTTACATACACGAAAATGAATTACTGCTGAGCGAGCGCCATGAACGTCTTAGGACAGTGGGTAAGCTATATAAATTCACACTATCAATGCCATTATCAATGGTAATGGATAAGTGTGCGTTTCTTATTTTCGGCAAGTCATGGATATTTTAGATAGGAAGTGTACAGAGTATGGTGCTGTATTGCGATTTATTAGAATTCAGCAGAGAGCATTTGATCCACTTATAACATATATTTTGCTTGTGACATCACAGTCTCATAGCGCCCTCACTCAGAGGATATAGGAATACGCGTGAACTGAGTTTCCGGTTTTAGGAATTAAGTTACATTCATTTTTTTTTAAAGGAAATTGAAACAAAGAGGCGCAAGTCCTTATTCTGAACCACTGATCTGAATATCCAGATCTGTGTTCTGAGCTCGAGTTTAATTCAAACTCTGGTCTAAAAAGGTGGTTTAATTATGGACAGCCCACTGCGATCAAAATTTCTAACCATATGCCTACAAATTCAATTTGTCGGCTCATATGACAATCAAATCCTTCATAACTGACTGGAAATGAATAATGACTGAAATAGTCCTCTTCATCAGGAAAACATGAGCAAAGTGTCCAGTAAAGATAGGAAAATAATTAAACATGATATAAATGCAATTTGAAATGTCTAGCTTCTCATAGGTTTAACACAGAGTTAGGCCATGGCCTAAATTATAGTTGACTTCAGAAAACGGGCCCTAGTGTTCATTTGAATAACTTAATTGAACAATGGTGGGTGATAACCTGTTAAATTCTGAAGAAAACGGTATGCTGTTTTGGTGAATTGGGGCAAAAAAAAAAATCTTTCCAGGGACGTGTCCACATTTCCTCTGACTGTCCCGGTGTTGTTATTTTTCTATCTTCTTGCCTTTCTTGACAAAGCCATGGCCATAATATTTTGTGAAGTTACATTCCTAAAGGACTTCGGAGTATTTCACTTATCCAAACTCACCGAAATAGATATTCTGCTCCGCCATCTTCTCACCGTATTCACTTTCAATGTAGTCTATTGACGACTTGAGTTTCGTTGCATAGTCGCGGACACCAAACGGTAGAATCACGGAGTCTGCGATATTTCGCGAGAATTCAAGCATGAACCGTGCAATAGACTGATGGCGCCAGAAGTTGTAATCAAGGAACATCTTGACAGTGTAGAATGTCTCATAAACGGAGTGATAGACAGGGTACGATGATATCCCAAGACTCTGTTTATGATCATGATATCATATAGTTATATGTTGATTCGGGGAAAAAAAGGTTTCTACTAGAACCTATAAATATGCTTGGTTTCTATTGTAGCTGTTCTCCAGAATCATTTCCTATACGATAAGCCATTGAAGACACAATAGAAACACAGCGTCTTTCCATCAAGTTCATTACTTACGTACTTAATTACAGTAGGACTAGATTATTCTCATTCACTCTTCTTCGGGAGGCGTCGTGGTCTAGTGGTCAAAACCCTCGTCTTTCAATGTGAGGGACGTGGGTTCGATTCCCAGCCATGGCGTGTTTTCCTTTAGCAAAAAAATTACCTACATTGTGCTTCACTCAACCCAGGTGAGGTTAATTGGTACCAGCAGGAAGTTATTCCTCAAAAATCTGTGAGCACCGGAATCGGTAGACTAGTTTCACCGAGCGCCTTTAGCATCTAACAAGGTGGATATGTGTGCTATATAAATCATCTTCTTTCTTATCTAAATGTCACTATCTCATACACCCACATTACAACCCATATTCAGTCACACCGGCAGAGCCGACTCCAGACCGATCAAAGCTATCACGTTATTACCAATGACATACCATCGGTCGGTTTGGAGTCGGCTTCGTTGATCCATGGTTGATGTGACTGTAGCTTTGATCTGAAAATCTATTGAATCATATAACAATGATAATAATAATTATAATAATGATAGTAATAATAATAGTAATAATAATAATGATAATAATAGTGATGATGATGATAATAATAATAATAATAATAAAAATGATAATAATAATAATAATAACAATAACGGTATATTTACCCAGGGTAGCCACTTCAGTTCCAAAAAATGTCTTCCCAGCGTACCCTATTCAGGTGCACACAGCTTTTTGAGGAATTACTTCCTGCCGGTACCCATTTACCTCACCTGGGTCGAGTGAGCACACTGTGGATGAATTCCTTGCTGAAGGAAACTACGCCTTATAGAAACCTTGTAGAACCTTATAACATTATATAAATCCCAGTCATATCCTACTCATAACCTTTAACTGTTATGCAATTAAGTGTGTTAATCTTTTTTGGCAGAACATGCATTGAATGACAATACAGGACTAATTTTTCTTTTATGTATATGTAGCGATTATGTCTGGAATAGATGATGTTCTATAATATATATCTATATATATCATAATTCTTACCGGGTCATATTGATATGACAGGTCCACACAGGGTACACCGATGCGATACATGAAAGGCGCAAAATCAGTTCCGGATCCCAGTACGTTGATACTTGAGAAACAAAAGAAATTGTTTTTACTCTTTAAAGAAGCCAACTTTTAAATTATTTAAAAAAAAAATTGTATTATTCAATCATGTCAATGGCGTCCTGGGGCCCGTAACACAAAGGATAGCGATTGATCGTACGGTTGATTTTCACGATTGATTGTACATTGTAGTCAATGCAATCAATCGTAGAAAAATGTTCTATAATCATTGCTAACCTTTGTGTTACGGGCCCCATGAGTGATTTAAGCATAACCCTGCAAAATTGAGTCAGTATCAAATCAATGTTTACATGCTGTGGCGTAAGATAGGGGGAGGCCTTGGGTGACACTTGACACCCGTGACAAAAAAGAGAAACATAACAAGAAAAAAAAAAAGGGACATACCAAAGGGTGAAATTTAATGGTATGTTCTGAATATTGTATCAAAATCTACCACAGAATTAGATTTTCATAAATTTTCGATCGCTCACCCCGTACGCTATATTTGCAGTTTATGCATTTTTTTGTACACAATGTTGGCATCGACACATAATATTAAGTTATCTTATTGACGTAATATAGGTATACTGTATTACACCGAGTGCTAGTAATGGGAAAATAGTTGTGACGAATCTTTCCATAATATCGAATGATTCTCCTTCTCCGATGTAATGGAAATAAATGTTATCAACATACATCGGTAGACCGTTGCCGCTGCTGTCGGGTCGTCGTTCAAGCCAAACATCATATGTCGTTCTTTCTCCTGTTTCACCGTCAGGCACCTATTAACAGCATCAATGAAAAAAAAGTATTGTGATTAAAAGTTTGATTATTGCTCACTGTCATCTTCTTAAAACAACTGAAAATAGTGCCATGGACATGGCGTCCATGTTGTGACCATGGCCGTATGCGCAGCGGGGGAGGGGGGGGGGGGCGGTTGCCCCACAGAAATTCGGAAAACTTACACTTTTACTGCAAATTTTCACAAATTCACCAAAAGTATGCACGAAATCCTTCAATTTCACTCCACAAAATGCAAAGCGCCCTGATGACAAAATCGATCGCTTCGCTCCCTCGCATTATTTTTTTTTGGGAGAAAAAGTTTATGCGTCCTGCCCTCCCCAGCAAAAAAAATAAACTTCTGCGTACGGCCATGGTTGTGACCGTGTGTTATAGTGGTCAGAGCATTGAACTCCTGATTACGACATGTATGAGTTCGAATTTCCATCCAGCCGTTATCTCCACTTTAACGCCTAGAACGTCGAGACTCCACATCGTATAGGAACCCACAACTGCCGAGACTCCTCAACTTATCTCCTCTTCTGCTCCAAGTCATCACTTTGTCTTTTCAACCACACGGTTTGCAGGCTTTTGCGTAACTGCCTCACAAAATATTACACTTCTCTGTCCCCTGTCTCTTTCTCGCCTTACAATTCCAATCCAATCTCTTCCTTTTGTATTTTATTTCTCGCCAACTTCTCTTCGTACCACCTTATAAACCATCACCGTCAAGACTAAACCACATGGTGAACCATAAGACTCTCTACACCAGGGTGTTGTCAAGGATTTGAAAAGTTTTAAACGCGCGAAAGATTCAGATAGTTGTTTCACAACCGACCAATGCAATTAAAAATAAGCCAATCACAATCAGGCTTCATGAAAATCAGAGCAAACTGATTTTTCGATCATGTCGATTGGCTAGTATACATGTGTAGTGAGTGTTTTGAATACCTTCTTAGCGGCATCGTAGAGGGCTCCCTCTAGCAGGGGTGTTGATGAAGTCCTGAAAGAATAATTTCCCATAACAGCGATATCTGTATTGATGTATGCAACAGCCCTCTCTCCTAATATTTTCTGGTACTCCTGTAATGGAATGAGTTTCCATAAAAAAATAATTCTCACACCTTATTTTCATTCTCATTCTATAGCAGGGCTAAAAACGAAAGAAAATATATAATGAAACGAATAAAGAGATACACTGAGACTGATTAATTCACAATTATTTGAACTATCAAAAATGAATAACTAATCCATTCAAAAGAAGAACCTATATGAGGGATTTTGATTGTGAATAATTATGAATTACGAATTTGCAGAACTTTCCTTTCGAATTTGTTTTTAAGTTGAAAGATAATTCCATTGTATTTGAAGGAGGAGACTGGTTTATAAAAGTATCTTTCATCTCAATGCATTTACGTGAATTTATCTATCAGAATTGTTATTCACCGATGTCATTGTCCTTTTAAAGAACGTAATAAATCACGTTTTTCTTTCCCAAAATTATTCAGTTTATAGTAGTGTAAATAGTGTAAATACCTCAACGAATTCCGTTGATCCGAGTAGTCCGTATTCCTCAGCTCCCCAAGAACAGAACATGACCGTACGACGAGGCCTCCAACCTGATCATGAATGAGATACATTTTGATTTAATAATCAATTTTTTGTCATAGTTAATCATGTTGATGGATTTGATTTTAACGATTGTAAATAAAATGAGCAGAGACAGCTTACCATAAATTCCTAGCGAGAATTTTTATTACTACCACACGATTTTTAGGGATCCAAATGTCGTCCGTCCGTCCGTCACTAACCTTATGACACATAACTCCACAACCGTAGGTCACTTTTCAACCAAACTTGGATGGTAGATGGACTTGGGGAACCTGCATGTTATGCTGCAGTTAGAGGTCACATGGTAAGTTCAAAGGTCATTTTCAGGTCAACGTTAAAGTTTACATGCAAGACTCTCTTATGACGCCTAACTCCGCAACCGTAAGTCACTTTTCAACCAAACTTGGGATGGTAGATGGACTTGGGGGACCTGCATGTTATGCTGCAGTCGGAGGTCACATGGTAAGGTCAAAGGTCATTTTCAGGTCAACGTTAAAGTTTCCGTGCAAGACTCTCTTATGACACATAACTCTGCAACTGTAAATCACTTTTCAACCAAACTTGGATGGTAGATGTACTTAGGGGACCTGTATGCTATTGTGTTGGGAGGTCACATGGTATGGTCAAAGTTCATTTTGAGGCCAACATTAAAGTTTGCGCGCAAAACTCTTATTACAAGTATTATTCCATCTAATCCAAGTCATTTCACAATGAAGTTTCGATACAATTCTGTTGCGTGCCCTCGCAAATCACGATATTTCTGGTTATTTTCATAAGTGGGCGAGACACAAAATCGCTTTTGCCTTGTTTTTTACCGAATCCTCTTTTTTTTCCCCATTCATTGGACGAGTCTATATTTTACAAAGCTGATTTGCTAGTTACAATACCCACTCACACGTTTTGTTCATAATTTTTTTTACACGCACACACACACATACCCCCTCACACATCTACACACAAATAATGGAATTGAGAGAAAGTGGATGCTTATTTACCTGTTTTGGTCATCTCTGAGTAGACCCTTGCACTCTCCATGAGAACTGCTGTACCACTAGAAGGGTCTACAGCACCATACACCCAGGCATCACGGTGGTTGCCCATCAATACATAGCGATCTGGAGGATGAACATTATACGAGTACATCACAAATCGGACGCATTCGAGAATGAATCAACAATATTATGCGAATCAAGAACAAAATGAGTGAATAATTTTCAACTTTTTCTTATTTAATTTCTCTCTCTTTTCAGAAGGGGGTCTCAAACCGATTTGATATTCACTCTACAACAATACTAGGAGAAAAAAAAGACCCCAAACAAAAAAAATGAAGGGGGTGTGTTTCATTTTGTTCGATCAAATTTCAGACGAATTCCAACCCTTCATGCAGGCAATATATTCAATCATCATCTCATCACAGCTTATCTGATTTTGTTTTGTCGAACAGAAATTGATAAACAGATTTTACCATGTTTGATGGATTTTTATCAGAAAGTAAGAAAATCGTAATTAGGAAATGGGTACATTATTCAGGGACTGAAGACCATAATTATCACTAGACAAAAATAAAAGCTCCAAATGTGAACACAAGCACAACCATTTTTGTATTCTGCTTACTGGGTCGTGTGGTCCAGTGGTTAGAGCTTTAGACTCATAATCGCAAGGTTGTGAGTTCGAATCACCACTCTGCCATTGTCTCCACTTAAATTATATTATAAGGCCCAAGAGTAATATCTGTCGTCTATAAAGTCAGCCACTATGACTGATTAACCAAGACGTAAAATGTTTCCTAGGTAATTGGTTATATACCAGCCTGGCGTTTACCAGCAAAAAAGTGCTGTCCTGCCGAGTTCCTACGGGAGTTACCATAAACAGAAACAGAAAACATCGCTACTTCACACATTCTCAGATTTTTAAACTTTGTGAATTCTTAGCAAAACGTTATAAGATCGGTTGCTTATCACCTGGTTCCAGGGCGCCATTGATGATACCGATGACGTCATATATTGTTCTGATCTCACGTGATGTGTGGATACTCATCTTGACCTTCCTGATAAGGAAAAAATCGATTGAAGATTACCCACACTTGATGTCTTTAAATTTGACAAGGATTTAAATAATGTATTTCACTTCTTTTCATTAACAAGTAATACAAATACGGAGTTCTTTTAAACGAAAACAGATGTCATTCTCAAACTAACCCGTAAATTATCTTAGTCAACCTGAAATTCAGAAGTCAATTTTGACGAGATGTATGCTTGTTCCCGAGGATTTTTGGATCAATGAAGATTATCATGCCTTAATATTCAAGCAGGCCAATTTACGATACGGGGGCTACGTCACGCATAAATTGTATGTAAGTTTGTTTGAAGGTGAGTCTCACCGTTATATCATTCTGATATAGTTTCAATATTGCCTTTAGCAAAGAAACATTCCTATCTTGTCTCGAAGTCATTAATCAAGCTCTCACCTTCTTGGGTTGATAAATCCCGGTCCGTATCGGTAGGTTACATCCAGATTTCCTGCCCAGTCAGGATTTACTTCATCGCCCGATAACTCACTAATATAAATTAAACATAGCGTCACAATACATTAAGTACATGTATAACGTAGACAAATACATTTAGACATTTTGTTTTTTCGTTGTAGACAGAACAAGTTGCAAAAGTAATGAAGGAGTATCGTCTTGATGTGCTGGGGATCAGTGCGTGTCGTTGGACCGGTTTTGGTAAAATTAAACTTCGAACAGGCGAAACCGTGATATTCTATGGGAGAGAAGATGGATTACATCATAATGGAGTAGCTATAATGATGTCTAGTTTTGCCGAGAAGGCCTTGATAGGATTCGTTTCAATACCAATGCCTTAAAAAAGCGCTTCAAATATTCTGGCCAAACATTATTGGCATGGAGGAGCTCAATAATCTCACTCAACTCAACAAGATGAGTCAAGAAGTCAAAAGAAGACGTTGGAATTGGATAGGTCATGTCCTCAGAATGCAAGATGACCATCATTGTTACACTGCTCTAACATGGAATCCAGGAGGAAAACGCAAAAGGGGTAGACCAAAAACAACACGGAGGAGAACTGTAGAGAAGGAGAGAAGTACTTACGGATGGAAGAGTTGGAATGAGGCCAGGGGTTGTGCTAGAGACCGCCAAAAATGGAAAGAAAGCGTGGAGGCCTTATGTGCCACAGGGCACGAATGAGGATAGTAGTAGTAGTATGACCAAAACAGTTTATTTTTAATCATTATCAAATTTAGATTGAATTCGGTGGATTTACTAGATTGTTTAAACGGGCGAGGAACCAATGGATAGGGAGGGTCCAGTGCATCTCGCCACCCCACCCTTGCTTAAATAACTACTGTTTTTAACTCCTTGAAGAAAATGAAAAAGAAATGAAACTGTTGTTCAGCATGACCCCCTCCTCTCATTATTTTTCATACAAATGAAGGGTAATCAGAAACATAATCTTTGTTTGGTGTTACAACGATGGCTACTTATTAAGATATTAAAAGATACAATAAACACTAACCTTAGAAGATATTTTGCATCTCCATAGCCAATCGGATGAACCGGAATCTTTGGAAGGGCTGTATCCGAATCGTTTAACCGGTACATGTACGCTGGAAGAACGAGAGAGAGAGAAAGAAAGTGGTGAAACATGGAGAGAGAGAAGGGTTCCAACTTGTGTGATTTTGTTCTGATTTTCTTCATGTTCAGATCGTTCTAGCCCACACACTTGCTCTATCCCGCACACCGACCCACACCCATATGCATCACACGTACACGCGTGCTCTCTCCCTCTCTCCCTCCCTCTCCCACCCTCTTTCTGTCTGTCTTTCCCTCTCTTTACTAAGCAGGAGCAAAAATTACGTTTAGCCGGATAACCGGGAGTGACGGGATCCCCTTTAGCATCACTGACGAAAGTATTTCCCCGTTGAGCGCCGGTATCGGGTAACCACCATCCGTCCGGATAGACGGCTACATCTTCATCAATGGCGTAGTCGGCAGGATCCGAATATAGAATTACCCCAATAGCACCCGCTGCTTCTGCGGCTAGCACCTGTAAGTTTATCAATGGTAGGGCACTTAACATTAATTGTCTCGGTTATAACTTACTGTGACAATTTTGTTGAAGTTAGTAACTTAATAAGTAGTAATAATGGGATGATTATGTAGGAATATTCGTAGCTTACATTGAACTAAGTTGTGCATCTTAAAGTAAAAAAAAACACCAAACGTTTATTTGCCGGTCTTTGTGATAAGGCATGTGAAACTTAAAACTGTAATACTGCATTCTTACTATATGAAAGTGATAATAATTTTGTTTCACTAACATCATTACTATCATTGTTGTGATTTTATCTCTATCATTTTCAATGATTATTAACGGCATTATTATTATCGTTATTATCAAAATAATTATTGTTAGAGTGACTGTTATAACTGCTATTATGGCAATTGTAAATACTATCATCATTGAATATTACTTCTATCATTATCATAATTATCATCATTATTTCATACCATTATGACTATTGTAACTATTTCCCCCATAAATTTTGAAAACGTACTTTTTTATCTACAAGTTTCACATAAGTGCAAGCTAAATCTGCACCAAATCTTACAGTTTCATCAAATTTGTGAAAATATAAGGAGCTCAATTTACTTCGCTCCCTTTCTTATTTATGTTTTAAATAATGCTTCATATTCTTGCCCACCCCCCCCCCTTTGCTCCCAACTGTATAGGGAAAAATATAATCGTATGGCCTTGGGTGGAATAGATCATCAGCCTCACCTTATTTCCTCGAAACGCTCTTCCATATCTTGCAATAACTATGCATCCAGTAATGTTGATTTCAGGTTTATTCTTTGCCAGCCATTCAAAGTCTTCTGCACGACCATAGTTGACATAAACCAAAGGACCCTGGAATGGAATAAAACAAAGAAACAAAGCCTCAAGTGGATAGCACTTTCAAGCTCCTTATTGTCTTATATTACGAATCGATATGTGAGCTTTTATTACTATAATTATGATTTTTGTTTATATATATTTTTTTTCCTGGGAGGGGGGGTATATTTAAACTGCTATTAATTTTTGCTGCAACATAGAGAACATTTACACATGAATTCCATCTTAGAATAAACATTCGTCCGAATTTAACCTGCCAATTATCATAGTATAACTATTGTCAAAGTAATAAAAATCACTAATGTAACCTATTTTCAAGGTATGCATTTTAGTCAAATTCCAGCAGTTTCTTTTTCTTATAAATATGCTAAGTAACTATGTCTGACTATTCGCGAGAGTTCCGTTATCATTATATCCTGTAGGAATGCTGCTATAGGATTAGGACGGCAACCCCAAATGATTTTTTTTCAAGAAAATGATAAAAATATATATTCAAAAAAGAATGTAGAAAGATAGTAATTAAAAAAGGATACTTGGGGCTGCTTCATAAAGCAGTTCGTAAGTTAAGAGCGACTTTAAGAACGACTGGTAATCCTTTCTTGTGGTAAACCCCTATTTTTCAATTAAGGGGAAAATGACGTCACTTTTAGGGCAGTTTAAACACTCCCGCCCATCAACATTATATATCACCGCTCCTTCCATAATCATGCAAAGTAATACAGGGCTCTGTCCGAATAGAGAATATTTCTGTTTATGGTAACTCCCTTAGGAACTCCGCAGGGCAGCATTTTTTGCTAGTAAAAGCCAAGCTGGTATAAAACCGATCACCTAGGAAACATTTAACGTCTAGGTTAATCAGTCATAGCGGCTGGCCTTATAGACGGCAGATATTACTCTCGGGCCTTTTTATCAAAGTGGAGACAATGGCAGAGTAGGGATTCGAACTCACAACCTTGCGATTATGAGTCCAATGCCCTAACAACTGGACCACACGACCCGTAAAGATGTCATGAACGCCACTAAAAGGTCGGGAACTTAAAAATCCTGTAGTGAAAGTTGAGAGTGTCCCACAAGGACACCAATTTGGTACACAATTATTCTTACCTCAGGCTCTCCTTGCGCAGAATAAGCATTGAATGGTGGAACAACGTCCGGGTGGTCATCTTCTGGTCTTAAGATCTCTTCATGTAAAGCTGTCGTAAAGTTAACCTCTCCATTGTCCGTTATCATCACCTGTATGCATTGAATAGATCTTTATTATTTCATCCGAGGACGTCTTTCATGTCAATTCAATTCAATTCTTCTATGGAGCGTATATGTAGGGTGCTTGTATAGCGCACATAATCATCTATCTTGTTTCTTGCTCAAGGCACATACATACATACAGACATACATACGTACATATATACATGGGTGGAAATCTGTCCCGAAAGGTAGGGGGGACAACAGGGGCGGATCCAGCCTTCGCCAATGGGGGGGGGGGGGCAATTTTTTTTTCCAGCCATATGTTAATCCCCGATCGGCCGCTCGAAGATGATTTTTGTTTGTTTCATTGAAGGAGCAGTCCTCATGGCCACTTTTTAGCTTTATTCTTATAATTCAACATTAATATATGATATCATAATGCGAGCGCGAAGCGCGAGCAATTTTTTTTTTTTTTTTTTTGGGGGGGGGAATTTTATGTATTTTTTCCTAAAATTTGAACATTCTGGGCAATGTTTGTTATCCTGAAAAAGATGTATATGCAACTAAATAATCACTTCGAAAGCGAAGTGCGAGCAGATGTTAACTGATGGAAAAGGTTAGCCATGAATACATGAATAATTTCAACAACCAAATAATGCGAGCGCGAAGCGCGAGCTTAATTTTTTATTTTTATTTTAGCCTAAAGAATGGAAATTCTTAGCACTTTTTGTAATTGAAACATATAAAAGGTATACAACTAAACAATTGATGCGAAGCGCGAGCGAAAAATTTTGAGATTTAGACCTAAGAACGAGACACTCTATTCATGTTTAGTAAATCATGAAAAGGATGAGTAATTGGGGGCCTTCCTTACACCCGGTCCTTACATTAATAATGCGAGTGCAAAGTGCAGCCATTAAATGTTTTTTTTTTTAATTTGAACTGATCGAAAAGGTACTTGTTAAGGACTGCTTGCACTTAGCCATGAAGACGTTACATATTTCAACAATCAAATAATGCTAGCGCGATTCGCGAGCTGAAAATTGTTGACATTTCTACAAAAAGAATCGAAAATTTTAATCAATTTTCGTAATCGTGAACAGGGTAGCTATATAACTAACCAATTGATGCAAGCGAAACGCGAGCAGAAAAATTCGAGATTTAGACCTAAAAACGGGACACTCTATTCATGTTTTGTAAATCATGAAAAGGATGAGTAATAGGGGATCTTCCTACATTAATAATGCGAGCACAAAGCACGAGCTGAAAATTTTTGATATTGTGATCTGAAACAGGATAATGATTTAAATAGAGAACAAGTTGAATATCTGAATAAACATGCGCGTGTTTCAGATTTAGACCTAGAATCTAGGCATTCTACACCTCTTTTATCATGGAAAATCTGAAAAAGAGTCGATTTCAGCTATATATTTCAAGCAATTTGTAGGAAACTTGTGAGGTGGATATGGATCGCACTTAATATAGAGCTGATATTTTTCATTGTTATTTGAGTTTTGACATAGGACCGGGACATCCTTGGGGCATATCATATGAAAATGATGACTATCTTCCTATTCCTCTTGCTAAGCGCGAGATGAAACAAAAGGGACAATTTAATCGTTAAATTATTAATATCTTATTTATTAATGCCTAATGAGGGCGAGAAATCTGATTATATTATGGCCTGAAAACTGGACATTTCAAGCAATTTTGTAATTATGAATAGAATGCATCAGTCAAAATATTTTTAACCATTAATGGGAGCACAAATCGCGAGCCAAAATATTTGATAAACTGTCATGAAAATCAATATTGAGACATACATAAATCGCCAATTAAAATGCGAAAGAGTAGCCAGCGCTATCTGATACGTTTTGACAATCAGACTTGATTTTTTTCAAACTAAATGGAATACACAAAAATAATAGGTACTTAATAAATCGAAAATTGCGAGCCCTCAGTGCGAGCAGAAAATGTCAATATTCAGATCATGAAGCTGTTACTTTTACAGAGCACTTTTAAAAAATCAGTTTGTAAATCACACAAAATAATGAAAGTTCGATTTTCGAGGTGAAATGTGTAATGTATATTGACTTCCAAACTTGATATTTAAGCTCCATATTGAAAAATCACCTGACACCCAAAAGGTAAGGTCATTTAGTCCAAAATACATGTATTATCTCGAATGTGAATGATGCATTTTTCTCCATCATAAAAGACCAAAAATAGTAGGGGGGACATTTGATATTGTGTCCCCCTACTATTTTTGGTAGGGGGGACACGTCCCCCCTGTCCCCCCTGGGATTTCCGCCCATGCATATATACATACACAGGAAAGTTGCTGGAACTTTACTCATGGCAACGTGGTCCTGTTTGGGCCTAGATAATGGAATCTACCTTTCCCAAACCGCATACATTCGTAATTCCGAAGCTTCGTTATTCCGAAGGTTCGGATATTCCGAAGGTTCGTTATTCCGAAGGTTCGTATTTCCGAAAACAAAGTAAGGTTCGCAATTCCTAAGGTTCGTTAATCCGAAAACGAAATGAGGTTCGTAATTCCGAAGGTTCGTTAGTCCGAAAACGTAATGATTAACGAACCTTATTTCGTTTTCGGACTAACGAACCTTCGGAACAACGAACCTTATTTCGTTTTCGGACTAACGAACCTTCGGAATATCGAACCTTATTTCGTTTTCGGATTATCAAACCTTCGGAATAACGCCACAAATGTTCGGATTAACGAACCCTTTTACGTTTTCGGATTAACGAACATCGAGGTATAGGCAATTTACGTGTTTCGGAATTACGAACCTTCGGAATAAAGAACCTTCGGAATTACGAAGTGTAACCGGGTTGCACGATACATAATAACTGATCCATGAAGCTAGAAGCTCTATATGTCTGATCTGTCTTTTTTTATCGTGTCGGTTACGTGTTTTGTAATAAACGCCCTTATGGCATGCTTGCATATTACAATAATAATGATAATGATAAATATAATAATTATACCAATGACCGATTTCCAACAACAAAGTACACTGTCGTTGACTTTATGCACTCAAGAAGATACACGTAAAAGAGGTCTCATCTTCTCCAACATAAAAGGAATTTATCGTTCAGTCTGTAAATGTATATAAGAAGATAAAAATGATCGTATTTTCTCGACAGTACGTCCATGGTGTAAAGTAACTTTCATAATTTATCAAAATTGTTGTCCTTTGAACTTCTTATCATGTACATGAAACATATTTATTATCCTAAGATTTCAAGAAATCTGAAACACTGATAAATGGAGACGTCGCTCTATAACATGTCGCTACAATATTTATATCTATCCAAACAGTTGTACTTTGAAATAACATATACATTACTTTTTAATGTTTCGAATGAGAGTATCTTTATCAATATGTAAATTTGAACCAACTAAATTAAATATTATCGATTGTATTTATTGTTTGTATTTTATGACCAATTGCTGGTATTAGTTTTCTTCTTGGTTCGGTATTCTATAATTTTCAGTTATTATATTGAAACACACAAAATTGAATACTGCTTTGGTACGATCATGGACCTATTATAGGTCCATGGTACGATAAAAAATATGGTAGTTGTACCAATCCGTTATCATTTATATCTATCCATCATATATTTGTTTCAAAACAGTTTTTTTTTATATCGGCCTATATACATTATATAATTATGATGTTATTTGTGCTGGTTATAGTAACAAATTAACTGTAAAAGAAAACAAATACAACTAACTGAAATGTTTGATGTTATTATGGGGTAAAATAGTCCGTACCTTATTCGGATTGTCTGGATCCGGATAAGCCAAGAGCACATCGTAGGATAGTAACCGAACCGAATCGAATCCGTACTCGGTCCATAGATTTACAAGCATTTCGGCATTCTCCTTCTCTGCTGGCGTTCCAGCCAAATGAGGTCGGCTGCTTAATTCTCTTTATCAATTAAAATATAATATGATTATTAATCATTATATATCTTAATTGTATCAATTGAATGCCTATACTCCTTTTCTGCCCGTTCCATTGGTATTAATTTCGCTTCTAAGAAATGGTAACCAGTTGAACCGCCCTTTCACACGGTAAAAAAAAATCGCTAATGACGAATATTTAGCACGTGTGAAACCAAACTAGAACATGATTAGAATCACGAACGCTATTCACAGTCACGATTACAATAGCAATCATCATTACAATGATGATTCAAAATTCACGTGTGAAAAGGCCCGAAATGAAGTCATTTGTAAAGTCGCTCGTAACTCCTGGACAGCTTTATGAAATATCAATTCACTCATAATATAAACACGAGCTAGATATATTGCCCTTTCACACGGTAAAAAATCGCAATAATGATGATTCCAGTAAAAAATAAGGCTATTGACGAAGTTTTAGCACGTGTGAAACCAAACTAGAATCACGAACGCTAATCACAATCAAGAATTCAAATTCTGCTCCGGTGGTAAATTCCGCTTAAGTTTCACTCAAATTACGGCACGGATTTTACGTGTGAAAGGCTTGACCTCCAAAACATTTTCTTCTTTTTTCGGGGGGGGGGGGGGGTTGGGCGGAGCTTACGTGTCCTTTCAAGCACTTTCGTAGATAATACAATTGTCATGCACCCATCGTATCGATGCAGTGCTTTGATTGGCAAGTCACCAAGGACACATACCGCCTTTGCACGATAATTCGATAAAATCACAGTTTTCGAGTTAGCGTGTGAAATGTTCGATGATTCTAAAGACGAATTGCAATCATCAATACATTAATGATTCAAGATTCACGTGTGAAAAGCCCCATAATCACTCACGATACATACTTACGAGCGAGAAAATAGAAAGTTCACAATGAATGGATACAACCCATTGTCATGTCGCCTACGAGCAAGTAACCACAAGGGGGCACCGCTATGATTTTTAAGGATTGAAAAGGGGGAACAGACGCGAAATGAGGGGAATGTGGTGAAGAAAATAGGAAGCAAGAAGAAGGAAGACTATAAAAAGAGGGATGTATCGGTCATATAAATCTATAATCCCCCTATAATTCCACTGAGAAAAAAAACTTATTACATTTCAAGACGTCTTCCCATCCCCACCCCGAGTGGCGCCGCCCCTGAGCCAGACATCTCACGAGAACATGCTGTAGATGTTCACAATAGACACGAGTACAAACAAATAAGTCAATATGACTTCGGGCCTTTTCACATGTGAATCTTGAATCATCATTGAAATGATGATTGCAATTCGTCTTTAGAATCATCGGACCTTTCACACGAAGAATTCGTACCGTAATTTAGGTGAAACTTAACTGGAATTCACCTCCGGAGTAGAATTTGAATTCGTGATTGTGATTAGCGTTCGTGATTCTAGTTTGGTTTCACACATGCTAAAAAATCGTCATTAGCATTTTTTTCACTAGAATCATCATTCAAATGACGGATTTTTGTTTTTACTGTGTGAAAGGGCGGTAAATCCGTTTCGAATTGACATGGAAATCATTTAGTAATTGAGGTTACATTCCGGTCGGAAATGATTTCTGGATTATTATGCAAGAGTGACCATTGAGCTATATACATGCACATGTATACGCATCCATAGAAAAGGGACATATGGAAAGAAGCAACATTATTTTCTTTGTCCTCCTGATATGCCTATGTTTATGTAATAAATATGAAATACACATCAAGCTTGCACGAGCATATTAACATCGGGAAGGTAACAGATATTCATTCGAACCAACCCTCAAGTTTATTTTTATTTTTATATGGCTGATTGACAAAGTGTATGAATATGACTATCCATCTAACATTGATTCTGTTTTTGGCAATTACTGAACTTCCTTTTCCCAAATTGGGAAGAAATATCACCAACTTTGGAACTTTATTTTGACTGGCGGAAGGATAAGGGCTATTTTACTGTTTCAGGTGATGAATTTGATGAATTAGAAGATTCTTTTATAAATGCCGATCTATTCTTAAAATGAGCTGGTCGAGGGACCCTTTTCTGGTCAGATATGAATTGTCAGATATATATCCTATCCACTGGTAGTAAACATTCGATCCCCGAATTTCTCCTTATTTTTTATGATTTTTTTAAGAGTGCCATTTTAACACGCGAGTCTATGGGAAATGTTTTAGGCCTGTGATACCTTAAATGCAATAGAGTTTCGCTAATCACACTCTTCTAATAGTGAGACGAGGGACCAGACTTTTTTGAGTGGGATTTACATCTTTTGAGAGTCGATTTCCGAGTGGATTTACCCTCTTTTAGGAGTGAAAATGTCTAAAAATATACACTGTTCACTCCAGAAGGAGCTATAATTAACTTTTAAAAGATGTAAACCCAACTCCAAACTGACTGTCCACTCGTCTCACTCTTAGAGGAGTGTTAGTCCAGGATAGGCCCCATAGAAAATTGACCAAACCTTGTTTTTTCATATATACAATATTTTTTGATGGTTTCTTGTCAATTCGTGGGTGCTGATTACGAATCTGAATGATGCCACTCGTGTAACCTTGAGCATTTTCCACAAATTGGCAAAATCCGATATGGCCGCCAAAATATGCGAATTACCCATGAAAATCATATAATTGCCCGCACATTGGTTATAAAATGTATGTATTTGTGTTGCAGGAGTGAAATACTCTCTGAAAAAACGATTTTTGACAAAAAAATATTTTCTAGACATTCAAAATGGCCGCCATAGATCCCTGTATTCTATATTATGTACAATATGAATGGGGACAACTAAATTTCACAAAAGTGAGCACTTGATGCAAGTAATTGTGATTTTAGCGAAATAATGGATGAAAACATGATTGCTAACGAAATGTATCATTTGTTATGTCATGTATGTAAACAATTTAGCATTTTAATATTCAAAAAGCCACCAAATGCCCTGTTATATTATTATGTACAATGTTAATGGGGACAAAAGAAAATCACAAGAATGAGTACTAAAATGCATATTACTAGTATTAAGATAAGCGAGTGGAATTCTGGCTAAAAACATAATTTGTAATGAAATATAAATGCAATTTATTTGATAAATGCTGTATTTTGACATTGAAAATGGCCGCCATAGGCCCATTATACATTATGTACAATGCGATTGGAGAAATTAATTTTCACAAGAGTAAGAACTATAAAATGCATGTAATTGTAATCACCGAGTAAAATAATGTCTGAAAACATGTTTTCTAGCGAAACATATCATTTATTTTGTCATGCATGAGATAAATGCTGTATTGTGAAATTCAAAATGGCCCCTATAGGGCATAACAGTATTATCTACAATGTAAATGGGGACATGTCATTTTGTAAGAATTTAGATTTACTTGACTATGAAATCCATAAAATCCTGTTGTATGATAAAACATTATTTTCAAACATGATTTTTTTATGAAATATAGCATTTCTTCTGCCATGTAAGTGATAAATACTGTATTTGACATTCAAAATAGCTTATACAAGCCCTTACTAAATGATGTTACATGCGTATGGGGAATCTACTTTTTACAAGAGTGAGAATCATAAAATGCATGTAACTGTGATGTATGAGTAAAAATATTGTCTTAAACATGATTTCTAAATAAATAAATCACATATTGGTCATGGAGGTAATAAATGATGTACTTTGAAATTCAAAATGGCTGCCATAGGTCATAAAAGTATTATGTACATTGTAATTTGGGACATATAATTTTGACAGAATTTGGCTTTGCTTGACTATAAGTATTGCATATAATTGTGATGTAAGAGTGAAATATTGCCTAAAACCATGGTTCCTAACGAGGTATATAATATCTGGTGCATTTAAGGTGATAAATGCTGCATTCTGAAATGGGAAATGGGCGCCATGGGCCCTTATATTGTATTATGCACAATTTTAATGAGGACAGATAATTTTCACAAAAGTGCATATGGCGGCCATTTTGAATTTTGAAATATAACCTTTATCACCTAAATTTTAGATGATATATTTCGTTAGTAATCATGTTTTCAGACAATATTTCACTCTTACAACACCATTTAGTCAAGCAAAGCCAAAATCTGTTAAAATCATTTGTCCCCATTCACATTGTACATAATACTGTTGGGGCCTGTGGCGGCCATTTTAACTTTCAAAATACAGTATTTATCACCTACCTGGCAGAAGAACTGATATATCTTGTTAGAAATTATGCTTTCAGACAATATTTTACTCATAGATCGCATTTATGGTGCTCACTCGTGTGAAAATTTATTTCCTAGTTCGCATTGTACATAATACAATCAATGTCTATGGCGGCCATTTTGAAAGTCAAAATACAATATTAAACACAAACTTTAAAGCTGAATAATATATTTCGTTAAAAAATATGTTTATTAGACAGTATCTCATTTATTCATCACAAATGAATGCATTTCAGTGCTCACTCTTGTGATTTCTTTGGTCCTCTTTCTCATTGTACATATTTATGTTACGGCCTTTTGCGGCCATTTTGAATATCAAAATACAGCATTTATCACATACAAGACATATTAAATAATATATTTCGTTAGCCATTGTGTTTTTAGTCAGTATTCCACTCGTTTATCTTAATAATATGCATTTAAGTGCTAAATTTTGCGATTTTTGTTGGCCCCTTTGCCATAGAAAATAATACTATTTGGGCCAGTGGCAGCTATTTTGAATATTAAATACAACGATTTTCCCATATATGACATAATAATTTATATATCATGTTAGCATTGATGATTTTCATTTATTACTTCGTCCATAGATCACAATTACTTGCAGCTTAGTGATAATTTTTGTGAAAAATTAATTTTCCCTATTCATATTGTACATAATAGGGTATACAGAGGTCTGTGGCGGCCAGTTTGAATATCAAAAAATAAATATTTTGTCAAAAAATTGTTTTTTCAGAGAGTATTTCACTCCTGCAACACAATTACATACATTTTATAGCAAATTTGCTGGCAATTTTATGATTTATGGGTAATTTGCAGGTAATTTTTCAAGGTTACACGAGTGGCATCATTCAGATTCGTAATCAGCACCCTCGAATTGACAAGAAACCATAAAAAAATATTGTATATATGAAAAAACAAAGTTATGCCTCTGATTTTATGGACCAGATTAGCTCTTTTGTATTAAACTCATTTTCGGTTACTTGTAATTTTGTTTGCCCCCCGACACTTGTGCGCCTTGAGCAGCTCTTACGAGATTGATATTGCGCCTAAAAAAATGCATATATTATTATAATTATTATTATTAAGCGTGCAGTGTTTCAGACCTACCTGAGATTTTGTTCGATATTTTCAGCTTTGCATTCATCAATCATCATTCGACTGATTTTATCAGTTTCCACCGCTGAAAATAATGAACAGAAATCCTTTGGATGTCCAAGATATCCAATTAAAAATCCTACCATGAAGAGTACACATCCAAGCACCATGAATGCAATCCACCGAGAAAGTTTATTATCTCCTTTCATTTTTATTCTTGTCACCTCTTCGTCTTTTGAGCGAATATTGAATGCCGATCCCTGCCAATGCTGCATGCACGTTAACGCAGAAGCCAAATAGAACATGGAACTGCATACCGCCTGTACTTCCGTCCAACTGTTTATTGCAACTAATTCATAAACCACATTTATGGGTTAGTTTGTTTAAAATGTCACTCAACTTTCGAAACTTCAGATAAAGTTCGATGAAGTACAGCATGGTTGTTGTTGTTGTTGTTTTCTCTAGTACCTGTCGCGTGAAGAGGCCAAATTTATCAGGGGGCTATGGTTTGGATACTTATGAGTGCCTTGAAAAGTTCGCAAGCGAGTGTAGGAAGCGAGCAAAAAACATATAAACATAACTTTAAGTAAATTTTGTAATGAATTTTATTTGCAAGATGTCATTTAGAAATGCCCCAAAATTTGTCAGTTTCTGGTACAATTGGTCCGCCTCATGGACGGGAGGTCGGGATACGATCCCCAACCGTGTCATACCAAAGACTTTAGAAATGGGACCTTCTGCATTATTTTGTCTTATTGTGCAGAACTTCAGGTTGCAGTGAAAAGATTCACTCCCCCTCCCACAAACACCACGCTTTTGTTTCCCCCCACTTGAAGGGTCAATGGCCATATAAATACCGAGTGGAATAGTATATATGCACATTCTCCTTGGAGATATCTGAAAAAGATATACATGTATTCACCTCACTCTCACATGCCACCTCTGTTTCTTAGCTTTAATGCGACTACATGTAAGTACATTAGTTTAAGATAAGATATTAGTTATTTACGCTAATGAGCGTGTGTGTGTGTGTGTTCAGGAGTGAGAGGGTGTGTGTGTCGGTGTGTATGTGGGTGGAATTTATGAAGCGGATGTAAAAGTGTGTGTGTGTGTGTGTGAGAGAGTTTCCAAGTCTGCATACTTAAAATCAATTCACTATCTCAACCTACAGTATATTAATGTTATTTTTGTAGTATTTGAAATCAAAATCATCCTTAATAATAATGATGATAATAATATGCATTTATATAGCGCCATCTATCTAGAAATATACTATTCCGAGGCGCGTTGTTATTCCTATATATTACCCCGGCTTTAGCTCGAGCTGCCTTTACGCCCCCTGTAAGTTCCCTCGACGTAATATGAGAATCGGTTATGGAGGTCTATGTTTTAAATTTTATCCATAAAAATTGAATGTCAATAATGATTTCAATAATCGCTATTCAAATATTTTCATTTAAACTCGTATAATTCTTATAGTTCCCTCGACGTAATATGAGAATCGGTTATGTAGGCCTATGTTTTAAATTTTATCCATAAAAAAATCAATGTCAATAATGATTTCAATAATCGCTATTCAAATATTTTCATTTAAACTCGTATAATTCTTATGCAAACAGGCTTGAATAATGAAATATATATTTATTTATCATGTTAAACCTTCGTGTACACATGAGGAAGGGCCTATAAAGGCTAAAAGCTTGTAAATAAAAGGCGATAAAACTTGTTACGTTGATAGATATCTACTTCTCTTGAATCCCCTCTCTCTCTCATATATATATATATATATATGTGTGTGTGTGTGTGTGAGGGTGTGTGTGTGGGTGTGCGTAAGGGTGAGTGTGAGGATTTGTGTGTATAATATTCGAAGTCGTACATGATAGAATTTGAATATATTATTATTATAGGTGTAAATATCTCTTTTATATCTTATCACCACGTGTATTATGGACAATTACATTTAAAAGAAATTGTGCCTTCAATATTACGAGCAAGCTGTTAGAGGCTTTGAAGCTACATGCACACAAACACACACCCTCCCATGCGCACACACCCATACATAGACACCACACACCCTACATGCGCACCCACACTCACAAACAACACCCACGCACACACACAATCACATATATGTATATATTTAAGTCTAGATGAAAATAGAACATTCACCAATGTTTGATCTTTTCGTTTATCTATTCTGCAATAACAACAAATCAAACTTAACAAATATGTCCAACAATTTTAAATGAAAATACAATGTATCGCCATGTGATTAGTGCACCTTCTTCAAAAATGATTTATCATATAAAACCAATATGCCTACATAATTTCTTAAAATGTAAGTATATCAATTATCACTGCCTAATCATTATCATGGAACGAAATATGGATAAACTATTTGATGAGACAGACAAAAATAAAAATGCACTCATTAAAATATGACCTACCCCCCAAAAGAACATTGTTTTAAAAGTTGTTGGTACCACACATACATTTTTGTTTGGGATATAATTCAATATTAATGTTAGGCAACAGTTATCGATACAGTACATTACTTTGTAGACCTTAATGAAGAAGCGTTAACAAAAAAATGGGATGCGCCGGAATTCTTGTTAAAAAAATGAGAAAAGGCGTTTCAAAATTGTGTGACGTCAGTAAGTGTGCTAGCCGCTGATTGGATGATGAAGGCTGTGATGGCCATCTGTTCTCTGACTGCATTCCATCGAGTCACCTGATTAATGTCGTCATCAATTTGGTACATGGCATCGACAAGGGCGGGAAAAGCATCACCTGCGTAGTAATTTACACTGCTCGGAGCAAAAACCACGTGCCTATATAAAAAAAAGAAAGAGGAAAAAGAAACGTACTTAGTTTTAAAAGATACTCGTAATGTTTAGTGTGTTACAATGAAAGCTTGCTCAGAAAGTCCTCATCAATAAATAATTCAATTAAAGACGAGTAATGGTGGACTTTCATAAATGCGTTAGCAAGATATTCCTAATAAATTGCTCACCTCAGCCATTTCCTATCTGGAAGACCTGCTGGATCAATAAAAGCTCGTTCAAGTTGCATCATCTGATCATTAACACGTCTCACTGCAATGGGACTAGAATTGAAAGATAGAAAACATTATTGTACGTAAAGAAATTTGTTTGCTAAAGTACGGAAATTGATTTTCTTATCGTTTGCTCAGTAGGCCTATATATGTTCTTTTCCTTCTGTATATTTCGTCCCTCTATCCATGCACCTAACATCGAAAGAAAACCAAAATTGTTTCAAAATCAATAATTAATTTATTCACCCTCGCGCAAGTATTAACTTTTTTTTACAAATATTAATCGACGTAATGCGAACACCGTCCAAATGATTTCATACTACTTATAAAATTCATAAAACGTCATAAAATTCGTTAGTACACTGAAAAACCCGGTGTTGATTTAACACCAGCCCGGAATCTATATATGTCCACACAAGAGAAGTTTAAACTACACCACTTGGTTTTGGCCTAACACCAGATATGTGTTTATAAAACACCAATTAGTCTTAAATCGGCATCGGTTTGATTCCAAACTGGTGTTATTTCAATACTTCTCTGGTGTGGACATATATAGATTCCAGGCTGGTGTTAAATCAACACCGGAGTTTTTGCAGTGTATGATGTTGGTAAAGGTATTTGTGATCGTAGCATGAACGTCATAGTGTGACGTCACAGTATGCTTTATACAGTGTTTTTTTTTTCAAATCCCCAATCGAATAAACAATGGTAAATTGAAACATCGGGCATTAACTTTCGTTTTCAAACCTTTTGTAATTCGATTTTACACAACTGTACACAGTAGAAACGTTGTTAACAATATACAACGCGGTTTAATATATAAACTTTGCAGCAAGTATTTCAACAGTTTAAACAGAGCAGCCAGTGTTACTTCAAATTATCTTTAAAATGTATTAGTAAACTTGCACTGCAAGTAGCCTTATAACTGTGCATTTAAAGTGGCATTTCTTTAATTTTATTTAGGTATATTTATGAATTTTACTTTCCATGTATCTAATTTACCCTATAATGTGATCAAGTTAATATTTGTTATTGCATGCGTTGTTAACATTTTTCGCATAGCATTTTAGTTTGATGTGTTTAGTTTTCAATGAATTTACTTTATGATGAACATCTTCACTCCAACAAATTTTACACCTGCTCACCCAAGAGGAAGAAACTTTTTTATAAGAAAAAAATCTTTTTTTTTTTTTTTTTCATGAAAAACAAGAAAAAAGAAAAAGAAGTCATTTATTAAGATGGTAAAAATGGCTATGGTATATGTAAGAATCATAATAATTCTAATACTATGATGATGATGAAGAACCAATAAATATATACAAGAATGATTGTAATACCAATGATAAAGACAATTACAAATGCAAAGTTATTGAAATCTATTGATATTATCAGGGCTCGCTGGGAGAACAGTTTTCGCAACTGAAGTGGCTACCCTGGGTAAATATGCCGTTATTGTTGCTAATATCATTATTAGTATTATTATCATTATCATTACCATTATTAGTATTGTCATTGTTATTATAAATCACTTCTTTCTGTACTTACTCCTCAACATCTATTTGAGTTATTTGCTGTTCGAACGATGTAGCAACCGCGGTAAAGTTGGTCAGAGCTGAATCAATGTATTCTACCGGAAGAAAAAAAATTGAAATGAAAAAAAAAAAGGAGACAGTATAATTTAATTTCCATGTATCATTGTACCATAATAAGTACCACATCATTGTATTGTGATTCCTTTTGTCATCAAGGCAATGATGAAATAGTAGTTTACTGACCTTTTGTACCTGTACAATTATATTCTAATATTTAAATTAATAATTTTCATTATAGATACTTTCAGGTTTGAAATATTCATATCGCTAATTATTATGCGTGAGTATGTAACGTTCAACCTTCACTGAATATGAATGTCCACTGCAGCAAAACGGTTTCTCTTGACATTTGTTTAATGACCTGGTAATTTCAAACGATGTCAATGCTCCATTTCCTGACTTTTCTTTATAGACCCTAAGCATATGACGACATTATCGTACAGCGCCCTCCCTTAGAGGACATAGGAATACGCGTAAACGAAATTGTCATCGATACACCAGCTGCAGATCACCAACGCATGCGAGGCAATGGCTTCAGCCTCTAAGATGGTGGCGTGATGACGTCACTGCATAGGGTCTGTACACCCGACTGTTTCAAGCAACTACATAACTCACCAAATGTGATACTCTGCGCATTCATCTTGGTACCGTACTCATCTTCCAGATTATCAATAGACGATTTCAGTTTCGTAGCATAGTCGAGGACGCCAAACGGTAGTATCACGGAATCTGCGAGATTTCGCGAGAATTCAAGCTGAACCCGAGCAACAGACTGATGGCGCCAGAAGTTGTAATCAATGAAGGTCTTGACTATGTAAAATGTTTCATAAACGGAATGGTACACGGGGTATGATGATATCCCAAGACTCTGTTTATGATCATGATTTATATGAGTATTGACGAAGATATTGGGAAAGAAAAAAAATCATATTTCATTTTATACGGGAATGATTGCGTGGATATCATCACTCATACTAAATCTTCAAGAAATTAAAAACGATACAATGAGAAAAACAAACTAAGTTTGAATATTTCCTTCTTAAAAAAAGAGATCCATCCTTTGCTGTCGCATGTAATATTGACCGTGTGCTTCTACCTTGTGTTCATGAAACAAACTAATTTGAATGTATATGACAACTTGACTGAAATAAAAGAATCTGCTTTTAAGCCTATTATTTCAAGCATCAGAGATTATTGTATTATAAACTGATAGTTTCTTTTAATTTAAAGTAATGGTATTTTGATTACCGAGTCATAGGTGTATGATAGGTCACTGCACGGTACACCGATTCGATACATGAACGGAGCAAAGTCACTTCCAGATCCAAGAACGCTGACACTGTAGCAAAAAAAAAAAAAAAAAAAATCATAACATGTCATTGAAAAATTGCAATCGCCGAATATTCCTAAAGTTTTTATCATTAATTCAACGGTTTGGGAAATCGGTTCAAGCAAAGCTTTAGAAAAGAAGTAATTTGAGAGTTTCTAAAAAGAAAGAAAAAATGAAATGTATGCATATTGCAACAATGACACACACGGACCATGATAAAAGCCTATAATATCAACTCTTATGTAAATTTGTGTATTGTTTAAATAAAGATTAGATATCACTTTGCTCTGAAGTTATTGAAATATAGGATCTATATCAACATACTGCGGTAGGCCGTTGCCGCTGCTGTCGGGTAGTCGTTCAAGCCAAACATCGTAAGTCGTTCTCTCTCTCGTTTCACCGTCAGGTACCTCATTGCAAATAAGATATGAAATATTTGTAATTATTTCACCATTTCCATCTTTACAGAAATAAAACGAATAAATGATAATGAATAACGTTGATCCACTTGCCGGTTTTTTTTTTCTTCCAGAGAAATAAAAATATAATTTTGTGACAGGTTTCGACATATTCTTACAAAATAATAAAATATGATAACATAAAAAAAGAGAAAATAATATTACGTTTTACCTTTTCCACTTTCCCCTTATTTCTATTGTCTCCTTACTTTCCTCAGTCGTGGAAATATTTTTTGGTCCATTGCTCTTCCAAGCCCCCCCCACCCCCACCCCCACCTGGGCACCAGTGTACACTTGAAATACCTTCTTAGCAGCGTCGAAGAGAGCCTTCTGTAATAAAGGTGTTGATTTAGCTCTGAAGGTCCAGTTTCCTCTTACAGCGACATCTGTGTTGATATACGCAACAGCCCTTTCCCCTAACACTTTCTGGTATTCCTAGATTATAAGTATATAGAAAATCATTTAAATTCCACTCAAGTAATTACCAAGACCATCAAATTGTTTTACTACGTCTAAAAAGAAGAAAGTCCTAAACGTGTGGTCAATACATAGTAGTTTTAAAAGTCGAGTTTCATGGGTTTTTTTCAAGCCCCTGTCACATATAGACACCGGACCACCCGGATCTGGGGAGTGTTTCATCAACATTTTCATCCGACAAGTTGTCAGATCTGACATCTTTCTCTGATGTTGATTGGCTGAGAGGCACTGTTACTATGGTAACTGTCGAATAAAATGGGACTTGTCGGATAAAATGTCCGACAGGTCCTTTCATGAAACGCCCCCCAGATCCGTGGTGATCCGAAGAGAGATCCGTGTAGGCGCCTTGGGAATCCTTGGAGGACCGTGTCGGTCCGTGGAGCCAACACGGTAGTTTTGGGGGAGATCAGAAACATTCGGAATCATCCGTGGACAGCCGTTTTGGTCCATGGAGCTGCTCTGTTTATCCGTGTAGACGCCGTGCTCTGCCGGCATGGTCCGTGTACATCCGTGTTAGCGCCATGAAGATGCCGTGTTGATATCGTGTATACAGTCACCAACACTCGCCCAGGGCGTAAACCGGACCTCCCGGATCATGCCGACACGATCTGGGGAGTTCCGGGATAGATTAGCCCCGGATCGCCTTGTAGACGTGACTGGGGCTTAATTCGAGTACAATATACAAAAATCGACAAAATTCATTGGGCATGATGTAAACCGATTGGATATTCACCCCCCCAAAAAAAAAAAAAAGTCTCATTAGAAATCCAAATTTTAAAACAATGTATTTTCTGTAATTTCGTCAAATAAAGGGATATATTTTTTTGAATAACATATTATTTTTTGGATAATTTTGGAATTAATTTCTGGTATGGAAAATTACGAATGGACAAACCAAAAGTTATATCAGTGCGCCAAAGAGTTGGTTATTTTTGAAATTGTCTTTTTTGTGTAAGTGCTGTTTTTATTCTCGATTGCTCAAAAAATTATCAGCGAATCGTCAAACGATAACAGGAAAATCTGCATCTCTGTCTGATCAATAAAAAATACCTCAACGAATTCAGTTGACCCAAGAAGGCCATACTCCTCGGCTCCCCATGAACAGAACATGACCGTACGGCGAGGTCTCCAACCTAGTCATGGACATGAGACAAATTATAATTTTTTTCTAACAGAAAAATGTCAATATGTCAGTGTTTAATAGCACGTTGAATTGGAAAGGCGTGTTTGTACAACATGTACAAGGGGTTCTGAATCGTCATTATTAGTGTAAGAGATTCCAACACATGAAACAAAACTTTTTCTTGTTTAAAATGAAATCACTTGCTTGAAAGTTGTTGGATTCATATTCCAATCTATAATAATGAGAGAAGACTTATGTGCCGTTTATGGTAATAGTGTCTTCTGGACACTGTTGCCATGAGTACATTGAACCAAAATAATTTTTCAATACAGTAATTGAAAAATCACAATGAAAAAAAACATGTCTTTACATCCCTTGATTTACTTTATGTTTTATTGTTTATTTATTGTTTATTTTTATTTCCTATTTTCTATCTTGTATGTTTTATTCATTTGTAATTACTGAAATCGATTATGTAAACGTACCTCTAATTTGCACCCAGTGAATTAGATCTGTTGATCGCATGATAATCGAACATTATCTAATTCCCAGTGTGAACGTCAGCAATGTCGTAATATTATTCAAATTTCCCCAGGAAAAATGTAATGATTTTAGATATACCGAAATGATTGAGAAATTACCAAATAGATACGAGAGACAGAGATTATAAGCGAGGAGCACGAAGTGAACTATCATTGACAAAGAATCAACAAGAAGAAAAAATGATGCAGAGCAATAAGCACAATAAAAATAAAAGGGGCCGCGGGACAGGTTTGAAGGGGGGGGGGTGACCATGCAAAAATCACAATCAGATGGTAATTTTTATTTGTTTCGTTTTTCTAGAAGGTTTTGAAAAACGTGGGGGAGCTGAAGCCTCCTCCCCCATGGTTCCAAAGCCCCTGTCATTTTTAACGAAAAAGGGTAAGAAACGAATAATGGATTACCTGTGTTTAGCATCCTTGAGTAGACCCTTGCACTTTCCATAAGAACTGCTGTCCCACTGGAAGGGTCTACAGCACCATACACCCAGGCATCACGATGGTTGCCCATCATTACATAACGATCTGGAAAATAAAAAAAATGTATATATTATTGTTTGTCAATCATGAGAAATTAAGTAGAAGCAGATAACGCAATTGGATGGTATTTTACAAGAACAAATTGGTCTTGTTTTGTCCATTGATTTCTAATCGAAAGTACTGAAGGTTAAACATCACACATTACTGTCTGTCATGTTTTCCGATAATTATTTCATAATATTTTGAACAGTAATACAATGCTTTGAAACGCCTTAAAAACACCTTGAATTAATGCACACAAACACTTTTTTTTTTCTTTTCATATTAAATTGAAGGTCAAACACTTTTTTTTCTCTTCATATTAAATTGAAGGTCATGTCCATCCTCGGAAGGTTGATTTGAAGTTTTAAAAAATTGCTATTTAAAAATGTAATATTGAAAATTCCATTTAAATTTGATTGAAAATGAGAAAGTTATGTCATTTAAAATTTTCGCCTCATAAAAAAAAAGTAACACAGACATTTATGGCTCATTCTAATGGAGAGTTGCGATTGATTCATATTAAACCTTGACTGTTCTTGATCTAAAAAAATAACAGAAAAAATTGATATTATACTGTTTTACCTCCAATTTTGATGAAATTTTCAGTCTCAGGCTTCTTTGATTTGATTATTCAAATGTCAAGTCCACCCCAGAAAAATGTTGATTTGAATCGAAAGAGAAAATTCAAACAAGCATAACGCTGAAATTTCATTAAAATCGGATGCAAAATTAGAAATTTATGACATTTTAAAGTTTCGCCAATTTAGGACCAAACAGGTCTATGCACAACTCAGTGAAATGAGAGTCGATCAAGCCTCTCACTCACTATTTTTTTTAAATTAATTATACAGTATTTCATTTTTGTTACAGATTTGACAATATATGGACCAACTTGACTGAACCATAAAACCTTATGGCAATGGTAATTCCACATGCTCAGGGAGGAATAAAACTTCATTTTTTTTATTACACTAAAGAGAAAATTAGAATAATTCATATAATAAAATGCGAAAGAAAAAGCGAGTGGGTGCATGGCGTCATCAGTCCCCTCATTAGCATACTGATGGATACAGGATATGCAAATAACAGTTTGTGAAATTAAGCGAAACTTTAAAAAGTCATACCTTTCTTATTTTACATCCGATTGTGATGAAATTTTCAGTGTTATGCTTGTTGGATTTTTTCTCGTTTCATTGAAATCAACGTTTTGTTGGGGTGGACTTGTCCTTTAACAAACTTCTTATTTGAATAGTTATGATCTTTGAATAGTTATTATCAATAACGATAAGGCGGGTAGCTAAAACTTTATGACCTCCTGCCCACTGTTGTCGTCCGATCTATCCGAACTCCACGATTGGTCCTTCGTAGCTGATCGCGAACTTAACACTGAACCGTCTGAAATTTGTCTACGATCAATACATGACTGATCTTATACGATCTGATACGATAACTACGATTACTTCAAGATTAAGACTAAAGTTTTCAATCGTGGCGCGAACCGCGTGACAGCAGTAGGAACGAGGTTTTACCTGGCTCCAGCGCTCCATTAATGATTCCGATGACGTCATAAGTTGTTCTGATCTCACGTGATGTGTGGATGCTCATTTTGACCTTCCTGGTTAAAAAATATTTTTAAAAACAGCTAAAGTATTTCAAAAGGGCGTTATGAAGAAACTTTGGTAAATATTACATCAATGAAACTGATTCCAAACTAATAGATGAATCATCATTCAAAATTGCGCTGATCAGTCTGGAGTCGTTTTTGTGTATGTGACTACAATAGTCAAATTTACTGACAGTACACTAATTCAACAATGATGGAGTCAATTGGACTTTTTTCAAATCCAAGTAGTCTTTAACATGGACTTAAGTCTTTAGAATGGTCTTTAAAATCGAAAATAGTATTACATTAAAATCGTTACAATTCTGGCCAAAATAGGAGAATATTAAAAAATAAAATTATAATACTTTTCCTCACTAGAATATGATTTTATTTTATTATGTCTGTGATTGTGATTAATATCCCATGCAGTATCCCGAGTGAGTCATAAATGATATCAAAGATTGAAATTATACTAGACCGAGTCAGAAAATCCACAATAAAATAAATTGAATTAAATATATTATCAAAATGAACTTCAGAGAATTCCGAATCCGTTGTACATATATATATGTACCTGTAAAAACCCTTAAAAATGCACGTATTTCTCAAGTTTCGAAGTAGCTTATCGCTAAACTCTTACCTTTCTGGGTTGATAAATCCCGGTCCGTATCGATAGGTCACATCCAGGTTTCCTGCCCAGTCAGGATTTACTTCATCACCTGATAATTCACTATCATAAAATGAAATGAAAAATTAAATGAATGGTCGCTTAATATACAAAAAAGAAATTTGACCCCCCGAAAGTTAAATCTTCCGTTCATCACTAACTAATTAAAGATTCATGTAAGTTTTTTTGTTTGTCGATTTTCACCCCACAGTTTCCGAATTCTAGACTCTCTTGCACCATTATCATTCCATCTGATGACACTACGATTTTTCCAACTCTTAACACAAGTTACTTAACTGCATGTGTAGACCTACTTTATTCTTATACAAGGCTGAAACACAAAAATCTTTATTGCAGAGATTATTTCGGAGTGTTATAAATACAAAGTCCAGTTGGATAGATTTAAAGGTTCTAAAAAATCAACTAATTTACAATCACTTTTTCCATCAAAAACTCAAAGTAATTGATGAAAATTTTCTATGCTAGAACTCTAAACAAAATCTGATATTGTCTGTGACTGATAATATGCACCTGAAACATATACACGATACCTTAAAAGATGTCGTGCATCTCCATAACCAATCGGATGAACCGTAATCTTGGGGAGCGCTGTATCCGAATCATCTAACCGGTACGCATAAGCTTGGAGATTTGTAAAGAGATGAACATATTGGTTTAAACTTCTAAATTGTCTGAATAGATAGCTAGAATGATTTCTTTCTATAATTATTACCTTCGCTATTACCCCCCACTTCTTTCACCTTCCCTCTCTCTTTCTGCCTCTCTCTCTCTCTCCCTCTCTCTGTATCATCCACTGTCAAATTCTTCCTTCTTGTTTTCATCATTTATTTCTCACCAACCTTCCACCTTTCTCTCGTAACGATTAAATATATATATGCATACTTACGTTTAGCCGGGTAACCGGGTGTTATCGGATCCCCTTTAGCATCACTGACGAAAGTATTTCCCCTTTGAGCACCGGTATCGGGTAACCACCATCCGTCCGGATATACTGCTACATTATCATCAATGGCGTAGTCGGCAGGATCCGAATAAATAATTATTCCGATAGCACCCGCGGCTTGTGCCGAAAGAACCTAGAAGTTATGGAAGTCATGATTTTAAATCAATTTTATTGCACAATGTCTCATTAGGTAATCCAATGTATCAATATTTAGTATGGTGCTAATTTCTGATCATAACAGTTTTATTTATTCTAAAGTATAAGTGCATAAATGTGAGTGACTAGTCAAAAGAAAAACTAATTCGTTGGGTGATAAAGACAGGTAATATAATATTCATTTTTCTCCAACAAAACCACGAGGGTAACACAGCAACTGCTGTGTGAAGTCTGCCTATACAGTGCGTATTAAAAAAAAACGGGACAGATTTGAAAAGTCTATAAAATTTTTGTTTCAAATAATGATGTCTATATTTTGGTGTTAATAGATGCTCTAAGGTCTTATCTTTGAAATGCAATTTAAAAAAATAAATTTTATTCATGCTTGAGCAAACACGGGACGTTTTTGTTGGGGGTTCAAAAAGAGGCCTGCGCCAGAATTGCAGAATATGTGTAATACAATGATAAGACTTCTTGCTAATCAGGAGACTTCCTCTTGACCTTTTCATTATCTGTGCCACAATTTTCGAATTATGCTGTCAAATTTCATTTACAAAGTTATTTATTTAATTGAATTGTTTTGTTTTTTCATTTAAACTTCTCTTACCTTTTAATTTTCCTTCATAAGTAACTGAGAAAAGAAGAATTTTTTTTGTCAACCCAAGCAAGAAGATTTGAATTATTAATTGGGAAAACTTGTGATTATTCAAATCGTTTTATTATATGAAACAAATTATGTTATGTACCTTTAAAAGACATGAATCTATTTTTCAATGGGTCATTGATTCCTTGACCAAGTTTAATTGCTTGACAGGAGACACAGGAAGGGATTCATGTCTTTCAATGACAATGGTGTATTGAGTCAATTTTGAAGGAGCTAGATATGGCAGATCGGGTAAAATGTATTAAAAAGTTGTGAGCGAGCGAAGTGAGCACGCAAATATTATAGTCTGGTCTGTTAGCGAAATTATGTGGACACGGTGGACAAAAGCATGATTTTTTCTCCAGACCTTTGTTTATGTATAAGAATTAAAAATGGGGTATGCTCCAAAAAATCTGGCTGCAGGAACAGTGAAAAAATGGGTGAAAATGTCAGAATTTATGAGTTTAGATTGGTCTGATATATAGACTAGCGCTAGTGCAAAACTCAATAGCAGTGCATTAATTTGCATTGGTTTAGTTCTTGAATTCAGACCCTTTTTGAACAGATGTTCTGTTTGTCCTCACATCTCAATGCACTAAATATCTGAATGCAGATGCTTAACAAGCCGAAGGGTGGCGGTGGAGGGGATTGAATGTTGGTGTGTATGTACATATTTTGGTCTTGGGGTAAAGATGTGCAAGACACATTTTTTGCATGTGTTGGAAATTGTGTTGCCATGGTAACAGTGTATTATGGCAAAAATATAAGGTAAAAATCTTGCAGTTAGAACTACTTCCTCTGTTTTCATCCGATTCTCATGAAATTTGGCACACACATTGGTCTTGAGATGAAGATGTCGAAGACACATTTTTGTGTGTCTTTGAGAAATTTTGTTGCCATGGTAACAACATATCATATGGTGAAAATTGGGAAAAAAACTTACAATTCAAACTGCTTCATCAGTTTTCTATCAGTTCACATGAAATTCGGCACACACATTGGTATTGAAGAAAAGATGTACAAGGCACTTTTTGTGTGTGTTTCAGAAATTGTGTTGCCATGGTAACAACATATTATGTGGCAAAATCTGGGTAAAAACTTTGCAATTTGAACTACTTCATCAATTTTGAACCAATTCTCATGAAATTTGGCTAACATATTTGCCTTGAGGTAAAGATGTGCAAGAACCATTGTTTTCGTGTGCATTTGTCACCCGGGGGGCCACTTACATTGAAGAGTGGATACCATGCGCGACCAAAAAACACGTAAAAGGGATCTTTTTCAAGATAGGGCACGTTACGTACGTAACGTGATAAGGGTGTCAAAAACACAAAAATAATGAAAAAAGGGTATCTATTTCGCAAGGAAAGCTCCGTGTTTAGGGTCAAATTTGCGGGGATGATAAAACAAAATTAAATGTTTTATAAAGGATGTCCTTTTTGCCCCAACACTACATGTTTAGGGTCCGATTTGCGCGAGGTGTGAAAGCTGGGGCCGTACTAAAACCAAATGGTGTGTAAAGGTAAATCCGACGATCGACGGACCCGTGACATGACAATAAAATATATGTACTTGTTTAGGGGTTCATTTCAGGGAATACTTGCCAAGAGTATATCGTTTTGTTTCCAATACTTTTCAAGGGTAGGGTTTCAGACGCCAATACTTGTTAAGGGTGCATTTTCAGAATATGGAAAATACGTGTTTAGGGTGCTTTTCGAGACCCCATGGTCGCGCATGGTATCCACTCGTCAATGGAAGTGCCCCCCCCCCGATTTGTCAGAGAGTAAATTGCCATGGTAACCACATATGATAGCCAGAAATGCAGAAAAACTCATTGTGGATCAAACTACTTCCCCTGTTTTTAGTCAGTGCTCATAAAAGTTGGAAGAAATATTCATCTTGGGGTAAAGATTCATATTAAATTCTAAACTGCATTAAAATTTTCACGCCAGAGTGTGGGGGTATTAATTACTTTCATTAATATTTCTAGGTTTTGGGGGAGGGGCGGGATTGGTCCTTAAAATCTGACATCAAAATAAAGAAGTTTAAAGGCGGTGGCCATTAGGAACATAAACATGATAAACACTCTTAAAATAAGCATCCCTCAAGGGCATAGGCTGGGGGTACACTGGGTGAATGTGAAACCTTCCGCTGTGGCAGAGGAGTTCCAACACTGGCAAGCAAAACGAAATGTGTACTTTTTCTACTTTCAACAGCTGATTTCCAAACCTTAGTTCTACCTCCCCAAGATGTGCACCCCTCCCCATACCACTGTTAGTTCTACCTCCCCATGCTCAAACCAGTCTACGCCTTTGCCCCTCAGGGGTCTTTGCATTTTTAAAGCGAGACATTACTCCCTTTTTTTGGGGGGGGGGGGTCTTTAGAAAATGACCTCATAAAAGTAAAAGTTAAAGGATTATGACTAGGAACTTAACCCCCCCCCCGAAAAAATAGGGGGCTGATATATTTTTTTAGCAGAAAAATGCCCCCCTAAAAGGTAAGTCCTTTGCACTTCAGAGTTCAGACCATGCATTTGAAGTTTAATGCCTTCTGCTTTGATAAAAAATTGTTTACGGTACCCAATTAATCATTGTTTATTTATATTCTCCTACTCAGTCTTTTATTCATATTCCGTTCCTACTCTTTCTTTTTAACTTTATCACATCACTCTTGATTTTGAGCTTCACCATACCATCTTCTGTTTCCTCTCTCCTTTTTTTACTCTCTCTCTCCAAGTATATTTTTTCTGACATATTATAAAGTGTACCCTTAATCATGCAACTAATTATAGAATTATATATACAAAAATCTCTGCATTTGTTTTAGAAATTCACTTGCAAATCCATGACTCAATAACATACCATATCAAAAATATACATATGTGCACAATAAATTTTAGCCTTCTATTTTCTTTCATTTAATTTTTTCAGTATATTTCTGTGACAGTCCCTGCTTTATACATCCTACATCTCCCATTGTCAAAAAATGAATATTATGTTTCAGTAGCAAAATTGTTGGATGCTAACTCTGACTGTCATAAAAAATGCAAATAATTTTCCATTGGAGTAAAGACAAACTTATTCACTGTTCATTGAGCAAATGATGACTTTTATTTCTCTACATATAATTATATTCTAGTCATATCCCTTTCAGATGGTGGTAACTGCAGGAATGGGGAAACTTAGTGATAAAACTAAAAGTTACACAGAGGATTTTCGGAAAACAACTAAATCCATTTTTGTCAAGCAACAGTTATTCCATTCTGAATGCTGCAACCTTTTTAATAAGAATTTGATGCACCTTTACCAGAATATAATATCATGACAGTCATTTCTTCAATAAAGTAGACATTAGATATTGCTAATAGTATTATTCAGGACGTACAGAGTGTAGCCAAAATGGAGTTTAAAAGATTATGAAGAAAAAATATAAATGTCATGGTATTATATTTCGGTGTAGGTGTAAGCTTTCAAAATGGAATAATTGTTTCTAGATAATAATGAATTAAAATAGCAAAGAAAAATGTACTTAGAGAGGGAGACAAAGAGGGGGGGGGGAGAGGAAACAAAACAAGAAGATATGGTAAAGCTCAAAAGTGCAAAAAAGTGATGTAAGAAAGTCAGAGTAGGAACTGAAATGAACATACACTGAGTAGAAGAAGATAAATAAAACATTGATTGATTGGGCACCGGAAATAATCTTTTATCAAAGCAGAATGTTTTAGGCTTTAAATTAATATGCTGAAGTGTAAAGGATTTTTCTTCCCCCCTTTTTTTTTGGGGGGGGGGGTTTAAGTTCCTAATTGTAATAATTTCTTTTTACTCTTTATGTGGCAATTTTCTAAAGCCCCCCCCCCCAAAAAAAAAAAAATGGAAGGGGTGCTTTCTTTAAGAGTGTTTAAGTTCCTAATGGTCATGGCCTTTAACCTTCTATATTTTTATGATGTCAGTTTTTAAGGACCTCCTCCGCCCCCCCCCCAAAAAAAAGAACCTATAAATATTATTGAAGGTGATTAATACCCTGCGCTATTATATGACGTAAAAGGAGAATCCAACCCAAAATAAACACTTGTTTTTAGAGGAAAAGAAAAAATCAGACAAGTTTATTGGTCAAAGTGTGAACAATATCGGACAAACCATAAGAAAGTTGTGAATATATAAAAGTTGTAAACATTGGTAATCACTATATACCCATGAAGACTTCAAATTGGCCGCTTATGTGATGTCATAGTGATGTAAGGCAAGGACCACCCTTCCATGTACTGGAATAATTAATTGACTAAAATGTCTTTTTCAAAAGTTTTACTTCAAATTATATCTTTCTTTCATGAGGACATAAAACATTATACTACCGGGTTTATTTTACGGCCCCAATGGAATAGGGATTTAGGAGAAAACCAAAAATCCTGATAATTAAGTACAATAAGGCCAATGGGAAAGTTGTCCTTGCGGCCTCGCCCCTTGTCATAATTTACTAACCCAGTTGCCAATTTGAAATCTACATACTAGTAGCCTTAGGGATCTTAATTTTAAAGCAGCCATAACTTTATTTTGCTTGTCCGATTTCTTTCACCATTCTTATTTTTCTCCTTTTCCACACAACATTTATGACCAAGGCTGGATTCCCCTTTAACACTGAATATGAATCTTTACCCAAAATGAATATTTGTGTCAACTTTTATGAGCACAGGCTGAAAACTGAGAAGTAGATTGATCCACATTGAGTTTTCCCGGCATTTCTGGCTATATGTGGTTACCAAGGCAATGCACTCTCTGACAAATGCAAAAAAAGGTTCTTGCACATCTTTACCTCAAGGCAAATATGTTAGCCATATTTCATGAGAATTGGTTTGAAACTGATGAAGTAGTTCAAATTGCAAGGTTTTTACCCAGATTTTGCCACATAATATGTTGTTACCATGGCAACACAATTTCTGAAACACACACAAAAAGTGCCTTGTACATCTTTTCTTCAATACCAATGTGTGTGCCGAATTTCATGTGAACTGATAGAAAACTGATGAAGCAGTTTGAATTGTAAGTTTTTTTTCCCAATTTTCACCATATGATATGTTGTTACCATGGCAACAAAATTTCTGAAAGACACACAAAAATGTGTCTTCGACATCTTCATCTCAAGACCAATGTGTGTGCCAAATTTCATGAGAATCGGATGAAAACAGAGGAAGTAGTTCTAACTGCAAGATTTTTACCTTATTTTTGCCATAATACACTGTTACCATGGCAACACATGCAAAAAATGTGTCTTGCACATCTTTACTCCAAGACCAAAATATGTACATACACACCAACATTCAACCCCCTCCACCGCCACCCTTCGGCTTGTTAAGCATCTGCATTCAGATATTTAGTGCATTGAGATGTGAGGACAATCAGAACATCTGTTCAAAAAGGGTCTGAATTCAAGAACTAAACCAATGCAAATTAATGCACTGCTATTGAGTTTTGCACTAGCGCTAGTCTATATATCAGACCAATCTAAACTCATAAATTCTGACATTTTCACCCATTTTTTCACTGTTCCTGCAGCCAGATTTTTTGGAGCATACCCCATTTTTAATTCTTATACATAAACAAAGGTCTGGAGAAAAAATCATGCTTTTGTCCACCGTGTCCACAAGTAGGGTGTTTTTGACGCTAACAGACCGGACTATTACCCCATTTTTAATTACAATATCAAATTTTGTGATAGATTTTGACATAATATTCAGAAAATAATATCATATTTTACTTTCTATCTTTCCTTTTATTTGCTGTCCACTTTTTTTCTTGGTCATGATTTTTTTAATTGAGGGGGGGGGGGGGGGCAACCCGAGCGCCCGCCCATCTGTGTGGCTTTGTTCAAAAGGCACCATAACCTTTGAAGCACATAATTAAATGATTTGAATAAAAAATCCATGCTCTCCCATAATTCGGTTGAAAAAAAATAATTTTAGCTTGAAGAAGGAATATTCAAAGCTAACAGAGAGCATATCAAAAAGAAATAACAGAATAATTCAAGCAAATAAATAGATCTGAAAATGAATTTTGACCGCATGATTTGAAAATGATGGCAAAGATAATGAAAAGGTTAAGAGGAAGTCTGCTAATTAGCAAGAAGTCCGATCATCATATTACTCATATTCTGCAATTCTGGCGCAAGCCTTTTTTTGAACCCCCAACAAAAACGTCCCGTGTTCGCTCAAGCATGAACAAAACTAAATTTTTTTTTTTTTTAATAGCATTTGAAAGACAAGACCTTAGAGCACCTATTAACACCAAAATATAGACATAATAATTTGAAACTAAAATTTTATAGACTTTTCAAATCTGTCCCGTTTTTTTTTGATACGCACTGTATAGGCAGACCGGTCGGGATTCGAACCCACGACCTCTGGATTACCAGATCAGTGTCATATACCACTAGACCACCGGAGTACTCTTTAATGATCTCGGTTCAAGCTATCCCATAATTGTATTACATATCAAATCAAAGGAAATAAGGAATAATTAATGCGTGACAAGTGTGGAAAAAAAACTAAGTGATGCAGATATGGTTGAATATGGTATTTAATTTCTTTAACAAGAGAGACCAGACCTACTTAGGAGCAATGTTATGACCGATTTCTTCACTCATTAATTATGTACCTTCCTTGTTTCGCAGTCGCCATTACATTTAAAAAAAATTCTTGTTATAGTATAGTAAACAAGGGGATATGAAATAGTTCATGAATTTACCTTATTTCCTCGAAATACTTTTCCGTATCTTGCAATAGCTATGCATCCAGTAATGTTGATTTCAGGTTTATTCTTTGCCAGCCAATCAAAGTCTTCTGCTCGTCCATAGTTCACATAAACCAAAGGACCCTGAAAAGAGGAACAGATTAAAATAATCAGTACCTTTACATGTACACAATGGTTTGTGTTGTTATCAGGAGCATAAATGCACCATCTTTATCATCCTTTTTCTTGATTTTTTTTAAAGCTTTGTTCACCTAAATCTTGTAATGTATTCAATTTATAAGTGGAAAAAGAGCGACGTAACGGGGGGCGGGATTGCCGGTGGGCAAGGAGAAAAGGGGCTTTTGGTTCCTCTGAATGCAAAATATATTAAATATTGATCTTATTAACAACCAGTGGATCATTTTAAATCATATTAATCTTAAATGACACAATATTAAGTTGGTTTTTTTCTCGTCTTGAATGTGACACGTAACATAATGTATAATAAAGAACATCAGCTCTATGATGCAGACAAGGTGGGGGGGGGGGGGGGTTCGTGCCTTGGGTACCACCTTCAGGGGTCCAAAGTGGCAAAGATAAAAGAAAGATAAAGTGAAATAAGGGGGTCTCTTGGCATTTTAATGTGACGTCACAAGCCCACAAACTGGGAATGAAACGCTCACCCGGGCATAAGATGTGTAATGGGGAATTGCAAGAAACTTGCGATCAATTGCAAGTATATTTTCGGTCTCGAAATGAATCATTGGTTTTAAAATTAATTGTGGATTTGCAATTGATTTCTTATCTGCTTCGTGAAACAAGCAGTGTAATCGGATTTGCTACAGTTGAAATTGATATATCAATTGTAAACTTAAAACAGAATATTTGCAATTGATTGCAAATATTTTCTTGCAACACCCCCCTAGCAGGTGCAATTTCTTTAACAAGCTTTGTCCTGAAAATTAAATAGGCGAGAATTCACATTTGACCCGGGCGCTGATATCCTATCTACGCTTCTTAACGGTCAAGAACCTGAACAATCCTGTAGTAAGATTTTAAAGTGTCCCACAAGGTCACCAATTTGGTACACAATTATTCTTACCTCAGGCTCTCCTTGCGCAGAATAAGCATTGAATGGTGGAACAACGTCTGGATGGTCATCTTCTGGTCTTAAGATCTCTTCCTGTAAAGCTGTCGTAAAGTTAACCTCTCCATTTTCCGTTATCATCACCTGCCGTAACACGAAAAACTAAATGTATTATTCATGTCAGCGAACTGCCCAGTCGCTCCGCCTACCAAGTCCATTTGTTTCATTATATTTATTCCTTATATCAGGGGCGAAACCAGGATATTCCAAGGGTTGGGGCATTTTTGTACAAATTAAAATAACACAAGCTCCCCCCCCCAAAAAAAAAAAAAGTGGTTTATGTCCGGAATAATAATTTGACAAGCAAACACAGTAGTTATTCACTAAAAAGGGAAGTCATTTTGTTCTAGGAAAAATCTGACAAGCAAAATAAAAATAAAAAAAAGGGGGGAAGGGGGACTCACTTGAGCGAACCGAGAGAGGAAAAGTATCACCTTTGAATTACTGCCATGGGCCTGTCAGGTTGTAAACTTCATTTTGTAATATCCTTGACTGTTCTTCAAGATGTAGTCATATCAATCATGAATGTTTCATTTTAGAAAATTGTTCCGTATTTATTAAACAATGCTAAAGTCCAATCCATGAAACTGATGGAAGCCATACACTGTATGATTTTGAATTGAAACTATCAATAAGAGAGATTTGCAACTCAGTGGATGATAAATGTGTGAAATTTGAATCACAAGATCAGGGGTTCGGATCTCACCGCAGCACCCGCGTCCTTATGACAAGGCGTTTTATCTAAATTTGCCACTCTCCACCCATGTGTGGTTAATGGGTACCCGGTATACTGGAAGGAATTCCTTGAATGCTTGGGCGCCCTATCAGAGTAGCCCGGGTAATATATCCAGTGCCTATAGAAACATTGTATATTTATGTGCTATATAAGTATTGCATATTATCATCTATATCAGAGGCGTTGATTCGGGGGGGGGGGGCAAGGGGGCGATCACCCCACCAATGAAAATATTGGGGTGGCAAGCATATCGTTTTGCCCCCCCCCCCAATAATTCCGTAGGTGAAAAAATAAAATAAAATTGTCATGTTACACAGAAATCAGCAAATTAACCAAACACAATATAAAATTTAGTTTTTACATCTCTAGTAGGATGGGGGGTGGGTGGGTATCCGGACACTTGATATATTTTAACCCTTCTTTTTTTTGTCTTTGGATTACACTAAACATATGAATTTTCAATAGTTGTAATCATCTTCTATTTTATTCTCTATAATATTTCCTAACATTTTGTACTAAAAATTGATGAAACTTCGCTTGTAAATGTTTCCAAATGACTTTCTAAAACTGATCGTCCGGACACACAACCTTTCCGGGCGCGGGAAATGATTTCATCTATCATTGCAACTTTCGTTAGGGTAGGCCCTATATTTACGCAGGAATCTCAGCATATAGGCATAGAATTCCTTTCTGCCAATGAATAAACAAGAAAATGGCAAACTCCCTTTTCCATAGGTGGATCCAGGTGAGTTATGTATATCTCTAAATTAATTCTAACAAAAAAAAACCTGTCCATAACAAATTTCGGCTCGAGATTTGCGCTCGCATCGATTTTTGAAAATATATTAACCTATGCATCCTATTCATAGTAATAAAAGTGCTTAAAGTGTCCAGTTTTCAGGTCTTAATATCAACAAATTTCAATAGGCTTATTAGATGAATAATTAAGATAATAATAATATATTCACGAATTCCTAATAATCAAATTGTCCCATTTTTCAGATTGGAATATCGACAAGTTTCATCTCGAGCTTACGAAGAGGAAAACGAATATAGTCATAATTTTCATATACAGTATGGTAACATTATGTCTTTACGATATCCCGGTCCTAGATTGCACTAACACCAATAATAATCAGCTCGCGCCTCGTGCTTGCACCATTTATTCATTGCGATCCATATCTTTTGTTTTCACTTTGTCTTCAATATGTTATAACTTATGTAAGATTATTGGATGATTGCATAACTATGTAATTTTTTTGTATCGATATAATTTTTTCAAAATGTCCTGTCATCTCATTTATGTTCATTTTTATAATGTGTTATGTTGCGATGGTGTGAATAAATCCTCTAATTGGAGGCAAAAAAAAATCATTATTAACGGTATCCGAACTGAACACGTAATATTAAAAAAAATTACTACTAGGAAGATACCCAATTACCCATCCATTACATGATTTCCAAACCATTAATAGAGTTCCCGCTCGCGCTTCGTGCTCGCATCAACTATACACCCATTTCTTTCACAAAATATTAAAATAAAAGAGTTGCCAAAAGCTGTTGTACATGTATAATTTCACACATTTGTATACTTTCTCCGTATTGTATCAAAGCAATATAGCTTTCATCCAGCTGAGGCATGGCGGCTTGTCATTGCTCAAAACCCACCTACACCCGACAAAGGAAATTATACTTGGTGTAGTGTCGAGATCTGTCTATCTGACGGTCAATTGGATCGGGGTCGCCCTAGCCACTAACCCGACTCTGTGGTCTAGTGGTTAAGGCACCGGCGTTCAAAGCTGGGGGCCCGGGTTCGATTCCCGGCAGAGACATTTTTTCGGCATTACCAATTTTTCCAAAAGGGCAGATAGCTCTGGGGAACCTTGATTTAAGCTACGCCTACCATTGTTCTCTTCACCCATTGCTTTCACAATATATGTATATATATATATATATATATATATATATATATATATATATATATATATATATAGCGCCTCTGTAATGTTGATTTATGTCTCATGACTTTGCCCCCCCCCCCCCACAATCTGAAAAATGGATTGACGCCCCTGATTTATATATAGCGTTGGAATATATGCCCAACCTCTTGGAATATTTCTGGTATTCCATTCTGAGCCATGCAATCATATAACATAATTATTGTTATCATTTTTATTATTACTATCGGAAGATTGAATTGCATGGTCACATATACATGTATTAAGATAATGTCAACAAAGGCCGATTTGCCTGAATACGATTCAATAAATTTGTAATAATACCCATCACTGCTCGTTCGCTATACAGGGCAACAGATAACTCCTCAAAAATAAATATAAGGTGGTGTCGAATGTGCGGATTGTGCGCTGTATATAAACACTATAAAAAGATAACTTATTGCATAATAATATTGACATTCCACGATCCAAAGTTCACACGACGACCTACCTATGTGTGGATGTCAGTGGTAGTATAACATTGTACTTACTACAGTGATATACATTAATTTGTTCATACGGACATGTTTAAAAGCTACCCGATAAAGTATTATAATTCCCTGTCGATTGAATTATCATTCAACGTGTGTATTATTGTTTTTGTTTTGTTTGAGAAATATGATTCACATTTAATATCAAGATGTTAATCGCAGCGTTTCATATACACAGGGAAAATGTTGATTAAGATGTTGTGTTATATGGGTGCGCAATCTGTTCAATTAAATCTTAAGTTCATGATATACATCAGTGTTTCCCCGTTCCTTATATACAAATGGGAGTTACCTTGTTTTTGCCAAACCTTAAATTACACTTTAAAATTTCTTTTCAAAAATCTATTAAATCACATTCATCAATACTCACAAATTTCTTCACATTTATATTCTTTTTAAAATAAATTCACCTCGTACAACTCTGAGAATGTCATAATACTATAGGGACAAGAAATAATATCAACATTTGTGATAACATGGTAACAAATATTACCTTATTCGGATTATCCGGATCAGGGTAAGCCAAGAGAACATCGTAAGGTATTAACCGAACCGAATCGAATCCATACTCCGTCCAGAGGTTGACAAGCATCTCAGCATTCTCCTTCTCAGCTGGTGTTCCCGCCATATGAGGTCGACTACTTAACTCCCTATGAATAAAACAATGTATCCGTAGCCATGGTAACACGATATCAATACATCATCAGCCATTGATATTAAAGTAGGTACACCATGGAGGAATCTCTTACCATGCTTACAGAAAGCTCTTACAAAACATCCTTGCAAAGTGTACTAATACTTCTTCCCAAAAGACTCTTACAAATTACTTTTACAAAAAAAAAACACAAGTTCATAATATTCAACCGAACTTGGTCCTTACCTGAGATTTTGTTCGATATTTTCAGCTTTGCATTCATCAATCATCATCTGACTTATTTCACCATCTTCGATCGATGAGTATGATGGACAGGAATCATTCGAAGTCCCAAAAAATCCCACCAGAAATCCCACCGTGAAGAGTATACTACCAATCACGATGTAGGAGATCAGCGTCGAAACTTTAAATTCCCCTTTCATATTGGATTATAGCCGTTGATTGCTCTTATTTTCTTAGGCCCTATACCACCTTATTCCGTTTAGTCCAGAATGATTCGAAGAAGCGTCACGTTCCGTCTATATTATAAGCGAAACCAACGTCCGCAGCTAATTTACACAGCAAACTCCATGACGAACCAAGAAGCTTTCAGTCCACATGGGATACTTGGATTATTGGACGTGTATACTAATGGTTGATAGACAAAGCGTGTCGACGTTTATCGTCGTAATCCATATTAGTAATCACAAATCTGTATCTAAAAACAAACAAAACACTTACTAAAAGAACTAGAAGGCATGGTGATAATTGTTTTATAATCCTATACAGGTTTTTTTTTTGCCGGCGCGTGATTAAAAAAAAGCAGGAACATTTTGATGGGAAATTTGTAATCAATGCCATATTTTACAAGTACAACACATATTCCATTAAAAATTTGTTTAAAGAGTAAGGATTCATCGATCATCATAGATTTTAAAAAAAGATCAGGAAATGTCGTAGCACTCGTATCTTTTAACGAAGGTGGACCATTTCTGATTACTGGATTTGATCTTTGATCTTGTTGACACTCGACGCCGGATCCTTGCAATTCAAATAAAATTATTTGATCCATTAATTTCAAGGAATACACTACTCTTGTCAACTACACTATATATCGAATGATGTCACGAGACAGAAAGTGAAAATTTAATTGAACTTACGACAAGATCAATCACTATAGGAGAGAGAAGTATTAAGACGCCACCAATCGTCGAATCTTGTACATTTTAAAAAAGAAGACAATTATAGATAATTGATAACACTTACTATTCTAAAGGAGGCAATTCAAACGAATGTTATTAAATAATACATTTATTATGTGTACCCTCGCGTTTATCAGTTGAAAAAATCCTTGTAAATAATCAGGTATCAACCGATTTTATGGTTAGATTTTACCGTAATTTTGGTTGATATTGACATTTGTTATCGGTCGGACACATACTGGGGGGGGGGGGTGGGGTCAGGTGTGAGAGCGATTTCGTTCTTTTTGTGTGTGTATATGGGCGTGTGTGGGGAGTGAGCACTCGAACCCTTTTCCGTTTTTTTTTATATTATGAATTTCATTCAGTTTCATCAATGTTGAGCAATGAAGTTTCTGCTTAAGTATTGTATGAGTTTGTAAATTTATATTGGTTGTAAATGGTTAATGTTTACTTTTTTGTTACTGAATTTATCCACTGTATATGAATATGTTAATACTATGACACTTTGTACGATTATTCATATTATGGATAATTATTTGTCTTTTGTGAACAGTGTTTTGTTAATATTGATATTGTAATATTTTACAATGTACCATCACTTTGATTTTGAAGTGAATGATTAATAAAAATTATTACAAAAAAATAAAAATACTGTATTCACCACCAAATTGGTTTACTTTGAATAATCACTTTTTAAAGAGTTTATGGGTACTTCCTTTATGGATTTAAGAATAAAATGTACGATATTTGTATTAATGATTCAATGGAATTTTAACAGTTGTCTATGGATACATTTCGTACAATAGTATTCGTCCACTCTCTTTACAGTTTGATATCTGTTTACTTCAACAATTTTATTTTGCATTTTCATGCAGAATAATGTTGGCGAAAGATGGAATACGGAGAAGATGAGAAAGAGAGAGAGAGAGAGAGGGGACAGACAGACATACAAACATTCCGAAACGACAGATAGAAAGAGAGATAGAGTTGAAGGAGAGGGGGGGGGGGGGCTAGACAGAGAGAGAGAGAAAAAAAAGAGGGGAGAGGGGAATTTAATAATTTGCTTTTTTACATGCTCTCCTATATAATGACCCGTATTATGTGATGCTTTTACCCCTAGTTGATAATTATTAGAGTAACACTTGCCCTTAGCTACCGTATGACGTAAATAGAAAAGGAGACCAATAAGTCAAAATCACCCAAGTCAACAAAAAATTGTTCTACGAGCCTTTCTGAGTTTTGTGTTACGGGCTCAAGAGGCGGTTTCACCATCGGGACTGAATCATCAGTCTTAGCATTTTTTTAGATTTAGATATAGATTTTAAGATTTATTTATTTTCCACAATCTGATAAAAATATAGGTACAATAGCATAAAAGACATTCAAAAAACCATTCAAACACGAATACAAATACATTTTGCATGGAACTAACAGCTCATTGATAAGTTTGTGTACATGAAGTTGTATTTTGGATACTTGAGATTTTTTTTTTATTCTAGTCTTTTGCCTGAGATCCATGCCGCTCACTCCATGTTTGCTACTCTGCATGCGATGTGCAATTAAACAATACCCCCTTAATTATAATGTTGTTTCTTTTTTTTTCTTTGCATTCTCCACTTTTCATCATATTAGGGATTCCATCCGATTTTTACTTTCCCAAATGTTATTCGCAATCGGTCAAGTGATATTTACCAAAGAATTAGGACGGGTATTGGTGTTTGAGTCTTTGGTATAACTTGGGCGGGTATCGAACCTGCGACCTCACTTTCATTGGGTGTTCCCTCTACCTCTGAGCCACTATGTCATCCCCTTAAATACAGTTTATATTGCCTGAATATGGCAGGGGATAAACATGTTGAGAGGTAAATCCGCAATCACCCCCCCCCCCAAAAAAAAAAAAAAAAAAATAATAATAATAATAATAATAATAAAATAAAAATATATAAATAAATAAATAAATAAATAATACTTTTTATCATCTTTTCTTATAGGAAATCATTTAAATCTAAATAAGGGCAATACTTTAAGAAATCCACTTTTGGGCTCTCTAAAGTGGGTGCCGCAAATTAGTAATAAATGGGCATTGACTAATTGAATGCTTAAATGGATTGGTTGATTAATTGTGTAGATTCATTTTCAAAACAGGTTGCGTTTAAACTGAATATAAAATCAAGCGAGCTGTTGATAAATAGAACGAGTATAATGGAATATATTGATGCATTCATAGTGATAAGGTAGCAGAAGTAATCTAATAAGTCTGATATATAGTGCACATAGCCTATGGCGTCCGTGCTTCTTTAATAACGTACCAATCTAATAACCCACGGTGCTAAGACTATACTAGTTTCTGTACAGCATATCTATATCGGATCGCACTTGATCACTATACCATGTGTTAGAGAAGCATTTCATTAAGACCATTTCAGCGATATCGACATTTATTTCATTAATTTTACATGCAAATGCATTATTTTAAACAAAGTTAGCTACGTTCTGTATTTTTGCATTCGATTTTTTTTTCTTGTGGGTGATATTGAAACCCTGATCTACGAAAAAATATTGCGATTGATTCACTTCTTAACTAATGTTAACTAATTAAGTTTATAGCTATTGATGAAACCACTTGTGAATTTTTTGAAAAAAATAGAAATTACGTATATATAGATTTTCAGGTTCAAATGAAATGTAGCTTGATGAGTTAAAAGAAGGATGCGAAAAGAGTAGATATCACGAGCAAAGAAGAAGCGTCAGAAGATAAAAAGGAACTTTGAGATATTTCTAATTTCATGTCGGGTCCTGCAAAACGATGTTGGTCTTTAGAAGTACTGTAAATCAACACTTCTTTTTATTAGATCTGAGTTGAGATTTTGGACTCAATATTTTGACTTGAATGCTTCTTCATCCCCCCCCCCAAAAAAAAAAAATGATGTACAAAGGTCACATTTCAACTTGAGCCTGAACTTGAACTTATTTAAAAAAAATTTATTTAAAAGAACAGGCTCCAGTCACTAACTCTAAGAAATGCTTCATGAGACAACCTTTTGACCCGAAAGTTATTATTGATTAATCAATCATAATTATATTATCATAATCATTGATTATAATTGTTGTCAAATTTATATCATCTGGAAATGTAATCGACCTAATAAACTTAAAGGAGAATGAAACTCTTGGAGCAAGTTAGCTTTTGTGAAAGCAGAAAAATCAAAGAATAAGATCAACAAAAGTTTGAGTAAAATAGGACTAGCAATAGAAGAGTTATGAGCATTTGAATGTCGAGATCACTAATGCTATGGAGATCCTCCCATTGGCAACGCAACCAAGATCTATGATATCACAGATGAACAACTCTCCCCTTTTGGACACTGAAAATATACCCCAAAACATCTCTTTTTGCTCTTTCTGATCATATGACAAACGATTCATCAATGATATAATGTTGTGAAACCTCTGTACTTGTCCTCTCATAAAGAGAACACCTCACCTTGTGATAGATTCTATAAAAGTGAGAATATAAGTGAAATAAGTACTAAAGCAATGAGGGAGTTGTACGTGTGTGACATCACAGATCTTGGTCGCATTGCCAATAGGAGGATCTACATGGCATTAGTGATCTCAATATTCAAATGCTCATAACTTTCTTATTATTCATTCAATCTTCCTCAAACTTTCAACAATATGTTTCTTTGATTTTTCTCTTTGATATGGATTCAGCTGGTTTCAAGGGTTTCATTCTCCTTTAATTTCCTTTTTCCAAGACTGATTAAAGGTAAAAACGTGTTAATAAATTGGTCAGCAAATGCAGTTTCAAATTGATCTAAACAAAGTGTTAAGAAATTAGAAGGAATAAAAGGACATGCTTCAATAGACTGATAAGGAACGCAAGAGAGGGGGAAGGAGAAAAGCAGAAAAGGAAAGACTAGGAAAAGAATCCTGTAATTTGACAGCAACCATATTAATTTCAGGAGCAAAGTTAGTGATGCCGATGGCACTAAAAGGACACATGCCCTACGTACTGCGTGACTCGTAATCGAAGGATCAGACTTTCCCATGCAGGGGTGAGGCCCCTGCCCCCCCCCCCCCTCCTCCATTTTACAGACCAAGAGTCTATGAACAAAGACTCGCAAAAATTACCTGTCTTATAATTTTTTACAGACTTTCAAGAGACCGGATAACAAGAGATCATTAGGAAGACCTTCAACACACCTTGGCTGATTTTGCATCCTCGAGCCCTAATTTAGCCACATTCGAAGAACTTGGATCTGAATAGTCTTATCTTGACTTACACATGTTATATGTACAGTGAAATCCTTCTTTTTTTTTCTTTTTTACTTTTCTTCTTAGAATACGTTTGTTATTGTTTTAGTTTTTTAAGCTTCTCTTTTAAACACACTTCGTTCTCTTTTTCATTTTGTTTTCTCTCCTTCTCTTTCTCTTGCAGCCGCCCACTTCATTCACTTCTTTTTCATAAACATTTTAACTTAAAAAAAATATATTACCATTAATTCGTATTTCATTATCCTTTCTTTTCTAGATTCATTTAGATTAATTTTGCATTGATCCTTCGATATCATGTTTACCTTCATATCGGATTTACCAATCCCCTAATCTTCACAAATCCCCCTCCGCCCTTTACCCTCTATACCCTCCTTTTAATCCATTGACGCGTGCTACATTATCGCAACCCCGCATCAATTTATCCACCATCATGTACTGTTAATAACTGGATTTGGGTAATTTCCTTCCCTCCCACAACCCAAATTAAATCAAATTGGTCTGGGAGAAGCGAAGATCAACGTGCTAAACGTCCTGCCAATGAGGTATCGGCACACAGGCGATGGTCTGTGGTTGCATACCTTACCGTAAACCCGGTCGCTTATAGATCACGTGAACTTTTTCTGGGGTTACACAGTGTTGAATGTGGCGCCAAAGTAAAATGCATTGTAACATAAAGATGGAAATTAGTGCCTTGTGTTTACTTTGCTTGCTATCTACCGTAGAAGAGTTGTTCGAACTCTGTCTGGAAACTATGTTTTTGTTCATGCGCTCATGTAGTAGTGCGGACCAATGATCATGCCACCATTTTGGGTATTATCAAACAGTGGCGTTATGAGCCCAACATTTTGAGGGGGCTACGATACGATGTATCGCATACAATTTCCGAAAAAGTTGCGAGCAAGCGAAGTGGGCGAGCAAAAATTTCGACATTTTTATTACAAATTCCCGATTCTGTGATAACTTTTGACACGATATTCTGAAAATAAGATTGTATTTCACCATTCTCTCTTTCCTTTTCTTTTTTCTCTTAGTCTTGAAAAAATATAGGGGAAGAGTCCCCCCCCCCCCTACAAGACCCCCATCTGTACGCCATTGTTATTAAAGCACAATGTATAACACACCTTCTGTTTATGGTTACATAACAGTTGGGGACATGCCCTTGTAAGGCCGGGGCTTTTGTTTGTCCCTCCACTTTTTGTCTATGTTTTGTTTTTCGTTTTACCCATTGTTATTGCATACATATTTATTTCTATTTGTTATTTTATGCAATCTTGTTGTAATTTTTTTATTGAATTGAACTGACCAAGTTTACGTTACAATGGCAGCATCATCGTGTGTTCTCCCTTTCTCATAATACTCGAGTACATTATCTAGGTGCCTCCTTGAGGAGGAAAACACTTTACACAGAGGAATAGTGTGAAGGATATATGTGTGTGTGGGTGTATGCGAGAGAGTATTTGAATTAGATGGGCTTTTGCATACTTTATTTTGTGTATGATGGGTGTGTTCGTGTGTGAAGGGCGTGTTGGTGTGGGTGTGCATGAGCGCGCGCGTATTAAAGACAGAGAGAAATTATATATACCGTGTTTACACGCTGCAACAAAAAAGCCGATTCTGCATCGGCTCGCGGTGCAGAATCGGAAATTTTGCACCACCAAAGTAGTAGGTTCAGAACCGCGAGCCGATGCAGAATCGGCTTTTTTCTACGTGTAAACAGACAGCCGATTCGGCATCGGCAATTGGCGCGCATTTTATTTACTTTACCATTATGACGTACTTCAAAGCGCACGGATCTAGCGTTGTCTTTATTATGACGTATATTGTTGGTGCGCGGATCATTTCAGGTTTTTGCTACGCGAGCCGATTCTGCACCTCGAGCTGTGACAGCGTGTAAACGCGGTGCAAGATAAACCAAAAGCCGATTCTGCATCGGCTTTTGGTTCTGAACTAAAAGCCGATCACATGTAAACACGGTAATAGTGGATTTATATAGAGTAAAATGTATGGGATGTGGACTTGTTGCTGCGGTTGAGGAGGGGTAATTCATTCACACCTCTCTGGTGCACATCAGAAGAACATGAAGGGTGCAAAATTGAATCATTCTTCTTCATAATGTATTCGATTACTGAACATGTTAAAAGCGTCTCTTTGTATTGCCCTCCAGACAACATGTAGAAGTTAATACATCACTGTGCCCCCTTCACTGTTAAAAATAATTTAAACAACGCCGTTTACTATGTGAATCGCACATTAGTTGTTTAAACAGTTTAAACAAGTGTTTAAAATCTTAAACAACCATGCTTTAATTATTGATAATTAAATATTTGAATTTGAATTTTATTGTTTAATATTTTTAAACACTTGTTTAAAATGTTTAAACAACTACTGTGCGATTCACATAGTAGACAGCGTTGTTTAAATTATTGTAAACAGTGTTCTCCTTGCTTTTTAAAAATTGTTTCTCATGAGCGTTTCAGTAATCACAATGCCATTCCTGACGTGTCGGATCGTATCATGACATAATATGGATATATCACGATATTTTCCTTGGTGATCACACTAGCTTCGAAATGAAGAAAACACGACATACCACGTGTACTATCCAATCAAGAAAGTTCTGCCTAATGGAATTCCTGATTAAACATGTCCTAATATTTAATTAAACTCTCCCCATCTTGTCGGTTCAATTAATACGGACAACACTAATCAAAGTCTGGAGAACGCTTCCCTTAAAAGAATTGAGTCTTGTCGGGTGACTGGCTGGTGTTCAGGTAGCCTCATTAATTAAAAATATCACATATAGTATATCACGCAGTGTGACTAATCTTATTGAACATAAGTCAATAGGTAGATACCGATGGCAACAATAAAGTCAAAGAAAATATCATTCATGCATTTTCTTTAGTTTTCATATGTTGTAAAAGCTCTTTTTGAAGAAAACTTTACATTATTATCAGAGGTATAATGGGCCAAACAAGTTAAGGGGGTCACAACGTGGTGTATTATAATGGTATAAAATTCATTTTAAAAAAGTCTTGAATGAGAGAAAATGTGTACCCTTTTAAATAAAAATCTAAATTTGTGATAGATACCGACTAAATATTAGAAAAGTATCATATATTTCAAGTTTTGTCCTTTCCTTTCCTCCCAATTTTCTTATTTTTCTGTTCATTTTCTTGGTCTAGGAACTTTGGGGGTACAGTGCCCCAAGACCCCCCATCTACATACAATTGATTATGAAATCAACATTATCGATGAATTATGCCTCTTTGATCTAGTCTTACTTCATTTACTTTACGAGTGATAAATTTTAAAGTTACTACGTCCTTTAATTATCTGTCTGCTCGAATGAAGATTTTAAGTTGAATAACTAGCATATTCAAGAAACCAGATGTGTTGCTGCTATGTCACACACACAAAAATTCCTTCGTACATAGTAAAGTTATTACCATAAGAATGGAAAGAACGTAGACCAAGTAACCCATCAAATCTTTCGATCATCGCTATATGGTCAGTCGGCCTATACAGAGCCCCAGTTGCTTCCATCGATATATCCAAAGTTCTTGCTTGGAATAGCCATTCCAGTGACGAGGTAAAAACCATGTCTTGATATGTCCCCAAAGCGACGGAGTTGTTATAGATTGTGGAATGCTCTATTTCAACCAAGTACCGCTCAAGCTTGCAGGTGAGTGCGCCCCGAGGCTTTCTTTGTCGTTCACACTCAATTTAAAAGTTTCCTCCTTCGCCTTGTTTTCTTGATATACCAAACTATTTATACCCGATGTATGTCCTAATTACCAGTTAGAGACCGGTAGGTGTCACTGGGATGAGAGGTGCCGTATGCACCCATCACCATACAGCTCATCCAGGTGAATTAAAGCGGGAAAACAACCACTTCATGTCGTCTGATGTGGGCCACCATGTAAGGGAAGACTGCTCTACAAACAGACCTCAAGATCTTGCTCTAGAATAGCCAGAAAAAATATTTACATATCACTTCAACAACCTAATTTGGAGACACCGTTTCTTGTAACTGCCAAAATTTGAAAATTCGGACTTGTTTTCTTTGATATGAATAGTTGTACCTAGCTCTACGTTTGTTGGATTATGTCATGCGTCTGGCAAATAATGTTGTTATAAGACTGACAGTGTATGCTAGCAATTTTGGGAATTTTTTGGTGTAAAGATTTAGAATGCACGATTAAAATTGATTTAAGTTTAGTTTTCGGGTGTTTTTAAATTATTATGTATACTCGTGAGGAAAAAAAGAACACTGCAAAATACAAATAAACCCTTTCCATATTCCAAAAATAGGAGACTGCGATTTTAATACTCGGCCAATTCATTAGCTTTTGTATTTAATTTACATAATGAAATTATATGCATATAGACTTTTATCAAGGTGATGGAATAACAAACTTCGATATGTTTCATGGGGAATGGAGATAAAATGAAACACTATTTTGCCATCTGAGGTTCATATGGCATTCTGCTTTGTCATGCTTATAGTTTAATATATTCGTAGAAAGGCAAAAAAAATCGTATTTTGGAAAATGGATGCTGTGATGCCGTCCTGTGGCTGAGCGAAGTGGATTTTCCCTGTTTCTTGCTCTGAAGGCCTCCTTGATAATGTGAGCTAGCCGTGATGTAACTATTAAACATCTATTCACTAATGCCCTACATGTAGAACAATACACAGAGGACAGACGTGTTCTCAGTCGCCAGCACTTTGAAATCACTTACATCGTGGTCTCCTCCAGGTCAAATCGACCTGGGGTCCGTTGCAGAAAGAGTTGCGTTTAAACGCAAGTAAAAAAAAATCAATCGCAAGTCCCAAATGCGCGCTGTTGATTGGTAGAAAATCACGTTGCGCATGATTTTTAGAGTTGCGATTGATTGCAACACTTTCTGCAACGGGCCCCTAGTTAGCCAGCAGATTGACCGATAGACGACGGACGCAAGGAATGAAACGATAGAGAAGACCGAAAGGGAGCTAGGGTGGGGATTGGGGGGGGGGTGGATTCAGCGAGGGGATGAGAAAGCCTGAGAAATGAGTGGGTGTGTTTGGGTGGGTGTGGAGGTTTTTGTGGGTGTGTGTGTCTGTGTTTGTATGAAAAGCAAGGGTGTGAGTGAAGATTGCTGTGGGGTAAGTGTGTGGGAGGGTGGAAGAAAAGGTGTGTTTGACTGAATGCATGTGTGCGGGGACAGAGGGAGTAGTGTACAATGAAGATTTGAAAAACAATAGATAAAGAGAATATATAATATATATATATATTGGCGAAGAAGCTCAAAAAGCATTGAAGCTAGAGACGTAGCCTGTATTTCTTCAACTTTTATTAGTACAAGCTTTCGGCCATTTAGTTAGGCCTTCTTCAGGTATCTGATATATATAATATATATATATATATATATGTTCATCTATCGTAGATTATTCTGGCTGTCGTGTTCGTGCTGGTTGATGCTATTTTTTCTGGTTGATGTTTGCCCAAACATAATAGTACGACGGACAAAATAAATGGAAGTTTGTTTAGCCGATTGGCTGATTGATTGATCGATTGATTGCCTTATTCGTTGACCGATTGTTGTTTGTTGATCGTAAAATCACTGTTTTATTGTCTTAAGACACAGAATGAACAAATGTATACTCTGATGAAAGCTTACTGATTGATTGATTGATAGCAGTTTCATTATTGATCGATTATTGATCGATCATTAGTCTGAGATAAATGTCATATACACTTTATTATATTTTGCGGAGTTATTTTTACAAGTTGTCATCAACTACAGCATATTCATATTGTATCTAATCTTTTCACCCCTGTCTTCAGTGTAGAGGTTTTACGGAACACCATAATTAAACTTTTAGTGGGCATGTATTGGTCCTGAAAACGACTACCCAAACTCTACAAGAATGTTCTTATTGTCTCAAAAGAAAAGCTTTTTCTTGTCATCTTCAGAAGCAACTTCTTTTCCCTTTGCCATTTCTTGCATGCATAATTATGTATAAAGTGTAAACCATCGTATTATGGACAAAATCTAATTTGTTTATTGTTCGTTCTGAAGAGAAATCGATGATATTTTAAATTTCACAACCATTTAGTGACCGATGGTGGGTGCAACATCAATATTCAAAATCTGTCACGGTAAATAACGAATTCACTCAGTCTCCTAAACATCTCTCTGGACTTTAAAAATAAGCAAAACAGCAAACATGAGATGCTTCCCTAGAGAGCTCTGACAGGTGGCAACTGACCAGAAAACTTGCACTTTCCTACCTCTGTACATCTACTGTATATACCTCTGGAAGTTGATTGAGTGAAATATGTTGTTAATGGAACTTGAAGGATTTTGTGTTTTTAAATGTAGATCAAAGCTGCCAATCTATCCATCAAAATGGACTTGATACATTACGAGAAACCAATAATTATGCAACCAAAGTTCTCTCGCTCTGCATTGATAAAGCAGTGGTCAATACAGAAAGTAAACACGTTTACGATGGGCATGTATTTCATTTTAAATGGAAAGTGCGCGTTGGCTTTACCGCATCCATTGCGTCAGTACATGATTATTACTAAATAGTAGTTAGCCATCTTCTGTTTGATAACCGCAAAAAGTGTACGCATCCCCCTCTATCGTTTGCACTCTCTTAACAAGTTGCTCGCCGAGCTCTGATTTAGCAGAAGAGAAACACTTCCAATGCCGGCTTTCAAAACGATACTCAATAGCGCAGACTCTTTCTATTTTGTCATATTTGCGATGCTTTGTGGTTTCCACTAAAAACTAACCCGAATCATCAAATGATTTGCGTATTTGATTTCGTCACAGGATTACCCAAACCTTGTATTCTTAATGATGTAAGTGTGTCTATTCGAGTAAACAATACTTCTAACGTTCAAACGATGTTGGTGTTTGACAAGGATGTCTATTTGTAACCACTTTGTTTCAGTTATACCACTCCTGATTTGACAAGTGAGAGAGTTAATGGAGTTTGCTCTTTAAAGTTTTTTTTTAAACGAAAGAATCGCTGTAAGACTGACTTAGATCATGGTGAAAGATAAAGACCCAAGGATTTACCCCATGCTTTCATCCTAGTTTTTTTTTTCTCAAGAAAATCCATTTAGCGGATGGCTGTAAGAAGATTTTCGACTTAGAGGAGATTGGTGAAGGTAAGACTCTCTAGTGAATTATGTAATTGCAGTATCAGCGCCTTCCTTCAAATGCGTTTAATGTTTCAAATTCGTTTTACTGAAAGGTCAAGTACGGTGCTAACCAAGGTTGCTCGGTGAACGAAGCCTCCATGTTCTAGATCTGGTATGGAAATCAAGAGAGAGTGGAGGAAATAGTGTTCCATTTCTGGTCACGAAACGACGAATGTGCTCCGGAAATAGGATTAATTGACCATTTTTGTGTCAAGCTAAGATGGTACTCGAGACCTTGTGTACCCCAGGTATGCTGAGGTTCACTCGAATGCTATGTAATTGAAGAACTTTGTTTGATAGAATGTATACATGAATAATAGAGAGTTGGATGTATGTATAAGATGTATTGGAGGTGTAAGTGTTGTTTGTAGTCTGTCAAGAATTAGACATCGTAAGGAGATGTGAAGTCATTGAAAGGCAGGGGGCGTATAAAGTAAAGAAATTAGAATCATGACATTAATTTATTCATGTGTGTTTTTATATGGATCTTGGTGGTGAATGTCATTATCCGTATAAAACATTAGTTACGTCTTATCATTGGGTCGAGGTTCGAAACAAAATCTAATTGTCTATAGTACTTTTTTGATATACCAGCCTATCAAGGTGAGGATTTAAAGCAATTAATTTTCAGAGATTTTAAACAAGCAAACTGTGATTTCTTGGCAGTAAATTCATGAGTCCACTAGATTTCTTCAAGTAATACTCTCCATATTAAAGCTAGATGTATCTTTTGAAGTAAATAACAATTTCACTTCACTAAAGATGAAAAATTGCTATATACACTTTTATACATAAAATCAGTTGTTGAATAAGTACATGAATTCCATTGATATACATAATTGCTAAAAATAAATACTGGGGGACTTTTAGGTGTAACTTGCATCCATCAGAATACGCACAAGTTTAATATTGATTTTACATCAATCGGTGATGAGCTATTTTCTTATTTGGGAATTTAACCCTATCGGAAATGTTAGTTTAGATGTAAAAACCGTTTAACAACTCATAAATTTTGCCTACATTTCCTCCTGTACCATGTGTGCATGGGCATAATACAACGTCACCCATGTAGAAAATTGATGAAAATTAGAAATTGCCCTAAATGACAGCAAATTGGCAATAACAACGGAGCAGGTAGATCGCTATTCTAATTGGCTGGAGTATGGTGTTTACGTAGCTTCCCTAATTTGTTTAACTAATATCCAGTGTAGAGGTATGCAGAGGACCCGCTGATTGGTTTTAATGGATGGATGAGAAATACACACGGTAAGGCTAGTGCCTCGTAACATGAAGCTTAGCGATTGATCGTAAGGCTGATGTCTACGATTGATTGCATTGATTATTGTGTATGATCAATCGTAAGATGAAGTCAAACGATCAATAATGATTACATTGGTGTAACGGGCCCAGACATGGAATGTGTGTCTTGATTGTCAATTGCGTAACCTGGAGAGCGTTTCATCAATATTTTCATCCGACAAGTTGTCAGATCTGACATCTTTCCATGATTTTGATTGGCTGAGAGGCCTTGTCCCTATGGTAACTGTCGGATAAAATGGGACTTGTCGGATAAAACGTCTGACAAGTCCTTTCATGAAACGCCCCCCGGTTCAACATGCAAGTGCCTGAAAAGGAGAGATGAGAAATTGAAGATTTCACCATGAAGAAGACGATGTTCGTGTTAATGTGTTTCCGATCCCATTGTCATCCCACTTCCCCTATCTCAATCTCTCTCCATCGCTCCCTTTCTCTTTCATCCCCTCCCTCTCTCCCTCTATCACCCTTTCTCTTTATACTTCTCCATCTTCAACATTCCTCTCTCTCCTCTCTCGCCCTTTATCTCTCTCCTTCTCTCCATCTCCATCACTCCCTTTTCCCTCACTCTCTCTCTCTCTCTTTCTCACCCCTCTCGCTCTCCCACTCTCTCCCCCTCCCTGCATCATCAACGTCCAACTACATATCAATGTTCTCTTCCCCTTCTCTTTCGTTCCCTTCTTCCACCTCATGTCTTTTCTGCCTATCTGTCTTTGACTCTCGGAAAACAAAAATGGAATGAAAGAAATTCACTAATTTTGTATTTCTTAAAGTCTGTTTTGTACATGTACATATATTATCATGATTTTAGAGTTCGTTCGACTATAGGCATCAGGAAATACAACAAACGGTTACCCTTTTCCCTAGATAAAAAAATCTAGTCTATTGTGACAAAGATTGTGCAAATTTAGGATTCCATGCATATTTCTGCCTTTACTTTTAACAAGAAGACGGCGACGATGACGTTTTCAAATCATTTATTGAGGAGGATAAATTTATCTATCATATTTTACACCTCCACATAGCTTTTGATTCCCCTACAGGAAAATGGGACTATTTTCTTTACGGTTAGATCCAGCTTTGTCTCTATCACATGGTACAACTAGAATACGAAGATTCAAAGTTTATCGGACAAAATTTATTTATTTCAAAATGTGACTTATGCTTGTTGGCATTACTGTTGGCTCAGAATTAATGACTAATGTAGTCGTGAAAGTCGCTAAAGAAGGTGTATTTTTCTGAAGGGTAAGGTGAAGTTCGGTGAAGGTATTCGGTATATCCAGGTAAGGACTTTCCCTTGGATGACGCAGAAAGTGACGTCATCATCGTATCAGATGACCCGGAAGGGGTCACAGGTGCATGACCTATCGATGGATTGATGGCAGAAATAAGATATCACTGGAATCTGAAATCGGGGATCATCAGGGTTGAACTGTCAAGAAGAAACTAAAAGTGTGCCAGGATCAAGAGGATGTCACCTCTTAATGTATTCGGAAAGATGTCAGCCAAATTCGAAGGTCAGTTGATGTATTTATTCTAAAATAATGCATGAGCATTCCTTGGGTGCTTACCGGTATGCTCTTCGAAAGTGATCATGTTCCTCGCAACATTGCATCCATAAATGCCGCTGCTGTCACATCAACGCCACCGACTCCAAACCAGTCGATGGTGTTCCATCGGTAATACGATAATAGCTTTGATCGGTCTGGAATCGTTTAACCGGTCTGACTGCGCTTAACGGATTTCTCGCGTTTGACATGGTTCTTCACGGCCGTTTTTAACGTAGGTCGTCGGGAGTAGAAGATGCAAGTTCGTCACATCTGATCCAGGTAAAATAATTATGTTTACAATTCAGAAAACCTATAAGACACCTTTCACTGGAAGAATGAACAAATGTATAATCCACGTGACAAGGATTTTTCCCTGTGATTGGCTGGAAGTTGTGAGTTCTAGTGCAAAATATCCTCTTCGTGTAAAATTCATTGTCGTGTTAAAAAGTTTCAGATGTGGAATGCCGAGCAAGTAATTTTTTTTTGGGGGGGGGGAGTGGGGGATTCAGGCGGTAAGATTTCCTCGATATCAATATGTGTTTATTTTGAGACTTTATAAACGCTATTCCTTCTAATTTTGTCTTAGCTTCCCTTGAAAAACAATGCTATATACTAGTTATTTTCTTTCTATCACTTCATGAATTAAGTTCCTACTCGGATTATGCCTCCCCTATATGGCAAGTCATGCATATAATACAGATAAGTTGTTAAATGCACAACATACCAACTTATATGCATTACATCATTTTGTAGTGCTGTTTATTAAAAAAGATGAATTAAGTTTTCATGTCTACTTCGTAAAATGTCGATATAAACTAAATTGAATAGTTGTCCGCCGACCTTCTAATGGCAGATCAAAGGTAGGTCAGAGTTTGTGAACTTTTGATATGTCTAGAAACCTTGACTGTGAAAAGTGATTTCAAGGTCAAAGTTCAAGAACGTGATTAGGGTATAGCATATCATTGGGAGGTCACTAATTACCGGCTTTTTTAGTTTGTATACGAATTGTCCTTTACTAACTGATTCTCTGATTGATAGCTTTGACTTAGAGGAAATATATCTGGATAGGTAAGGGTTTTGTTTAGAGTCTTAATCATTATTTTTCTGGCCTGTGCCGTTGACGTAGTTGCAATCAGGTAAAATGGATAGGATATGAACGTTGACAACTCATTATCACAGACAGTGCACGAAGAATTCTACTCAATCAACCATCATTGCACTCTCAAGTTGGTTTTGATGCTGACAATAGGCCGAGAAAGAAAAAGAAAAGCCGGAAAGGATACCGGTGGGACTGAGAGTGAAACGCCCGAATTGCAATGTAAGCAATTGATATGACTTCAGTAAAAGTATGATTGTAGTTATGAAGAGGAAATTACAAGAGAAATAAAATGAGAGGAAAGGAATGAAAGCGGAAGGGAAAGAGAGGGGGATTAACTCGAGTGAGAGAAGTGGTTCTCGGAGAACGCAAAAGGGGGAGATAAGGTATTAACCAAGTATTCATGAGTTGTACGACGTTGCTTAATCTCCACATGCAAACTTTGCATGCATTTTTTTTTTGACAGATAAGCTAAATGAACAGAATAATATTTTTTAAAGAAAATAATGATATATTAATAAAAATTAACAAAATGGAAGACAGTGCAAAATAAAGGAGACAGGAGTGAAAGAGAGAGAGAGAGAGAACATGAGAGAAGGGGGGGGGGTAACGGATACGTATAAGAGGGAGAAAGAGAGGTTGTTGTAACGACGAAATATACTGGTGGGCGGATTGAGATTTAGAGCTGTAATTAGAGAGAACATGTTATGGATCAACTTCAGGTCATATACAGATTACCAGCTAAAATGTTGAATTCGTCCATCTCTCTGACCGTCGGAATCATTTTGTTTTTGTTTTGTCTTAAAAATCAGAATGCCGGAGACAGACGACATTATGCAATTAGCAAAGCGCGCGAAAGATCAACACCTTGTTGCCAAAGATCAAACAGGCCTAATGGAATGAAATCTGAAGCACGTTTTCAGGACAGTGCAGGGCTTTTAGCCTTTAATCAGGCGCCCATGACGAATTATTGATGTTCCCGTAGAGATTAGATTACGGTTGTAATTCGAATGGCGACACAGCACCACAGATAGCATTCCTAGTATATGGTCTAACTCACACCCAGGCGCTCGGAGAATGTGATGATTATATACATTTCGATGTAGAATAGGGATTGACTAGGGATATCTTCTTTCTGTAGTTTGTTTCCATCAAATTTCGATTCGAGACACCCTGACGTTTGATTACATGCATGCGATATGTTCCTCCGTGGCTTGGGATTTGTGCTGAATATTGGAAAATAAAAACAAATCCATGTAAATTGGAAAAGATTTTAAAAAGTAGAAAGAAACATTAAGAAGCAGGGAAGATTTGGTTGGGACAGTGGAAAGATTGCACAAAGATTACTAGAGAAAGAACGCAGGACCAATAAACAAGCAACAACGTACAATGATGCGAGGAAATTATTGCCGCGGTTATTTTCCATCATTTTTCATCAATCATTTTTAAATACCACTTAAAGCAACTAAATGTCAAGGTATTCATGGACGTTGCTTATATCCTAGGTACGCATATCATAGATTGGAAGTGACTTTTTGTTACATCAGCAGAACTTAAGATGAATATATCTCAATGTTAGATAAAAGCAATTGAAATAAAAATCGAAAAGACATTCAGACGGAACAGTGTGACAAGGCGGAGAGGGTTGAACAAAGAAGGACATTAAAACTATAATAAAAAGAGATATATTATTGTACAAGCTTGAACATTATGGTGTTCGTGGGGCAGCCTTAAGTTGGTTTAAAATCTACTTAAAGAATAGATGTCAGTATGTAATGATTAATGGAGTTAAATCACAATCTAAGGAGGTTAAATGTGGTGTGCCCCAAGGCTCGGTTCTGGGTCCATTATTGTTCTTGATTTATATTAATGACATTATGAATTCATCAAAATTGTTTACTTATTCACTATTCGCAGATGATACTTGCTTACTTTCCCATCACAAAGATATGCATACTCTTATATTTTAAACTAACAATGAAATTAAAAATATATTTAAATGGTTTTGCTGTAACAAGCTTTTATTAAATGCTAGTAAAACTCAATACGTTGTCTTTAGAACAAGGGGTAAAAGAGTCCCTGAAGATACTAATCCATTATCAATCGGTGGCCATCAGATCAATCGAAGTCAAGATGTAAGGTTTTTGGGAGTTGTAGTTGATGATCATTTATCATGGAAAAATCACATCAGTTATGTTTGTACTAAGGTATCAAGGAGTGTTGGTGTCATTTATAAGTTACGTTTCTCTCTACCTCAGCAGACCTTAGTAACTCTTTACAATGCTATTATTATGCCACACTTAAATTATTGTAATGTTGCATGGGGAAACGGTTACACTTCGTAATTCCGAAGGTTCGTAATTCCGAAGGTTCTTTATTCCGAAGGTTCGTAATTCCGAAACACGTAAATTGCCTATACCTCGATGTTCGTTAATCCGAAAACGTAAAAGGGTTCGTTAATCCGAACATTTGTGGCGTTATTCCGAAGGTTCGTTATTCCGAAGGATCGATAATCCGAAAACGAAATAAAGTTCGTTGTTCGGAAGGTTCTTTAATCCGAAAACAAAATAAGGTTCGTTGTTCCGAAGGTTCATTAGTCCGAAAACGAAATACGGTTCGTTAATCATTTCGTCTTCGGACTAACGAACCTTCGGAATTTCGAACCTCATTTCGTTTTCGGATTAACGAAACTTCGGAATTACGAACCTCACTTCGTTTTCGGACTAACGAACCTTCGGAATTACGAACCTTCGGAAATACGAACCTTCGGAATAACGAACCTTCGGAATATCCGAACCTTCGGAATAACGAAGCTTCGGAATTACGAATGTATGCGGGGGAAATACGTATAGGAACCATTTAAACAAACTGCTAATTCTTCAGAAGAAAGTTATGAGGCTCATAACTTATTCGAATTACAGATGTCCAAGTATCCCTTTATTTCTGCAATTGAAGATTTTGCCTCTTGATGATTTAGTCTCCTTCAATTGTTTGATATTTATGTACAAATCACAATCCTCTCAAAACTGTTCATTTTAAAAGATGCATTTGTTGTTAACTCGAATGTCCATTTGTACAATACACGGCAGAAAAATCTTATCCACCAACCACTTGCAAGAACAAATACTGCTTTGAATTCTTTTGTGATGGTTTGTATCAAAGAATGGAATAAGTTACCACAAAGCTTTAGATCCAGTCCAACACTGCCCATATTTAAAAATTCATGTCGAAAATATTTATTTGAAAGATTACAAAGTGTCTTTAATTGAATCTTGACAAACCATATTATGTGTGCGTAAGGGTGCGTATGTGTGTGTATTTTTGTATGTACTTTTCTTAATTACTCTCTAGATTATCATTGTATATATTCTTCATCTCATTCTTGCTGTACTGTACTGTATAAGGGGCCCCTCTCACAAGCTCTGCTTCTATGTGGTCCCAAACCTATCATGTATTCTCATTTCTTGTTAAACTATGTATAAATATGTCTCTTGTTTTGATTGGTTTAAATAAACTTGAACTTGGGTGGAATGAATTGAGCTTTTAGCATTTTTTATTGTATTGTCCCAGTTAGATTATAAGCCTATGTTCAATTACAGATGAAAGATGACGATTATCATAGATGCATAACCTACTTTAGTCACCGATGGTGACCGAGTTTACATCAAACACGAACAGTTTATGTCATGTTAGATTTATTCTCATTATCTTGGTATCTCACCCATTCGCTCCCTTCCTTGCACCCCTCTCGTGGTGTCTTACCGCATCATATTACCCTCCAAAAATCCCTAAGCAACCATACAAAAATTCAACTAGACATTGATATATAAGATAATTGATTATCCTTCCTTATACCCCCCCCCCTCTCTCTCCTTTTCGTCGCTCTCTCTCTCTCTCTCTCTCACCCCCTCTCTTACACTCTTCTCTCGGCGTTTCCTTTTCACTGCTGAATCTTTTACAAAGTGTGGTTTCTGGAGCGCATCTAAGTGCATTCGGCACGAGCTGGGTGTGTAAAGACGCCAAAATCGTTGGGTGAGTTGTCTCAAACTCTGCGAGTACTCTATTCTTGATTATTGCCTTATTGCCAGGCTATTCTTGCATAATAAGATTAGAACATATTTCTTCCGTATTGCATCAAAGATATCAATTTCGTACTTCACATTTCAGCTATCATGAATATCATCCGTGTGTAAGTAAATGGTATTGAATACGACTAATAATATATAGTTGTCAAGCATGAAAGGGTGCATTTTGTTATGATTCTCGGGGTATATGGGGACGGTAGGGAACTTATAAATGGAGGAAGTTTCTAGTTAGCATGAGGATGTTTGCAGCTTCATAATAAGTCGCCACTGTTTGCAAATTGAGGCTTGAAGCTTCATTATAAAGTTGCCACAATTTAATGAGTGTTCTTGCAGCTTTTTTTTGTCGCCTCTGTTAGCATGATGATGCTTGCAGCTTCCTTAAGTCGTCACTGTTAGCATGATGATGCATGTAGCTTCTTTAAGTCGCCACTGTTAGCATGATGATGCATATAGCTTCTTTAAGTCGCCACAGTTAGCATGATGATGCATGCAGCTTCTTTAGGTCGCCTCTGTTAGCATGATGATGCATGTAGCTTCTTTAAGTCGCCACTGTTAGCATGATGATGAATGCATCTTCTTTAAGTCGCCACTGTTAGCATGATGATGCATGCAGCTTCTTTAAGTCGCCACTGTTAGCATGATGATGAATGCATCTTCTTTAAGTCGCCACTGTTAGCATGATGATGCATGCAGCTTCTTTAAGTCGCCACTGTTAGCATGATGATGCTTGCAGCTTCCTTAAGTCGCCACTGTTAGCATGATGATGCATGTAGCTTCTTTAAGTCGCCACTGTTAGCATGATGATGCTTGCAGCTTCCTTAAGTCGCCACTGTTAGCATGTTGATGCATGCAGCTTCTTTAAGTCGCCACTGTTAGCATGATGATGCATTCAACTTTCTTATGTCGCCACTGTTAGCATGAGGATGCATGCAGCTTGTATAGGTCGCCTCTGTTAGCATGATGATGCATGTAGCTTCTTTAAGTCGCCACTGTTAGCATGATGATGAATGCATCTTCTTTAAGTCGCCACTGTTAGCATGATGATGCATATAGCTTCTTTAAGTCGCCACTGTTATCATGATGATGCATGCAGCTTCTTTGAGTCGCCATTGTTAGCATGATGATGCTTGCAGCTTTCTTATGTCGCCACTGTTAGCATGAGGATGCATGCAGCTTCTATAAGTCGCCACTGTTAGCATGATGATGCATGCAGCTTCTTTAGGTCGCCTCTGTTAGCATGATGATGCATGGAGCTTCTTTAAGTCCCCACTGTTAGCATGATGATGAATGCATCTTCTTTAAGTCGCCACTGTTAGCATGATGATGCATATAGCTTCTTTAAGTCGCCACTGTTAGCATGATGATGCATGCAGCTTCTTTAAGTCGCCACTGTTAGCATGAGGGTGCATGCAGCTTCTATAGGTCGCCTCTGTTAGCATGATGATGCATGTAGCTTCTTTAAGTCGCCACTGTTAGCATGATGATGAATGCATCTTCTTTAAGTCGCCACTGTTAGCATGATGATGCATATAGCTTCTTTAAGTCGCCATTGTTAGCATGATGATGCTTGCAGCTTTCTTATGTCGCCACTGTTAGCATGAGGATGCATGCAGCTTCTATAAGTCGCCACTGTTAGCATGATGATGCATGCAGCTTCTTTAGGTCGCCTCTGTTAGCATGATGATGCATGTAGCTTTCTTATGTCGCCACTGTTAGCATGAGGATGCATGCAGCTTCTATAAGTCGCCACTGTTAGCATGATGATGCATGCAGCTTCTTTAGGTCGCCTCTGTTAGCATGATGATGCATGGAGCTTCTTTAAGTCCCCACTGTTAGCATGATGATGAATGCATCTTCTTTAAGTCGCCACTGTTAGCATGATGATGCATATAGCTTCTTTAAGTCGCCACTGTTAGCATGATGATGCATGCAGCTTCTTTAAGTCGCCACTGTTAGCATGAGGGTGCATGCAGCTTCTATAGGTCGCCTCTGTTAGCATGATGATGCATGTAGCTTCTTTAAGTCGCCACTGTTAGCATGATGATGAATGCATCTTCTTTAAGTCGCCACTGTTAGCATGATGATGCATATAGCTTCTTTAAGTCGCCACTGTTAGCATGATGATGCATGCAGCTTCTTTGAGTCGCCATTGTTAGCATGATGATGCTTGCAGCTTTCTTATGTCGCCACTGTTAGCATGAGGATGCATGCAGCTTCTATAAGTCGCCACTGTTAGCATGATGATGCATGCAGCTTCTTTAAGTCGCCACTGTTAGCATGAGGGTGCATGCAGCTTCTTTAAGTCGCCACTGTTAGCATGATGATGAATGCATCTTATTTAAGTCGCCACTGTTAGCATGATGATGCATGCAGCTTCTTTAAGTCGCCCCTGTTCGCATGATGATGCTTGCAGGTTTCAAGTCGTCATTGTTCGCATGATGATGCTTGACTTAAAGATTCCTAATAAGTCACCGCAGTAGACACAAGGATGTCAGCAGCTTCCTTAAGTCACCATTGTTAGAATGAGGATGCGTTTCTTCAACACGAACTGTGTGATTGGAGGCTGATATCATACTACCAGACTATATAATTCAGATTTACAAACTTAAATACACATTACTGTATAAAATAATATCATAATTAAAAAAAAAAGAAATCAAATTTCTTGTAATTAAGGACTTCTTTTCTTCTACGAATTAACTAGTATAACATGATTTGATTCGACGCAAAATGCTTTCAGTACGGATGTGTACTCGATGACTGAATTGCCCTTTATACAAGTTTGAAACAAAAAGAAGGATTTTATTTGATTTTCCCGGTGGGATCATTGACTATCGGTGTCTATTCCATCACACCTATCGAATAATTTTAAACAGACCATCCGTTATCATTGATTGTCTTCACATATTCTCCATTAAGTCATACTGTCTAGCAAACCTGATCGTGATACATCAATGCCGGACGCCATTTGTTGGAACCTAGATTGAACGATGGATTGAGTATCGTAGAGATAAAAAGGATTTGGATCTGAGGAATGGCATTACTGGGGCAAGTGATAATGGAAATATAGGAGCAACGGAGAAATTGAAAATGTAAGCATTCATTTCTGCTATTTGCCAGAATAGAGAATGCAATGGGAATTTTTAGTACATTTTCATTAACAATTATTTTATATCAAATGGCTACGGTGTGAAATATCCAGACATATTCAACGAATCGTTAAACATTAAGCATATCATTATTGCTAACGGAGAGATAATACGATTTCATTACTCCGTTATCGTCGATTTTAATTTGAAATTGAACTGTTTTTATTTCAGCAATCAGGAAATACTTCAAAACATCTAAAATTAACATTTGATTTTGTTTTATGCTTTGGATGATAGAAATTTAAATCCATCATAGATAATATACTTGAAACTTGAAACTAGGAATATGGTCGAATAAATACACAACATTTCCATGAAAAATTGAAATTCCTTCCTAGCTTTCATATCTATTGGTGATTATGGCGATTTACTGCATTAAATCAATAAAACCTTTAATATAATGAATATACAAGTATTGCCTTCCTAGAGATCGAATATAATATCATCAAAATTATTCAATTCTATAATTATAACTTTTGTAACATCTTAATATTTTAATATTCATAGCATACTTGAAGTGGAGTAGGAATTACCTTAATATCTTGAAATAATTTCACCTGCAAATATTGATTTTAAGACAAATAGACGCAATGATAAGGCATTAAATATTTTTAATGCTTTTAATAGAAATGATATCATTTTGGATTACCACCGAAAAACCAAGACTCTAACATGAAAAGGTCTTTTTTTTTTCATTGTTAATTGGTAATGGTTACCAGGAATGGATGCATTGCAGTGTATTTTTCTGAGATTTCGATGGTGCTTTGACGGGTCCACTTACGATGGAATTTATCAAGGGATCGCGTATTCGTTTCCTATACTGACGAGCTCTTAATGACTTCGTAATATATGACAGAACGAGCAGTGATATATGAAATGTAAACATGTTCTAATTTAAAATCTATTTGAAATCTGTTTAATAGCCGGGAGTAGCCACTCAACCATAGGGTTAATAATGAAAATGGATTCAATAACATCCACTCCACTCCAATCTCGCTTCCGTTTCGACCACTTGAAATCAATCCTCGGCTCTTTATCTTTTCCTTTTCATCTCTTTCTCTCCGAATTATTCATCTCTATATTTTTTTTCGTGATAAGCAAGAGCACTTAATGTACCCAATCACTCCTTCCCCAAAAGAATCATTAACACATTCCGTGACAAAATGATTTTAAAAAAATAAGGGACGGAACATAGCGTACGAGGTTACAGTCCCCCCCCCCCCCAAAAAAAAAAAAAAAAAAAAAAAAAAAAAAGAGGAAAAAATAATTTCTTTGATTTTTTATCAGAATATTCAAAAAAAGGATTTCATTTTTTTACAATTTGATATCATCCGCTATTTATTTCTCTTTCTCCATGAATTAAATTTCTCTCGTGGATTTTTTTTTTTTGGGGGGGGGGGAAATTTCCAAGACTCCAAAAAACTCAGACTTTAGCTTTATTTTATCAAATTACCAAATACGCAAAAACATAATTGGAATGAAAGTTACACACATACTCAAGTTGATAATTCAAAATATAAAATTTGATTTTTTTTTTTATAATGTACAGAGCGGGGAGAGGAAAGATGTTTTATTGGAAAAGCTCTCCCCCCCCCCCAAAAAAAAAATAATAATAAAATGTTGCGATCGATGACCTGATCACGCTAAGTAAGCCCATTATTACAACAACGAGAAATAAATAGCCATTCTATCCAGGGAGTGTCATGTGATAGTTCAAATCATCACGTGATCTGCTCCTTCTCTCTAAGGAACTCTGGAGGGAGCTCATGTTTAAGAAATCCAAACGGTGGCGGGTCGATAAAGGCCCAGTGTGTTTTCTTTAGGAAATCGTTTCACAATGTTCCTCTCAACGATTCGATTTTTTTTCTTCTAAATAATGATTTTTTTTAAAACACTTTGATCTCGTGGCCACTTGAATAATTTGCCTGTGATTCAGCTACTCTAAGTTTACAAACCAAACGGAGTAATGTTTAAACTGTTCTGTTTTCAAGGAATTATATTTTTCCTTGCAAACACCATTAGCGATATGAACCGAAAATATTAGAGGCCAGAAATGGCAACATTTTCAAAGAAGCTGCATACTAGTGAAGCGAGCAAAAATGTTGACCTTTTCAGATAAAAAGATTTTCATTTTTCGATAGATTTTGACAATAAAATTCAGTGAAAAGTATCATATGTCACCCCTTCCCTTTTCTTTCTTTTTTATTCTCTTTTCTATTAGTCGTGAAAATTTATTTTGGGTGGTTCATGCCCCCTCCTTATATGTATGCCAGTGACAAACCCACATTATTTCTTCGTAAAGGGATACAATATGCAAGATACATTTTCTAAGCAGTAAACATAAAGAACTGCAGTTGCTTTTCGGTTGATACCGGGGGATAGGATGGGAGAAGTCGAAAGTTAGTTTAATCGGCCGGAAAGAAATTATCTGACATCGATCGGAGTTGCACAATCTTATCGATTATGAATGATACGAAGATCCTTCCTTAAGAAAAGAAAAGAAACTAAGGTGGAAACTTTGTCGGGAAAAGTGTGAAATTTTGAATGTATCTATGGTTCGGAAAATCGGCCACATGTGAAATCTGAAAGGCTAGTCATGGCCCTTGGGTATTCGGATCTTGGGGAAAAGATCAAAATGGGAACATGACGAAGATATTTTGTTGGTGTTTGGATTTTATCGATAATGGATGATATCAAACCCTGCCCAGGTCTCTTGGCGAGGTGCCGATTGGTTGATTCGTAATCACGTGACTAAAGGTGATACTTTCAGTTGTTTCGTTTGTATCTATCACACCTTGATTTCATTCTATTTTAAAGTGAACACGTGTTTGATGTGATAAGAATGGGTAGGCGGATAAGAAAGGCAATTGACCTGATACAAAAGTCAATTTCAAGAGACTTCTTCTTCACACAAAACACTAAACTAATTGGTGTAGTGTATATAGTGATCGTAGTCTATACTACTGGTAAGTATTCGCACCGGTACACATAACACTTTCAAGAACATAGAAAATTATTGTCAAATGCCCCTCATGACAATTCAGATTCAGATTTATTTCCAACAGAAATGACATAAACATTGATACAAATCATTTTCATACATTTATAACAAATATTTACGATAGAAATCAGTGTCATTACAATTATATTCCAAAACATCAATGATAATCAACATATAAAGATATATACAAAATATGGTGCATTATGTAGACAAATTATAATATATAATTTAAATAGAAAAAGGGTATCTGTGGAAATGGGAGATTCACTCAAAAGCATAGCTTGTATAATGTGAACCTCCCTCAAGGAAGAGAAAAGAGGAGGGAGAGAGAGAGAGAGAGAGAGAGAATGAGCAACCAAGCAGCCTTTGTCGATAATTGATGAATCAAAACAGCAGTTTCGTCCTGCACAAACGAAATATTAGCAATTTTTCGTCAGCTCCGAAACTTACGACGAACTGATGTTCTGGTTCGCCAGTTTTCGACAAAGACCTCACAGCTGTTCATTTTCATTTGACGGGCATTTTCAATGTACTGTATTTGAATTCGTTTTGCGTATAGAGATGAGAGGACTCGCTAATGAAGTCATACATAACGAATCCGCCAGATTTTCTTTTCAAAGATATATTAGACAGATTATATCTTAATCTCTCTGTATCCCTAAATCCAGACACAGAACACCACCCAGACCAGCCACACTTTACGTTTATAATATTGTTCCACAACATCCTTACTTTGCATTTTCACTTTCCTAACTTCCTTTTTTTCTCACCTCTCGTTTATCTTCGAACCTTAAAGGGTTCCTCTAGCTCTCGTCCGAACTGACCCAAATTCTAGCCATGACATTAACGCCTCGGTCTCTCTTTTATCTGAATTTCATTAAACTTTTAGCTATAGCGAGACGTCTGCTCTCATTCCTTGCAAATTTATGCATCAACAATACTCAGTAATCATCGGCTTCCATTTCATGTAATGTTATGTTATATATTTGTTTGTTTTGTATTGTTGTCCCAATGTCAACAGATATCATTATTAACTCTTACCCATTTCATTGCAAAACCGGGATGGTTTATTTTCTCTTTCTCTCTCTTTCTGCTTTTTTTAATTTTTATAAATGCTGATTTTTCATTCATATTATATTTCAGGCAATTAGACTCTCTTCAACTTCTTCTTTTTTATATGAGTATTGATTCGGTTCTTAGTTTAATAATCAACGCTATGCATTGCACATCAAATACGATAATTACTTAAATACACTATATACATGTTTAATCTTGAATAACCTCATCTCATAGCTTCATGACCATCACCATGAATTATCGAAAGTATTTAATTGTATAACTATTTCTTATTCGTTTATTATCAATGAATTTTTTGTTGTTGCTTTTGATCTTTTTTTGTAGGATTTTGATAGTTTTAATAGTTATTGATTAGATGTTTTTATGACATGTTTACAACCTTTTCTTCAGTTTCGATTATTTTATGCAGTATTGGATTATTATAATTTCATGTAAAGTATATTTTGGGTCATTTCAGTTTGGATGAAGATATTAAAGTCCAGGTACCCCTTCTGGAGAGCCTGGATACTCGAGTGCACTACGGTAATGACCTCCTGATTTCAAATGTTACTTGTATATTTAATATCTTATTGATTATATATATATAATTCATGTTCAATTCTGTTTTATACTGCAAGACGTGATGTTTTTAATAAAATCTACCTATCTTTCTATATATCAAAAAACAACCTTGTAATAATATTCAAAAAACAAAACAAAAACGCACGAGGTGACGTGTGCAGGTTTACTGCAGACGATGAACTGTAACTCCTTCTAAACATTAAATATGGGCAACTTTAACAAATCGTTTGTCAAAATCCCTAGAACCATGGACCTACAACAAAGCCAGAACAGAAAGTTCTATCTCGGCAAGGTGTCATTAGCAAACCCAACATGCCCAAGGCTCACCTCAGTACTCCAAGATTCCCTCATGTGAAAGATTTATCGTTCTCAATTCTCATCTGTCCGATTTAGGTTGATGACAAAACGTGTTACATTTTTGTTTTTTTATTCCAGCTTTCCCAATTCCGATAATTTGACTGCAACTTGTACCAAATGGACCATAGATACCAAGAAATTATGAAAATGTTGTTTAGCTTGATGGGCAGAGTTTTCACAATCAAGTTTATGAGACTCGATGGAACAATGACGGCCGAATACATTGTTTGATATGAACAAAAAGCTTCCCAAGATTTAAAAAAAAAAATGAATATAAAAAATCAATAAAAAAAAAACTATAAAGTAAAAATGAGTTTCTGTTGTTTTGACAAAGATTAAAACAGATCAAGCTTCGGTCAGAAAGGTGGCAGTGAGAACTAGGTAGGAGGTGCAGTATTATATTAAAAATACATTTAAGCTGTAGAGAAGTCTATTATAAAAGAAATAGAAATGGGAAACGAACACATTGGAGATCCAGGGCATACATCACGTGGAAGCGCCGTGGTGTAGCGGTTCTTACTCTCGCCTTGTAATCAGAGGGTCGTGTGTTCGAATCCCACCATGGCCTAGCGTCCTTTGGCAAGGCGTCAATCCACAATTTGCCACTCTCCACCCAGGTGTTAAATGGGTAGCCGGTAGGATGCGAAAGCCTATGTAGTATGCCTAGCAACTGAGTCTTGGAACTCTTGTTGGAATACTCCCCAGGGAATGGAGATGGTGCATACATTGTATGCGGGCATGCAAGGATCCGATGACCGGGGTAATAATATATCTGTAAAGCGCTTAGAGACTTCGTTCCGATGTGTTAAGCGCTATATAAATGCGGAATATTATTATTATTATCTAGACACACATGGAGAATTTTAAATTAATTTTCATTGATCATATACGGTAGCTTATGTCTTATATTGATGAAGGAACGTGTATTGTGTGTTTTATAAGATATTACGTATACACTTGAGTAAATAGGACCTTTTCTAGAGGCTCTTACTCGTGACAAAATGTACTCTAAAAAAAACAATTTTGCGCTCCATCAAGGCAGTCTATAGGCCCCTTCGATGGGGTGAAGGTTATTGTACAGCCATACGAACCAAAGTTTGGCGGATTATGCAAATCAACCATCAGAACAGAAAAACAAATATAACCTGATAGATTTACGTTCGAACTGATTGCAATCAAAACAAAACTATTTTTTTATTTCAATCTAAACAAGCTAAACGGAAGTAATATGTCTCAAGTACGCATTGATATATATATTTAAATTTGCCATCAGTACGCAATCAGATCGCATGTTCAAATAATCTAGAAAGTCATGTTTTAAGTTCTTTTTGCCTTGTTGACAAGACGTCCCTTGGCAAAGGATCAATTCAGACGGGGGAACGCCCACAAAGTAATTTGTATGTAGATGGAGGGCTTTTAGATGAGATTTTTAAAGTGAGGTTAGCTGGCGGCCATTCCTATAATTTTCATCTTCTTCTTTTTTTCCGATGGGGATGGATTTCACCTTCATCCGGCTTTGTGAATGTCGTCTATGTAAACCATAATTTTTACATCTCTAGAAGACATTTCGTTATTTGGTAGCTTGATTGATATTCGTTTCCAGATCAATAATCGTCGTGGCAAATAAATTGAAAAAAAATTGCAATCGTTGTTTACAAATAGATAGTTTACCTCTTGAAAGAAAAAAAAATTGGAATTGATATTGAGAGTAATGGAATCACTTGATAGGCTCTTTAAAATCTATATCATTTTCAAATTTAATGGCGCTTGGCGGGCGACCCAAAGGGAGTTATGAAAAATGAATTTAACACCAATCGTGATTTATGCATCGAGAAATAGGTTATGAGGGTACTCATGAAGGCCCACGTGGGCAAGAAGGGAGAATGTAGGAGCCTGGCCATGGATGTAAGATTGTTCCCTTTTTGTTCTAGTTTCTTTTTTATGTTTACATGCCTTACATATTTAGAGAATGTATATTATTCTGTTCAGCAAAATCTTTTTTTCTTATCACTCTTTAGTTTAATCTCTCTCTCCGCCTCATTTCTATCTCCCTCCTCTCTCCTTCTTACTCTCTCTATACATATTGCTCTCTCTCTCCGCCTTATTTCTATTTCTCCCCTCTTTCATTCTTTCTTTCATTCTCTTTGTATATCTCTCAATCTGCTTCTCTATCTTTTTTTCTCTCTCTCTCTTCACTTTTCTTATCTTATATTATCAGTTTTCCTTTTACTTTGACTTTTTAATATGCTGGACCTCTCATACCAATTTTCACACCATGCACATTCATGACTGCCCTACTTATCTTTTCACGAGAAGCAAGGAGGCTGGTCAACTAGAGACGTGGACAACTTGCATTTCCTGGTTCAAGGGGCTTCCATATCTTTCTAGCTTCACATTTTATACTTGCAAATTTATAAAAAGACGGAGCACTGAATTATTGATGGGAACATTGGGGAGAAGAGGATGTGGTATCAGTCGAAGGAAGTTTTTAAGTTGAGGGCAAACGGACTTAAGACTGAAGATATAAAGAGAAGTAATAACTTACACGATGTGTACGTTAATAATGCATGATGCGAGATAAAAGTAAAAGGGTATTTCAGTCAACCGAGTTCAATGTATCTATGATATAACATACACCTTTCATTCGATACAATCGAAATAAGGAATTTTTGGTTTAATGATATTTATATACACGAAGGTCAATGTTTGTAAAATAAAATCAATTAAAAAATATTTCATTACGGGCAACAGATGATGGCCAAATCAAAAGCATCACATTTATTGGTAAAAAAGATAGCATTTATAATTTCCGCGCATACAGCGTTGATAGTTTACAGCAATATTTTAATCACCTGTTTTATCTCTTGTGGAAGGCTATATTTCTTAGGGAAGCGAAATAAAATGGTAAACAATTAAAATAAAATCAGTATAAACGAGCCTATGAATTGCAATTAGAGCTTTTGTGCATAATCAAGTTTAGAAGAGTAACTTTAAATTTATTTTTTTAAAGAGAGTAGTAAGTGTGAACGGGGTTAGGCATATATATAAAGGGTGATATAGATTTAGAGAAAGGTACACGAGAGTACTTGAATTGTTGCCTTTTTTATTACCGTTGCTTTTCCATCAAATGCGCCTTCATTAGGTTAAGAAATAGGCTTTCAGCAAAGAAATAAATCTCGTATATCTTGACTGAGGTACGGAGAGGGTGGATCGAATCCATGTCTCTGTATCTATGGCAACGTGATTGACACAAGTCTTTCCTTTGCTTTTCACCGACGCGTCGAGAAAGGTGCGAAGATCCTGCGGGCCAACCTGCAAGGACACGTGTATTTAGTGTTTGGTTTCGTGTTCCAAAGATGGACCGAAGTGAAAATGAAATAAACACATCTAGCATGAGAATAAATAAGACGAAACATGATTCTCACCCCTTTTTAAATGATGATCTTGCTTTCTCGACAGTTCATCATGTTCATCGCTGGATGTGAGCTACATTTACGCTCCTGAAAAGAAAGGATGAATACAATGGCCTATATTCTAAACGCGTGCTTACTTTTTACGCTGGTCTAATGTTGCGGCTTAACTATGGATAGCCAATTGTGACTGTTAACTTTAACAATACAAGTTTTAACTATCAGCTCATTTTTACATGCAGAATTTTCATAACTGACTAGAAATAATTGCTGTAGTAATTTTCTTCTTTCATTAAAACATGATGAAAGATTCCAAGTAACGATAGGAAAAATGTCATTTAAAGGTCAAGTCCACCCCATGCAGAAAAATGTTGTTTTGAATAAATAGAGAAAAATCAAACTAGCAGAACGCTGAAAATTTGATCAAAATCGGATGTAAAATAAGAAAGTTATAACATTTTAAAGTTTCGCTTATTTTTCACAAAACAGTGATATGCACAACTCAGTGACATGCAAATGAGACAGACGATGATGTCCCTCGCTATTTCTTTTGTTTTTATTGTTTTAATTATACAATATTTCACTTTTACAGATTTGACAATAAGGACCAACTTGACTGAACCATATAGTATTAAACAATGCTAATTCCACATGTACAGGGAAAAATTAATCGTTATTTCACTTGGCAATGAGGAGAAAATTAGAATATTTCACATTTCATATAATAAAATACAAAAGAAATAGTGAGTGGATGACATCATCAGTCTCCTCATTTGCTTACAAGCCAGGATGTGCATAGAACTGTTTTGTGAAATTAAGCGAAACTTTAAAATGTCATTACTTTCTTATTTTACATCCGATTTTGATGAAATTTTCAGTGTTGTGCTTGTTGGACTTTTCTCATTCAAATCAACTTTTTGTTGGGGTGGACTTGTCCTTTAATTAATTTGAAATTTAGGGCTCCCCATAATCTTAACAGTAACTTTGACCATGGCCTGCGATCCACAAGTCTTCAGAATACGGGCCAATGAATATACAGTAATGCTACAGTAACACTAACGAAATCGACCCCAGATCGACCAAATCTATTACGATTGGTCGGTTTGGAATCCGTCTCACTATTGTGACTGTGACGTCATTTTCTACAGCTTCAAAAACCAGTCACAACTCATCTCTAAAACGGAATATTTATCATGTTTATACCGTTGGGAGAGCACAATTTTCGTCGATGAAAACGACCTTTTTAATGAGTAACTAAAGACATTACTTTGATATTCAGGATGATTTTTGAACCATTGTAAAATAATGGTTACTGATAATCTTTGAAAAGTTGACGGAATTCGGCAGATAATGTAAATCGACCGTTTATGGAATAGTCGAACGGTTTTACCCCATCGTTGATGTTGTCCTTGCCTTTTGTTATTAATGGGTTTTGGCGTCAATTCAGCAGAAAGAATAGTTGCGCCATCTAGTTCGCATTTCTTTTGGTGTTTTTGAGTTTGCTCATACCCGTCATGATGTGACCGGTTTATAAAGTCGTACACTAACTAGAGTTGTACATCAGTATTGGAGCATGTTTAAGGCGCCCTCTACGCTTGCTTCACCTTTCACAGGTTCATGTCGAAGTGCTTACTCAGAATTTTGGCTTTGGAATTTTGGATTCATTGCATTTGAAAATAATGTTCATGTAAATCCCCAAGTTCCAAATTTATTCTGATTATCAAGTCAAACTGTAGGTAGAAAATACGGTGGACTCTTTGAATTTTTGTTTGTGATTCACTAATTTAAGTGAACATTTTTCATAATGCTGACTTATGAAAACATTTCAAGAAAACGTTTCATATTACATCACAACACTTGTAGGTGACAGGCTGAACAACACTTTTGTTTTCTGCTATTCTCTCATCTTCAACTTCGTATTGACAATAGCATAATCTGATAATCAATCGGCCTTAAGCGTGAGAAAGGAGTATTGTCATCATCATCATCATCATCATCCGTTTAAGTACAGTCCACCATGTTGGTGTATCATCGTACTTGTAGAATTGTTATACTCAAGAGAATATACATTATTCAAATGGAGCAGAATAAAGTAAACAACATACTTGTCTGTGTTGTTTTTGTTATCGATCAAATGAAAATGGAACGAGAAACGGGAATGTTTTTGACCGTGTCCTCGCTCGTTGAAGACAGGTAGATGCAAATGAGGCGCTGGAGCACCGGACATTCACCCATCATCGGACGGCCCGGATACGGAGATAAGGGGACAAATTAAGAAAAGAAAAAGAAAAGAGAATAAGAAAACACAGATGTTGTGTTCGTGATGTTTTAATCAAAGCCTTTATCTGGACGGAATATATAAAACGGGGCTCGGATGAGCTGACGGAGAGATAGCAGAGCAACTAATAAACAATTCAAAACAATTAAAACAACCCAGATGGGAAATTGTTTGGTTAAATGGAGCTTTTACTATGTCTCGTGAATTTGCAATTTTTGGTTCTTTTTTCAAGATTCTAGACTTGAAATTTGCTAGTTGCTTTTGTCTCTTTTTTGTCATTAATGCCTTGACCATTTAAGGGAGATCGGATATCAAAGTATGTTCTTTATTATGAAAGTTACAGTTATGAGCAATGTCGATGAACTCGTTAAGATTCCACCTCGTTTGGATGTGGGGATGTCATGCCTCTCTTAATTACTACCCACACACTCCCTTCCTCTCTCTTTCATTCTCTCTCGTTCTTGTCTGTGTCTCTGTCTATCTGTCCACTTTCTTTTTAGATCTCTCTAATGATGCGATATGTAAATTTAATGTATTTTTTATTCTAAATGTTACGATATTTACGTTGATTTTATTATTTTGTCAACTTCTGTTGACATTAACCATGTTAAGAAATTTCCATGTTTTATAAAGGACCCTTTTGCTTCTCAGAAGAAGGTACGTCCCTCGAGCTCTCACGCATTTCCTCTTTTAGCAAGCCAGTTTACCTTGTTTCTTTTTATTTCCTTACCTTGTACCGCTTTTGAGTCCATCGTCGGTACGTGCATCTTTTATAACTTTCCTTTCTCCGCTTTTTCTGCCTTTTTCCCGTCAATAAGTGACCTTTTATCAATCTCCTTCTCTATATCTATTCTCTTCTCCCGTCATCACTATTTCCCCTTCTCGCTCTCTCTATCTCACTCACTCTTTCCCTTTGATCAATGCTCCTAAGAGCTCAAAGTCCTCACTATATTTTTTGTCTGCTCTTGTCCTCTATAATCCCCTTCTTCCTCCCTTTCTCAATCTCTCCCCCTTACTCTCCACCCCTCTTGCTTTTCCCTCTCTCTTTCATTCTTTCCTTCTCCTCTCGTATTCTCTCTCTTTTTGATCGATGCCCTCCCGAGAGTCTCACTGTCCAAGGCCCCTGGTTGGTTTTCCTTGCCCTCGCCCTCGCGGCCTCAAAAAATTATACACCTGTACCGCATCATTTACATGCAAGGCAGGTGAGGTCTTCTGAAGGGTACGGTTCTGAAAAAACCCCGCATTGAAAACCTCGTGAAGAAGGCGTCATTTGCCGAGTAAAGTTTTGTAAGTTGACGAAGGTGAGGGTTGATCGTTTCTCTCTCTGTATTCTTCACTTTCTGCATTGTTATTGTTGGATAAAAATTGGATGGTCATTTTGGAGATAGATCCAGTCGTATGCTACTGTGGAGGACAGTCTGACAGAGGTTGGTATTTTCAGTTATGATTGAGAAAGTGGAAGGTGAGTTTCATTCTTAGGCCTTTTTGAGTTATTTGAAAAAAAAACCTGAAAGAAGTTGTTTCACAATAATCTTTTAGCCCTTTTTTGTTCATTCATATGATTCGTGTTTACCTAACATTTACTAACATTGTCTTATTTTATACGATTTTATATTTCCTTGAACGTTTCTTTATTCGTACAATGATTCATACTTTGTTTATCAACTTAATTTTATTTCATAAGATGTGTGATCTTTCCTTCCAATGATTTTGAAGATACTGCTACTGTACATGTATATTGCAACCATAAATAGACATGTCGCATGCCTAGCTCCGATATTAGTGCGATTATGAAGATCCCAGATCAGCTATTTTGCATTTAGAAAGTATAATAGCATTCTCCCAATGCTCCAGAATCGTACGATATGAATAGTTTGAATTTCGAGTGAAATTATGATTATTTGGATTCTACTTCTTCAAGTTCTAGAAGAAAGATAAAAATGTTGAGTAAACAACGTATGCACCATCTAACAAACAGTAATATTAGGTTATATTTATTTTACACCATCCATTAGACGTATTGCCATCCGTTCCTTTGGGAATATACTGCTAATCTTAGTTACACACGATAGCTCTTTTCCAGATAGCGACTGGAGGCGACTGCTATTCACGTTTCATTTAGTTTTATTGCATAAATCCTTCATTTTATATAATTCTTTATGGATATGAGAGTAAATTTTCGGGGTTTAATCAAGCATCTAGCAATATTTCAAAATCAAATATGAATAAAAATTTAAAAAATCGACAATTACAAAGTAGACTGTATCTAGAAATTTGAGTTTTCTTCATCATTTTTTTCTCCTTTTTTCCTTCTTGTTCGTCTTTTTTCTGCTACTCTTTTTTCTTCTTCTTCTTCTCCTTTATTCTTCTTCTTCTCCTCCTCTTTCTATTTCTTCTTCTTCATTCTTCTTTTTAATTCTTCTCCTCCTTCTGCTTCTTTTTCTTCTTCTTTCTACTTCTTCTTCTTCTTCTTCCTTATTTCTTCTTCTCCTCTTCCTTCTTCTGCTTCTTCTTTCTTCTCCTTCTAAATCTTCAAAGGGCTCGGCATCCAAATACCTCGGAGACGAAAGTTGCATGCATATTACACAGAGGAGTTACGGTATTTTTTTTGTAATGAATTCGCGGGAGATTCTGGAAATCAGGTGAAGCTGTGATATCGATTTTCTTTTGCAATTTGTTCGGTTAATATGTCTTTGTTGCTTCTTGGACGGTATGTCTGGAAGCCCTTGTGATTTTTGTTTTCTGTGTCTCGAAACACAAAGGTTATCGATTAATCGTACGCTCGATTTTTACGATTAGTTGTACATTGTAGTCAATGGAATCAATCGTAAAAAAACTGTTCTGCGATCATTGCTAAGCTTTGTGTTACGGGCCCCTGGTGACTGAAGTACTTAGGGTTAAGAATATCGCGATCCTATACACCCTACCAAGTCTACTCACCTGCTTACATGCGTCTTGGGAACAAGCTAGACCATTTCGTGGGCCCTTTCAACTTGGTGATCACATTGGTTTTACAATTAGCTAAGACCCAACGAGCCGCTTGTAGTTTGATCTTTAGTATATTTTGGGTCCTACAAGTGAAGCGAACTTGTAGGACACGTTTCCGAATGACTGGGGCAAGGACCTTGTGTAGCGGCTGAAAAAAAACCTATAGCTGTTAGGTGGCTTTCTTGCAAATTTGACATTGTTGGACAGAGCAACTCCAGGATATTTTTCCACTCTTGCAGGTCTGACAAACGGTGTAAATTGTAGTTCATTGAAAACCGACGACAGCAGATCTTCAGAACATAACAATTACAAGAATTGAATGACATAAGCTAGCTATTTTACCAGTCAAACATTTTCTGCAACATCCGAGCGTCCAAACTGCTGATGATTTCCCGATACAGCATGCAGTCATCAGCAAAAGTCATGTAGCTGAGAAAGAAAACCACCCAACAGCTACTGATCTTGAACATACAGTATGAAAATGGTTGGACCGAGAAAATTACCTTGCGTGGCCCCTAGAGGTATCTGTCGAATGTTCATTGTTAGTTCAGAAACTGTCTATTCACTTGAGTAATGTCATACAAGTGGAAAATTATTGCGCCGGGATTTGGAGAAGAAATTACCATGAATATTAAGCGTTACTCATAATTGGAAAAATATACTTTGAAACAGAAATGCAGTATCGTTCTAACATGCATGATGGTTTCCTAATATTGATTAAAAACAACGTGAAACGGAATGCATGTACTTTTTTTCTCGGGAATAGGTGTTATTGTTTGTTTAGTATTTGCCTCCGAAAGAGTTTTATCATCAGAGAAACAGTGGTGGCGGGCAGGCGGCGTATAAGAGAAAATATATCATCTTGATTTATCAATAATTGATAACAAACATTAAAACAAAAGAATAAAATAAGCATGAAAAAGGAAGAAATGTGTATACAGATAATAAAAATAGCGCGTTGAGTCGTGTTACGATAATTATCCCCTATATTTTTCTTGGAGTGAAATCATATAAGTCATCTTTGAGAAACTTGCCCCCCCCCCCTCCTTCCAACCTCCTATGAAATTGAAAAAAAAATGTTATATCCACTGAAAGAAACAAGTAATCAAATATTGACTTCACACCTTTTTACAGAACCCCAGTAAGTGAAAATGCAAGATTTGCTTCATTGGATAGGGAGGTTATATCGCATAATGTTTCTTCTAGCCCCCTATCCCTCCCTGCCTTATCAAATAAAACTTACGATCTATATTTATTACAGCTAGCAATATCCCTATTGGGTTTGGTGCATTCGGAATACAATCAAATTAATCCAGAAGAATTCCCTCGTTTTCCTTTTAACTTCACCATACACTCGTGGCTCTTTTCTTGTGCATCCACCAGGGGAGCGTTTCATGAAACGTTTTGTCAAAGATTTTCACCGACATATGTTATAAGCTACTGTACGTCCTTGCATCTGATTGGCTGACAGCGAGTTAGTCATTGAAAATCATTGACAAAACCTTTCATGAAACCTTCCCCCGACTTACTTTCCCCAGTTGATCATTGAATTCTAAAATTTGAATCGATTGCAATTGATTGCAGAAGTAGTGTCCAGTTTGTCTCGTGTTTCCTTGTTTTAACGAATAGATTGATTCAAGTTCATATTCTGGTCAGTAAGTTATCACAATAGCCAGACCTACTCGAGATTCTGAGCTCTGTTTCTAAGATGATCTTTAAGTGCTTTTAAAGCGTCGCCTTTCATATTATACATTTTTGTTGTGATAATTAGGTCCTACGAAAGCGTTTAATATTTCCCAGGACAGGTTAGACGGCTGAGGCCGTTTGGGGTTTTAAAGATTCTTATGGTCGTTCCGGAAGTAGGAATCAAATAAGGGTTACCCTTGGGGATTCAGTAATGGACCCTAAGACATGTTTGAAATGAATTTTGCATTTCCCATTATAATGATATATAGATTTAAAAAATTGGTATAAATGTAAGCAAATAGAAACCAAAATAACCAAAGATAGCAACATATAGAATAATTTGCAGATGTTGAAAACAAACTAGATAAGGTAACACACACTCATGGCAGTGATGCAAGAGCAGTAATAATGTGCGTATTTGGGTGTGTGTATTGTGTGTATAATTGTTGATTTTGCATTTCCTGTGAAATATGTCTAATAAATTGTTCATCGTTTTGTTAAAAAAAAAATGAAAGGGTATGTGTGGGCTCGCGCAAGAGGGTGTATGTGAAGGTGTGTGTGTGTAGGGTGTGTGTGTGTGTGTGAGGGAGGGAGTGTGTGCGTGTGCGAGAGAGAGAGAGAGAGAGAAGAGTTGAAGCATGTTTTGTTAAGGACTGGAAAGGGAAAGAGAAGGAAATATGTATATTATCTGAGAGTGAAAGAGAGAGATAGAGGGAGAGAACCAGGGAGAGGGAGGGAGAGATCATGTGCCTTAGCGAATGGATACGATCTTAAAAGCATTTTACCTCGTCCGTTTCTTATTCAGCGAATACCCCGGGGATAGTTCATTTCATAACAGGATGTTGGTGGGCCAGAAGGATAACACACGACTTGAATAGTAACGATCTTGAACGCTTCCAAAGGATCGGTACCGGTCGCACAGAAACCGTATTAGCGGTAACAGAACACTAACAATAGGCCCGGTCATATCTTCCATATTCGATGTCAAACGTTGATCCGAGATGTAAATAACACCTTGTGGTGACGTCATACATCGCTGCGATATTAACAGTTGTAACAGCGGCCTATGTTAGCGCATTGTTAGCGCTAACAACGTTTCTGTAAGGCCGGTACTGGCCAGCCTCACCACTAGCAGGAAATATCTTCCAGCGGATACTATCAAAGCATAGGAAATCGACGTAAATTGTGGAATAAAATAACATGGCAGCGCTGGTGATGATAACAGTACTAGTGCAATGTTACACCGTGAAGGTCATCTAAAATGAGGATGAATAAATTGAATTGATGGATTGGTATCAAATTTTACGGTACTTATGTCTATTTCTTGAAAAAAATGTCCTTTAATAGCATAATTTTGTTAGTAATTCTATTTTTGCATGACACAAAATACATATCATTTTAAGTTTTGAGTCGTAAGAATTGTTTAATATCGACTAGTTTATTTATTTATTTATGTAAACTTCAACAATAAGCGGAGATTGGAATTTACATCTTGGTAGATCATTCAGAAAAAAAACTGTCTCAAAATTAGGCCCTATGAAGGAAGCATCAATGAAATTTTAAAAAGGTTTATTTAAGTCTATATCCTAAATAGATTGTATTCATACGCTGAGGTAGAAGAAACTGGTGATGTATTAAAATGGAGTGGAAGCGATATTGAACAGAATTATCACATACCACTGTATTGGAATGAACTTCTTGTTTTCTCAGAAGCAATGCAGTAATATATAAGGTCGAGACTGGGTAATTAGTCCCTCGGAATTATTCAAGGCGTGTTCTTTTTCAGAACGAAGTAGGTTCACTAGAGAAAGTGAGGAAGACTTCGATTTTTCTGTCTCGCCTTACCCTCCACCGTGTAGATTTCTTCTTCGTCTTCTTATAGAGTGCCATTATTCAAAACGGGCTAGTGGGGCGTTTGGTGTATTAAACCGCGACAACGTGCTGAATAGGGAAATAACCCTTGCTATATACCTAAGTGCTGCTTCTAATTTTCATGTTCATTAATTTCAACTTTTGGAGTTCGAACCCTTTCAAAAAAATGCTTGGTTTAACATCGTAAGATTTTTCGTTTGATCTCCGTAATGTTTACTCATTATCTATTATGTGAATAGGTTTTCCCAATTGTCTTCCTGTTCGTTTTGTGCGAGGTCAATTGGTTTCTCAGTCTAATTCAGTTGTTATCTTCTCTCTCTCTCTCTCTCTCTGTATTTCTATTTTTAGCTATTTCTTGCACCCTACCCCTTATTCTCTCTATGTCAAAGGTCACACACACACACAAACACATACCCTCGTGTCCCTTAATCATATACTCGTTTCATATCTCAGATGTGTAAATTTATCATTAATAATGCATTCAGGATGTGGTAACCAAAACAGAATCAGGCTGAAATTTAATACCATTTTTACTGAAATTCTAACAGATTTCGTAGTATTTTAGTATTTTTTTGCATTTTGTAGTATAATGAACGAGTTGGTTCATTCTTGAGATGCGGTAACAGTAAATGTCAGATCACCTTTTTTGTTCGAGTCTAAAAAATGGCAAGCAAAAACGGGTCTTTAGATGAACGGATAAAAGGCGAGATGGTCTATAGGAGGCAAAGCTATCTTTGATATATTTTTTGCATTTTCGCATTTTTGCACATAAGATATATGTGATATAAGTACACGTTTCATCTTAATCAGATGCTCAAGGCGACCTGTAGACAGAAATACATGCAGATCTCAACTTTAACAATGAATGGACTAATGGCTGTCTGTCTAAACACACTCTTATCAAGATATGGCTTGATGTTGTATTAATACCTTAGACAGCTATAGGCACATCTTATCATACGTTTATACGTGAAAATTTCACTCTTAATTGCAGGGATTTTAAGTAAATCCTTGGGAGCGTTTCATCAACATTTTTGTCCGACAATTTGTCAGATCTGACAAATTCCCTTGATTTTGACTGTCTATGAACCACCATTACTATGGTACCGTAACTGTTGGATAAAACTGGACTTGTCGGACAAAACGTCCGGCAAGTCCCCTCATGAAACGCTCCCCTGGTGAATTGTAGCTAGGGTCCAATCGAATTCTGATTTAGTTTGAATTAAAAAAAAAGAGAGAGATTAAAAAAAAACTCGATGGAATTAAATTTAAGCCTTTGAGATTGAAAAGTGGATCTTTTCGATTAAAACTAAATTCAGAACTACTATTCACTTGGATTCACTCTAGATCACTCAGGTTTTATCAATCCTACTTTGAATATTTGAATATTGACCACCTAAAAACCGTTTGTCAAAGATCATGTTCATACGTGACTAGCTTCACATCTAAAGGTAGACAGCCACATGCGTTCATGGGTGAAAATCCAGAATGATTTAACAATGTCGTTAGCACTTTATATCAAGATAGTGTGAACAGTGTGCATAAATATATGATTATTTACGTCTGGGACCGACCTTTAACGTCACCATCCGAAAGACGTGACCAGGGCTCGATCCTCGAACCTCTGCATCAATTTGTAACTTCCCCACATAGCTTGGATTACAGGCGCACGCCACAACGCCCAGTGTGCATATCGTCCATGTTAATTGCTAGTTTAAGAGGCGTGTTCACATCTGGAAGTAGCCATTGAGATATGAATCGTTTCATATCTTACGTAGACAAACACATCTCACGTGTGTTCACAGTCAAAAGTATGCTTTACCATTAATTGTAATCGCTATGTTTGGATGGCAGGACCGGTTAGAATGTAGATCTCGTTAATTGCTAGTTTAAGGAGGCGTGTTCACATCTTAAAATAGGCCCTGATATATAAAATCGTTTCATATCTTAGGTAGACATGCATATTACGTTTGTTCAGTTAGAGGGGCCTTATTAATCGCGCTATATCGCTTCACAAGTTTGTAGTATGAAGGGGCATGCACTAGAAATTAGTGATTACTGGTTTAGCAGACGTGTTCACATTTGAAATCTCCTCTGATATATTAATCGTTTCATATCTTAGGTAGACAGCCAATATCATTTTCATGTGACTAGATCAACAATGATCAACTTGACACATTTAAGTGAATTCAAATGTCATTCTTTATTTCGCCTCGAATCAATTACAATGAATATGAAAAAAAAATCATGATGGGTTCATCAATTTGCCTGAAAAGCGTCCAACATGATCGAACCACACCATTCAACATGGATGATCTATGGATTGCAGACCGCACTTGATGTTATACTGCCATCTTACGTCATAATTGTGTTATTTTGTAAAGGATTTTCAATCACAATAAACACATAAAGCAAGGACTGTCATTCACAAAAGCCCTAAATACTTCATGCAGTGCAAACACGCTGGTGTTAATCTAACACCAGCCTGGTATCTATACATATCGGTCCACACCAGAGAGGTGTTGAAACATTACCAGTTTGACGTTAGGCTAACACCACTTTGGTATTTAAGCGACACCAGTTAGAGATTAACCCAAATCGGTTTGATCCCAAACTGGTGTTATTTCTTTGCTTCTCTGGTGTGGACCGATATAGATACCGGGCTGGTGTTAAATTAACACCGTTGTTTTGGCAGTGTACATCATTAGCATGTATAAAACCCTCTTGATTCATGAAAGTTATTAACCCTCTTAATTTCAAAATCGTGTAATAATAATCATTAAAAGAAGTTCATGTCCTGAAAAAGACTAAGCTTTGATTATTATGCTTACAATTTGAAAATAGAAAATAATGCAGTATTATTCCAAACGATGTTCTGCTCCCCTGTAAAGAAAGACTATTACTAAATGTATCGGTTAACATAACGGAACCGTTGGGTTCAACTTCAATAATAATTTTAGCACTAACTTTGTGGTTAACTGAGACCGGGCAGAATTGTACTATCAACATTGACAAATCCAATTTCGTATATAACATTGATATCTATAAAACCATTCAAATCTATATCCTTCCTCTGTTGGCTTCTGATAATGCCTTAAGAGTTATACCAGATTGCAATAATTTGCACAATACAAAAAAAAAGATGGAAATGCGATTGAATCTTTCTCCTTTAACTGTGGTATAATTCAATTTGTATTATCCATTTGAGTTTCTCACTATGTCTTTCCTCATCAACCCGATCCCTCCCTTCTCTTAATTACTTTTCGCTCTCAGACGTCTCTTGAAGACATGTCATATGGACCTATATACATACACAGCGCCCAAGGTAACGCCGCACTGACAAATCTGCTGCTTCCACCCTCATCTTTCATACCTTCGTACGTATGGGTTTCAAACATTTTGGAGCAGCGAATCGTTCTTCGCACACACGCACCAGACGACACGGCGCCGGGTATCGCTTCCAGTCCATCCATTTCTACGCCTTCATTTTCCCGCTCTTCACGGGATCGCCAAATCATAATACGATATTTTTGTTTAATAATAAAATGAGTGGTTCGATCTGGATTCTCTCTTCAGTTCACGTTTCGGCCCTCGTTATTAATATCCAGTCAGCTACGTAAGGTTGCCTCGGACGGTCCCCGCTCTTCTTTTCCTTTTGGCCTAAAGTTATCTCTAGGTGGTTTTGCTTATTATACTTTTATACTGGATATACGATTTATCTGCTACTGGGAGTATATGGATTCAGATTCCAGATATTTCTCTTTGTTTTCGGAATATATCCCAGGGTAAGTTGATATTCTGGCATCTATTCCTTAGAGAAGATACACCATACACACTAAATGCTACGATTTATGCACTATTTTATTTTTCTCTCCTTTTCTTGAAATATAAATGGTAATGTTGGGAAAGAAAAGAGAAAGTTTTTTTTAGTGATCATAAAAGAATAGTGAAAATTGAATCTTTGTGTTAGGGATGTGTGTGTGGGGGGAGGGATAAAGAGGGAGAGAGAGAGAAAGAGGTAGAGGGGGAAGAGGAAGAGGAAGGGGAGTTATCTCATATTATCTTCTTCTCTCTCCCTTTCTTTGTTTCCCCTGTCATTGTTTCCCATGCATATTCTAAAAATCTATAAGGAATTCAGGAAACTCTTTGCAATCTATAATCTTGAGAGTAAAATCAAGAGACGTCATCAGTCTTGCCTGTGAACGAAAAACCTGACAATTTATCGCATAAAAAAAATTGTCGTATGTCATTCACGTAAAACCACAAATCCACTTCCTTCATGTCTTCCTGTATATTAACAGTAATTTGATTTGCAAGCCACTGATTTCTCTTTTTTCTCCATTTCCCTTCATTTTCTATGGTTTAACTGAAAGAAATTCCCCCGGTTGAGTATACAACTGTATTACTGTACAATCTGTAATGTCAGTTTTCATTTTGAAATTCATATCTCATAATTCTGTTCGTTGGCTGCTTTCTCCCCGACAATACTTGAAATAAAGTCGTAAATTTCCCATCATGATCTTGTACAACTTCTTGGATTGATTATGATTCCTAACGTAATTATCATCATATTCACTTGTCAACATCAAATTATATCTGTCTATCGTGTCTTGGTACATGATACAATCAGTTATAATATATTTTCTTCTAGATTTTCTCAAAAGTATCATTTTTAACCATATCTCATATGACAAATATTCTTGTATTCATTGAAAGTTCTGATGTTCAACTTGTTATTGCACGTTACCCTTTATGATAATAAAGGAAGACTATGTTAATGCCAACATTATTAATTGATTGCTTGCACCGTTGCTTGTCGCTGACACATAAGAACGTTTTCACGTATTTGAAATAGAATAAAAGAGCAAAATTTGAATGCTTTGCTCAAGGGCATCGGTACCGTGGCCGGGAATCGAACCCCGGGTTTTCATTTGTCTGGTCAGATGCCTTAGACCACTCGGCCTACAATAATTGCATATGTTATGCATGAAAAGTATCCTGTAACTCTCCCCCCTCTCTCTCCCTCTCTGTCTGTCTGTCTCTTTCTCCCTCTCTGCCTCTCTCACCCGACACCAGCAACATGACTCTTTCTTTCTCTTTCTCTCTCTCTCTCTCTTACGGTCTTTTACTCTCATCTGCTTACTTTAATATGTTGTTTGCATATATACATAGGCCGATAATTTATCTGTCTATATTTATGTATCTATATGTTTATCTATATGCATCAATCGATCGATCTTCCGGTTTATGCATTTTGTATCATATAAAGTAATTAAGAATATTTTTTAATGATAATTACCTATCATTCATCATTATCTTTCTTGATTGTCAATCTAAACCAAATTATACACACAAAAAACACTAGCAAAAATGCATAATATCCAACAAAACGCGTTACTGCCGTTTACGAAGCATAAATCATTATTGTGGGCTATTTAAAGTCTTTAACCACTTGTGTCGTGCCAAGGTTCGGTGTTAAAACATCTGTCAAGCGAACAATGGTGTGAAAATTGTGCGGATTGGGTATCACTTTAGAGAATATTGAGGTGTTCATAATTCCACTGTTCGGTGTGCAATCATATAGAATCGTCACTCCGGGGACTACGTACAGCATCCCATTTCGCTGAGTTTGATGGAATGTTGATTCGAAAATGTTGTTGTTGACGTTGTTTTTGTTGTTGTTTCCAGAAGTATAACAGTCTTTTCTGTGGATTTATTTAACAATTTCTGACATTTGACAACAACCGTTTGTACAGAGACTATGAAAGCTTTTTGTATATTGTTTTCATTGATAATGGTGGACGAATTAGCGAACTTATACTCTTCAGCCGATCAGCCGATCCTCCCTTTATTCTCTGCCTCATATTCTCACTCTCACCATGTTTTTTTTTCTCCCGCTCAATGTCGTTCTCCGCAGATTTCCTGACTCCTGGGTTAAAAAACATGCATTTTGTTAACTCGTTCCGACGACTTTTAAGCTCGTTTCCTCGACTTATAGCTCGCGCCCAAGACTATTAATCGTTCCCACGACTTACTAACACGTTACCTTTACTTCAACTCGTCCCGTTCGACTTACATAACTCACCGTAAGTAAGCCAATTAAACGAGTTAAGTATCAAAGTCGTGGTAATTAGCAAGACGATGGAAAGAGAAGGTTTGTCTTGGGAACGTGGTCTGAAGAGTTACATGCCGTGCCACTTCAGGGGCTGTGTATTTTTTCCCCATATTTGTATAAATTTAATTTTGTATACCCTCTTTATCAGTTATAAAAACAGTTTTTAAGATAAATTTGTTGAAATGGTCAAATGATCAAATAGTTGTTTTATTTTTTTCTTGGTTGCTATTGTTCACATGTAATTAATTGAAGCCTGATTTGATTTAAAACTCTTTTGTTTAACATCCAAGTTGGACGACTACTGATCCTTGTCTGTCTTCTGCCAGCCATGCACCGGTTCATCGAAATAGTTGTGAGTGTGTGTTGCCTGACGTATCGATGTTCAAACATGATTAGCTCCCGAACATTCAAGCCCCTCCAGTTTGAACTTAAACCGATAAGTGCTCCTCCTCGTTCCCTCCTCTTGATTCCGATCTGAAAAGATGGGAGAGTCCATCTCGGTCTTCAGAATCACCACGTTAGGGAGATGGTGAAGATCGCATCAATTGTCAATGGGGACAGAGATTGAAATGTATTTTTAAAGAGAGACACAAGTATAGTGGAATTATGTTGTCTCGGTGAGGAGCTGAAGCAGTCGAACTAAGGTAAACAAACACACCGATACATCAGAGATGATAGCAGTATAAGAGTTTTGATCGAGGAATTGCAACTCGGCTGTCATCCTTCCCACAATTCGTCAGGAATCTTGCTGACGGGTCTCGGGTATTATTCTTCTTGTGGGTTGTTTTGTTTCTCCAGAATGTTGCAGTTCTGTTGTTCACCTAACCTGCCCATCCAATACACGGATTTCCAATTCTCTCTCTCTCTCTCTCTTCCTCACACACACACACACTCACCCACACACCCTCACGCACACCCTCACACACACCCGCACACACGTTTTTGTCAACATTTGTTGAACACACGAAGACTCTGTCTCTCTCTTTCTCTCTCACACACACCCACACCCACACCCTCACACACACACACTTTTTGTCTTTGTCGCACACTTTCTTATATTGTCATTTCACCTTTCCCATACCCCTTCAAAAGAAAGTTTGATAGCGTGCTTTCCTCATTGGAATGGTATAAGGGCATGTGCAGGGCAGGTATACACTGCACAGTGATGTAATTCTTTGTTGAACAACTGTTCGGTTTAGTATGCAGTGATCGTGCCACTTGATCATTCTAATTTACGACCATAAAAATCTCCTTTGTTCCCCAATCAATTTATAATAAGAACTCAAGTCACGTGATTGTGATTCCCCCCTCCCAATAGCTGGTGGGTGAATCACTGAAAAAGGGGGAGTTTAAAGGGTTATTGGAAGAAAAGAAGCGAGCCAACATGTGTCCACATCAAGAAGTGACATCATCTTTTAGCCACTAAGCAACTCATAAAGTGTGCAAACCGTTGGCATTAAGTGGACCAAGTTGATTGTTATTACTCTCGACAGTTAATGCGACCAGACGATAGCAACATTCTCGTGTATTTTTTTGATCATCTTGATGAATAAAAATTTAGGAGAGATATGGCAGATTTCCTGTGGAAAGGCTCTAATAAAATGATGATTCATCGAAGCGTATTAGATATGATTTGAGTTTGTGCGTCTTCAAATTCCTAAAGAGACAAATGCGTGGCCGGCTTACCATAATCAGACCAAAATGGAAATGTGTTTCTTTTTTTTTTTAATACGTGGAAATGCAATGCCATGATGATAACAGGCCGGGAGACACAATGCTATAGAAAAAGGAAGAGAGAAGGAGAGAGAGTGAGAGAGAGAGGGAGAGAGCCTAAATTTGATGACCAACGCGTGCAGGATGCATCCACGTCCAGGCTTCGGTGAAGCCCCCCTTGTCTTCCCTGCTAAACATTTAATCAGAACAAATTGCGCCGAGGATTGGGTTAAAAGTGCAGCAAGATATATGTGTTATTACAAATGTACCGGGTATAATGCCTTTTCGAGCTGGTGAATGGAAGATGAGAGGAGAGTGCAGAGAGGATGAGTGTGTGAGAGAAGCAGGTCAGGTTGTAAGAGATGGTGGAAAGCCACCGTAATTCATTCGAGTAGATACATGTACACAGTCAAGAATTAAGATGAAGGACACACCAGAACAGGAGAAAAAAATATTCCTTCTCAAGATTTAAGAATAAGAACATAATTATCTCTCAAGAAATCCGAAAGAAGTCAAAATATAGATAAATAAGAATAAGCGAACATATCATATTAATACCTGTATAATAGTGTGTTTTGATAGACATTGACTTATTGTTCAGACATGTATTATATATGTAAATAGTTTTTGTTGTTCTGCTCTGAAGCGCATCGAGCATCTAATCAAGATGGAAAGTGCGCTATACAAATCTCATGTATTGTTATAATTTAATACTGCGATCGTGTTTATATTAAGCGCCCTACAACATAATTTACGCAATAACCAAATAGACACATATTATATGTACAAGCTGTTTATATATGGTATACAATTTGTTTTTGTTTGATGGAAGTGAAATAAATAAATTTGAATTTGAATTTGAATTTGAAGCTACTTAAGTAATTCATACAAATCGAAATTGCTTATAATGATTAAGGCATTAGAAGTACAAAATGTGTTAATTATGACAGAATTCTAAATATGTTTTGTTCTTTTGTACCCTATAGAAATACTGTGGTTATTCAATGTAATAGAGGCCAAAGTAACGAGATAAACGAATATAATACATTAAGAACATAGTTCGATATATATATACATGTACGGTATATGACCTTATAGGGGTATGTTAAAGACTGATTACGATATTTTTTAAGAGAGAATTAAAGAAAATGAGAGTTTAATGATAAGCAAAGGATGTGATAGAAGACAAATTATAACGATGTAGAAGGGATCGATAGAGGTAGACGAGAGGAAAAACATAAGGGGAGAGAGGGGGATGAGGGGGGGGGGGGGGTTGGGGGCTTTGCATGGCCGATGAGATGGAATAGCGAAAGAGAAAAAAAAGGAAAATAACAATAATTGTATAGATTACCAACCCATCGTGCAGACAGGCTATCGCCGCGGGCGGTATCAGTCCTTTGTCCTCCTTAATTAGCGGTATCATAACACACTCATATCAATTTCCATATTTTGGTCATGACGATGTGATAGGTCGACTCGAACATGGTACCCGATCAATTTATCAGGTCTGGCTGAATATTCCTTGTATGATAAGAAACTGGGCATGGAGAGAGCTATTGCGGGCTCGTTGAAACTCAAGGTTATATAGCGGGAAGGGAATCCCTACTACCCGAACAATGACATTGACTGTATCATTGAATTGTAATATTTCAAGACACCCAACTTGAGTTTTTGGTAGCGTTTCACCAAGATATTTGTCAGTGGTTTTCGCCGACAGATGTTACAAGCTACTGAAAATCCTTGCATTTGGTTGGCTAAGAGCAAATTAGTTAGTAAAAATCACTGACGAAATACATCATGAAACACTCCCATGGTTACATTTGTCATATACAGTTTTTGTTTAGGTTTGGGTTTATTTTCATTTCCATCATTAATATCATATAAACAAATACAAATCAAACACATCTTGTAAACATATACAAATACTAATCAAATTCACTTTTGTATTAACTACAGATGAATTACAAAAAAATATTAAAGTTTGTTTGGAAATATTCCTATATTACACGTATATAGAATTTCCACAAAATTCATGTAATTTCAATAAAGCTACGTAATTTACGTTTAATGCAATTGGTATCTTAAATATATATTTTTTGCCAAAATATACATTTATGTAACATATTCAGAATAAGAATAAAATCAAAGGTATGTGGCATATCCACGATAGCTGACGTTAAGAGGATATGGACCTTGTGATACTCCTTATATTATATTATTATGAATAATACTTATTTATTGCCATAAAAATTATATCCAAGACATGTTGGTAATTGGCGTTACGTCCATTTACGTCACTGATGTTACGCTTAAATTCAAGGTAAATCTTGCATCTTTCCATTGGGATTTCATTCACAGACTACTGAAATTCGATTAAAGTAATTTCATTAGTGAAAAAGAAAAGACAATTTTGTAAAAATAACTGAATATAAGAATAAAATGCATCTTTAGCACATTTTCCAGCCGCTGTCCCATACGTGCAATATTTTGTCTTTTTATTTTAGTTTTCTTAAGATGGCCGAATTACATTTGTTGTCTCTTCTCAGGCATGTTTCTCTTTGTTTGACTTTATGACTGATCCCCCCCCCCTCTCTCTCACCATTTTATTCACCCTTCTTCCTCCGCCCCCTTATCTCTCCAATATAGTATTGTGAGGGCATAGTTTTTTCACTGCACTCTATTACTACCCCGGCCTAACATTCAGAGTTAATAAGTTACATTCATGTCAACATCAACTGCACATCAACTTCACATCGACCAGAAGGTCGCTTGCACTGTTGCATCCAACCTCATCATTTATATAGGTTTTGCCCGATAAATCGCGACCTTATTAGGATATAAAGTAGTATAACAGAAACAATCATGACATCACCACCCCTCTCTGTGACACCCCCCCCCCCCCGCCTTACGCCCCCACATCAATCTGACTCTTTTTGTAAGTCGAAATGTCATGGCTGAAATGAAAAGGAGCGCTTAATCCAAGCGATTATTATAAGGGAACTTTACTTTTCAGGTTTTTAATTAGATGATTTATTTCTTTAGATTAATTCTAAGTCTCTATACAACTTCCCTTTTTTAACTTATAATTACAAGGATCAGTGCAATTACATTTTTTTTTCATCTAAGCTATCGACTGTATATTGGTATAACAATAACACTCATTATAGAAGATTTAACAACCTTTTCGATTTTCATTAAATAAAAAAATACAATGCACGTTGAAAAATTGGTAATTATGATCGAATGGATATATCATTAAAAAGGAATATCGAATTCATTTATGTCTATGCGTTAAGAAAAGGGCAGAATAGGGGAGGGTGGTATCTGCAGTCATCGAAAGAGATATAGATTAACAAATAGTGTTCAATTGACCTCTCTTTGTTTTGTTTGCCCTGTTCCTTTAATCATTTGTTTTCATGTAAACATTATCGTTGGTTATCTCTTGTAATCCTAGATGATATGTTGATACCAGCAACTGAGATCTAATCGTTTGTTTGTTGCTAATAGCCTCGCCAATATCCATCATGATCCATGCGGTATTTCATTTTGATAATATTATTTTTTTAAAAGCAAATAAGACAGAAAAGGGGAGGGATAAATAAAGGGCGGGAAAGGGATGGAGGGGACAGAAAGAGATAAAGATTGATAGGGATAGATAAAAAGACATGGAGAAAAGTCGAAATACACAGACAGGGAAAGACAGACATACAGACAGACAAAGGGACGAGAAGACCTGATGAAATTCTTTGTTGTAAATTTCTCAAAATGTTTGCTTGATGTAAGCCACTGTATCTGTTTTTTCTAAATTTGCTGACGCGATTCAGCGGAAAATAATGTCGATGTCATTCCTATTGACTGTGACTTACAAAAACGTATTGATTGAAAAATGCCGAACAACCCAGAATTCAATATCGCACAACAACCCTGTCTCTTCAAGATTGACTGTTGTGTCTCATCTGAGTCGTGCTGCTATTTAGGCTTCACTAATTAATTTAAGTAATTAGCCGCCAGAATATTACAGACATGATTAAGACGATGATCTAAGAGTAATTACAATAGGTCTTGGATGGGATACATTGGACATGATGACTTATAAATGTTTCAATTCTATGTTACTATAATTTATAAAATTAATGGGCATTGTACCACGAACGACTCAATTTAACTTGATGTTATTACGAATAAAATAGATTCGAAATATAATTCTTATTTTGGGATATATGGTTAAGTAGGATACATCGTGTTGTTTTTGGAATCGATTGTATTACTCTTGAAGTCTTCTGTGTTTGCTTTCGATTGAACATGGAGTGTACCATGCACTTATCTCTTATGGCGGTTTAATTATAATTCCTTCGCTTGTGTGGTAGGCCTGATTTTGCTAAAGTTTGATTAATTTTGCATCGAAAAGACATTTTAAGATTCTGTCAGACAGGACCTAACAATACAGAGTCTAGTTTGGAATTCCAGCATCGTACCAAGTAACCCTACAAACTCTCTGTACACTCTAAAAATATTGGGTAAAAGTGCTCCATGAGGATAATAAATATGTGTCCAACCAACGTTGGGCATTTCTTTTGGGCATTTTCATTTACCCAGTGTGATGAAAATTTTGCCCATTTTAAAGTAATTGCTGCTTAATTTTTGACCTTACTGGACAACATGCTTCCCGCATTGGTTAAAATGCCCAAAACAGGTTGGACACAATCATAATTACCCTCGTGGTGGTAAAAATGTTACCAAATATTTTTTTACAGTGTACGGTTTACTTTTTCTGCCCGTTTTGGTGTTATTTTGTTTTTAATATATTACCCTGATACGCGTCAATCATTATATGTACTTTTTATTATCATTCGATAGAGTCTATAAAAAAACATGTAAATGTATTTAGTGAGCTAGAATAATAAACTGTTAACAACAAAGTCGTAATTAGTAAATTTGACTTCTTCATAAGTACCACAGAGATGTAAAATATGGTAGATAGCTACATCCAGCAGAATGCGTGTGTGTGTGTGTGTGTGTGCGGTGAGGGGGGGGGTCTTTCTACTTGCTTTGTAATCGCATACCCCATTTTACGTGATAAAAAAAAGGTGATGTTATCATCAGCCAGCACATGCCAAGTACATTTATGAATGAAGCCCCTCGATAATGAAGCGAGCTGTAATGTAAAGAATAATAATCTCTGGAATATTCACGCCGAGGTGAAAACGCGTTTCCAGGACACGTTCTATCGACAACACAGAGCCCCACCTACTCCAAATTGTGTATGCCTTGACCGAGAAAGCCCATTCATTCTTAACCCCTGCCCCGCAACCCAATATGTGACCAACTATTTCATTAAGGTTTCCCCCCCCAACATACTGTATCCTTATTAAAGCCCGATATTGAATTCATATTTGGTTTAGGTTACCGTGTGTAAATCCGAAACGCAGATCCCCCTCGTATGCGTCACACATGCGAATGAGGTGTGTGATTATATTCACATTTAAGAAATGCACGCACGCATGGTGTTTCACTTTGCATTTTTTTGTACATTTTCTTTTATTACCACGCTCTTCCTCATTTGAACATGATAGGCTTGTAGCCTACATTCTTTGTAAATTACACAGTCATAAAGGAGAATCATTCAATATTAATAATTTTACTTACAAATCGGATGTCTATATATTTATCTAAAACAAAGTTAAGTTTTCCCCTTGCAAAAGCAAATTTTTCTTTCTCGGTCTCAGCTCCATAATTGTATATACAATTAGAATATTATCTTTATGGCTAACTACAAACATTATTTTTTTTAGATTTTTTTTTCCAAGCAGTGACGTCACAGATCCATTATTTTTAGTCCGTTGTGAAAAGAAATCGAAATCCCAAGGTGCGCGTAGGGGGGGGGGGGGTTGTACTGCCTTTGTTGTATAGAGAGAGAGAGAGAGAGTATTCTCTGGCTAAATGCAAACAATTAAAACATTTTTTAAGCGGTGACGTCACAGGCCCATCCATTTTGAGCCCGTGGTGAAAAGAAATCGTAATCCCCAATGCGCGTAGGGGAAGATGAACTGCCTTTGTTGTAGAGAGGGAGAGAGAGAGGGGGGAGGAAGAGGGGTGGAGGGTGGTAGCAGCACGATCTGAGTGAGAATAATGGCTCTCTGAAGGGCTCAACACGTGTCTAGAATCTTAAGGTAAGTCGAAATTTAATATTAAATCGAGGGGACAGTTTAATCCTTCAATAACAAGATATTTTACTGAAGCCTTTGGCCATTCTTAGTTTGGACGACTAATGAGCACTTTGTATCATTTATAAGAGGATGTCCCTTTGACCGACCGATTTGCTTGAAAGACTTTCTCAATTTGTTTCGCTTGAAATGCTTTTTATTTATGAATCCATTTAATTTCTTGAACTTGAAGTACACAATCTCACAAACCTTTCCCCTGAGACAGAACATAAATAAAATCTTGTTCCTATTAGTTCAATATTGATTAATTGATAGTGTAATAATCATGATAATTATTTCGTTGTATTTTATGTAGTTTTATTCATGAAATTGCCCTCCCGTTACCCCTGGTTCATTATGATAATTTATGTCACCGTTGCCATCATTATCATCATCATCGGAAGTCGTCATCGTCGTCGTCGCTTGGACCTGATAATTATCTTTTGTCACTGTGACAATGCTCAGCACCCCCAGTAATAATACAATAATATTCCGTGGCCAGATCCCTGCGTCGTCGTCATCACCATCGTCGTCTTCATCAAAAACGTTCCCCACTAATGATTTTACATACCCGTTTGATTATCTTCTGAGGTACTTCTGCAGTTCTCAAGAATCCACATTAACGTTCTTTATCATAAACAGTATTTCTGTTTCACCACCGTCTCCCGACTTCAGCTTTATGTTCGGATTTATTTATAAAATATGGTGGGTGTAGATTATATTTTTATGAATAAAACATCTCGGAGTGCTAAATGTCATGGTTTCGCTCTCCTCTTTGTAAATACCATGTCTTGAAACCCCAGCCGTTATTGTAATCTCTGTAGGCCTATAGTCTGTAACTCCTATTCTTACAGAATAAGCGCATGTATATATACGTGCGAGTGTAATATATCATTCGAAATAAGTTGAGGTTAAAGAGAAACGAGCAAATCATCTGTATTTTGTATTCCTTAAGCTTTTGCTGATTTGGGTATGGTCTTTGTGATTACATAATCACTCTTGTAGGCTCGTGTCTTTTACTTAGAAGTGACATGTATTTAAAGAAACTGTTGTACGAGCAATGATAATTGCTCGGAGGGAGAGAGAAGTGGGATGGAGGGAGAGAGGGGAAGAGATGAGAGAGAGGGGGGATAAGGATAAAGAGAAATGATGGAGTGACAGGGGGAGGAGGTGAGAAGTTGGGAAGAGAGAGGGGGGGGGGAGGAAAGAGAGAGATAGAGTAGGAGAGGTGATAAAAGAACTTGTAAAATGGGGAAATGATGTTCGAGGATATAATAAATTGATTTATTGAATGAAATTATGCGATTTTTCTGAATCCTCCACGCCTAAATCAATTTTCAACTAATATCGAACAACAAATGGGTACGTGACTAAATCGAGATCAATTTTTTTTCTTCTCATGTTTTGTATTCTGGCATGAAGCTCCAAGTACGTAATGTGCACCCATGGGACTATATTTTTAATGTTAATCAACCCATTTTTATTGATATGACTGCTTCGTCGTTTTGTCACTGGCGTTATCATATCACATTTCATTTCAAGGTGACTTAACGCCTCTGACTGATCACAAAACCTGATATCCATCCGCCTACGTACCATGCACATCGAAAGCCAAGAAGCCGGGGTATGAATCGATAGATGTAGGGCAAATATTGATGAACGGTTCAAAAAATATTGTTAGAGTGATTTTCTTACTAGCCGACTGATTCATGTACGAGTTTTTAGAAGTGGATGCAGAGAGACAATGGTATGCCATTCGAGAAATTCGGCGTTCTCCATTTCCATTCGCATTTTTGCTAAAAGCTTCGAAACTGTGTCGTCTGATATTATGCATGTATGGTGTTGCGTCAAAGATGTTGTTTTTGTAAACACTTGTGCAACTCCAAATCATTCTTATTTACCCAAAAGTGGATATATCAAGCTATTCTAGAAATGTCTTGTAGTCAGTTACTCGATGCAGCTTGCTCTTGTAGTATAATAAGCAATAAAATGATGTTGTTTTTTTTTTCTTTAACATTAAGAATAAAAATTACCATCTTAACAAATGTTGAATGTAATCTGAAGCACTTTGATTTCTTGTTTTTACATTTTGCCTGTTTAAAAAAGAAGTAGAAATTTCTTTGCTACATAGGAATGACGAATATTTCATTTAAAATGTTTTCATATTTGACTATGGGTCCATCATGATTTTTTTTAATCGGTTTAAATCAATCTAATCTGTATCTAGGTTATCGTTTGCTATCAAGCTTTTCGAAAATTACTTGATTAGAACATGTAGAACAGAAACATCACACTTGATGTGTCAAACAAGCATCAACTCACGGTACGCTTTGTACAATGTTTGACAAAGACAACTTCCTCCCTCGTGCACAACACAATGAGACGGTATCTGGAGCAGACGACACGAACTTACATTCATATTGGCGGGAAGAATTTTTCCACCATCACGAGAGCGCCTCAACACGTAGCCCCGAAATACGAACTACCCGCCGTCTTTTCGACAGATGAATGCATTTTCATTATTAGGGTTAAAAACACATTGAAACGAGATAATTAAAAAGAACAGCTCTAGTATAAAAAAAAGTAATTGGAAAATAAGACGAGATCAAATTTAACCACAAAACCATGGTGATGAAGATGTTGGAAATTATTATGATTATGGCGTGAATGACTTCATTTGCTTAGCCCCTTCCCCCCCCCCCAAAAAAAAAAAATAATAATAATACTCGCTTTTTATCAAGATTTTAGTTATCTTTGTCTGATGGCAGTTGTGTATTACGAAGCTGTACATGTTTACTTACTTAACTTCAGGATACTGTCCAACTCCCCTAAAAGGGGTCAAACGATAACTGATCTTTTATTGATTTTTTTTAATGAAGGAAGATATCTGCGAAATAAAATAGGTAAAAAGCTACTTTCCTGACGCAACCAGGCTATGGAACGCTCTTCCACAGGTCGCCGTATCATGTACCTTTCTTCCAAGTTTCAAAAGGGAGGTACAGAAAATCCAGCTCCGTTAATTTTCTACGGATGTCTTTTTAGCTGGCACTCTTAATTTTATTTTAGACCCCTCATTTGAGACACTGTACAGACATTGCACCTGCACAACAGTACGGTAATACGCCAGACGGTGGCCTGTACTTGTAGAAAAGAAGAAGATGTTTAATTCTGCTATTTTGTCACAAAATATCTATATAAATATATCATTGTGTTCAAGTTCCACGTTTGGAATTACAATACAAAACATCGAAATACCGCGATAAGATTCTGTTTTTATAATCACTTTTTCACATTTTTAATAGTTTAAATATCCATATTCACTAGAGAATTTGTCGAACCCACCGTAAACGTTTGACCAATTTACGATGAGTTTTCACCGGTGATACGTGAGAAAGGGAGAGAGAGAGAGCGAGAGAGAGAAGGGGGAGAAAGAGGAAGAGAAAGAGGAGTGGGATAGTTTTCATTACCAAGGGAATGTTTACGTGTTGTAACGTGTAAGAGCTAAAGGTTTTTGTTAATTTTTCCACCGAACTATAAACGTGATTAAAGAAATCGGTCTGTTTTAAGTGTGTATCTTATGGGAGACAATTACGCGTGATATTGTTCACAAATCATCGCGCTTTACTGGTTGTGAAGAGATTACATTTTGCCAAGATAAATTACTGCTTTAATGTTCATTGAAACGAGATACATTTAACAAATTGGACTTACTGCTACATGGCTGCACTTAGCGTTGATATACGTTATTTTGCCAAATGGATTGCGGTTTAATTCATTTCATTCCCGTCTTACGTTTGAATTTAGATCAACGGTCCTTCAGCTCTTAAGACCCCCCTTCTCCCTCCCCCCTCTCTCTCTCTTTCCTTCTTCTTCTTCTTCTTCTTATTCTACTTCTTCTTCTCTCTCTCTCTGACTAGCTTTCTCTCCCCATCCTTTGAATGTGAAACTGAAAGGTCTATTATTTTTCTTCAATGCATGGTTTAATGTACTGGGTTGTTTGTTTCTTGGTTTAGGTTTTTCTGAAAGTTGGGACAGTCACAGTGTAGCGCATGGCATAGGTTTAGTCGATATAATGTAGGCCTACTTTTAATGCAAACTTAAGGCCAATCTGATGGAATATCTGATGACTCTTTTGGAATAATATTTATTTGATATTGTTAATAAACTATGTCTACCTTATTATAGCGTGTAATACTTGAATTACTGTACATGTGTTTTATAATTTTGGCGGGAGATCTAATGAAGATGTGAATGAAGTATGGTATGGGTGGTCTAGCACTGGCGGATCCAGGGGGGGGGGGAACATCCGACCCGTGTCCCCTTTTAAGAGCCACAAACAAAATTTGTAATGTAAATACACCGCTTTTAACCAAGTGTGCCCCCTCCCCTTTGAAAGTGAGGACCCTTTTATTTTTGCTTGTCAAATTTTCATCGGAAAAATGTGCCCCCAAGTTTGGAAATTCCTGGATCCGCCCCTGGGTCTTGTGTTTGGTCAACCAGATGGGAAGATTTATAAAACATCAGGATGTACACATGGAAAAGCTGAATCTGATTATCATAAACTGTTGAAACAAAGACCAATCTATTTTGTGGCAATGGATACGAGTTAGATCATCTGCATCGAAACAAAAGTCTTGATGCCGACTCATTCATCTGTAAGTCTCGTATTTGAAAGAGCGCCATCTTGAGACAACTGCCTCGGGTCGTCTGTATGTGATGCTGCAATTTTGTTCGTTTTCTTTACGAAGCCGCCATTTCCACTTGCCAATTTCAGTAAATTGTCAAGAAAAACCAATATCCAATATTATATATCGAGCTTCATGTCCTGATAAGCAGCCTTAAATATTATTTTCGTCGTTTTTTTTTCTAATTTGCTTGTTTGTAACCGATGGTCCAGTTTTTATTTTTCCTTTTTTTTCTCCTTTCTTCTATTTTGTATTTTGTACAATCAATCGCAAGAATTTTCAGATCAACTATTTCGTATGTCAGTTCATTTACGCAAGTGTAGGTGAATCTTCAGGTATTTTTTTAGTGTTTCGTAAATCTGATTCAGTTTACTGCGACGTTATAGTTGCCTTGAAAACTCTCCAGATTTTTATCATTTTTGGCGCACCATCTTTATATATCGGCAAAGGTATGATGAAAATGTCAGAGCAAGTTAGATGCGACTCTCACTTCATTTTTATTCATATTAAAATGATCTACCTACCCAATTATTTCTCTTCTTCTTTGTAATCTTTCACCGTCTTCAATGATGGACACTGCCTAGCCTATGTATGGGAGGGCATACAGAGACACACATGTCGTAAAAGAACTCTAAAAGAGAATGAGTATTTTAAGCATACATCATTTCCTTATTATATGAATTCACGCTGTACAAACCCTCTCTTTCGATAATCAGATGAGACTTAAGACAGTGTCACTGATGTTATCAAACCATGCGATAAAGGGAAGCTCGTTGATAAGGTTTCATGGATTTATTACCAACCACCTGCATGCATGAAGCCAACAAAACATCTGATCAGACAATTCACCGAGGTTGATATGCTTTGTTCCTCGCCCAAAATAATCTGACACGTCTGACGTTTATCTCATCTTTGTTTATTTATAACATGATCAGGGTCCCTTTTTACAAAAAAGTAAAAAAAAAAAAAAAAAAAATAAAAAAAAACATTACCACCTGTTTGTGATGGTCAGCCCTCCCCATTTGATGTCTTTAGTTTGAAGATAGCATGATAGCACATTATTTTCATACTCTGAAGTATTTTAATGATATGTAACGGTTGACAAAATTAATAGTGTCTATCCACATTGGGATATTTTCATTTTTACTGATTTGAATTAATCTTCTAATTTATTTTTTTATCTAGTTATTTATTCATTTATGTGTTTATTTATTTATTTATATATTCATTTGTTTATCCATTCATTTATTTATCTATTTATTTGTTTATTTATTTATTCACTATTTACTCATTTCATTCATCGATATATTCATCCATATAATTTTTTTTTTTTTGGGGGGGGGGAGTAATTTATCAATTTGTCGGTTTGTTTCTTTCCTTTGCTTTAATTGATCTATATTTGTATAATCGACAGATACGACATTATTGATCAATCGCAATTGGGATTGATTTTAATCCATTGAAACTCTTTGTTAGACGAGGCCTTGCATAGTGGGCTGAGGAAAGAGTATATTCCGACAAGTTACTTTCACTTTGAGTCCACAAAGATGTCTTCTCATTAATCTTAAGGGAAGGACGTAACTGTCAATCCGTGGACCACGGTCCCTTTATCCCGGCCGTTGAACCCGGTAAGTGTGGAGGAGGAAGAACCATGAGAACAAAAGAAAATGAGCAGTTAAAAACACGAATTCAATGAAAAACATCAGAAGGATTTTCATTGTCAATATGTGGGCATCACCATCAAATTTGAATCGCCATGAACACACTCAATCAAAGAGACTTAATCTTGCGGGAAAGTCGTTATTGTTGATCATTAAAAAAAAGTAAATGCATTTTCCTGCCGCAGAACTTCGATTCATCATTAGAAATTGTGCAAATTTGATTATATTTTCTTCTCTTAAAGAAACACTCCTTTTCCTTATTTCCTTTTACATATTTATCCTCTTCTGTTGTGTTGACAATTATTGTTGGAGAAATGAAAGAATGTTAGCATTAAAGCGGCAGAAATAAATCACTTTTATTTATGAGTGGAAAAGCAATGAGCGTGGTCATTATAAGATAGAAATTTACTCTTTCGTTACAGTGTAAATCTATATATTTAAAAAAGAACATAGAAACATCCCACACAAAGTAACACAAGAAATTGCATAAAAATTCGAGTCACGTTTTTATCCCGAAGTCTGAAATGCTAATGGGTGATATATTATGCTTCCATATATCATCATTTACCCATTTATCAGGGGAGAGGATCGAATCAAGAATAATTATTATGAAGAAAATCTTGAAAGAAATTGTGATCTAATTGCCTTTGTTGTCTTTCTTTATCACACTGTTATCTTGCTATCTCGCATCTTTTAGTTGTATCAGGGGAACAAATTTTGTTTTACTCTAAATTTGTGTGATTTAGACTAAAAAAATATAACGATGTGTAGAAGATGAGAGTTTTGAATCTAAATGAGGTATTTCATAGGAGATTTCTTCAATTATTTTTTTTTTAATTCTTTCTAACGATGTTTCAATTTGCAAAATTAAATATTTTACACATCAAATAAATTGTGCACTTATTTAACCAAACAAGCAGACAAAATGTTAGTACCCTTTTTACAGAAAATAATGCTCCATGTCAGCGGATCCCTTTTTTTTAATTTGAGAGCCAATAATTTAACAAGTATACAAATATCTAAAAGTCTCAATGTTTTCTTCACATTTTGATTACACCTACGTGATAAACTGTATTAAGCCAGTTCCACTCTGCGCATGATCAGAGGAAGATCATTGGTACTAAAGTGACATGGTGGTTTAAGATTTAATGAGATAAGCACCAACTTCGATGTCTTGATTATTCATATATTCTCTTGAATTGCGTTTTACATACATCTACATAAAACAACAATGTGTCCACGAACGACTGGTATTTAACAGTTTGCCAAGTACATTGTACAACATGCTATAATATGCATTCAAAGTAGAAATGCGAGAAATACCTTGATGTGCTATTCTAGTCACTTGGTCTATTCAATTTCTTCATCCTGCTATGTAAGGCATGCTTACGTAATATCTTGCTTTGAAAATTAATCTGTCTATCATAATAAAAGAAATGAAAGGTCACTTGACCAAAATTGTCCATGAAGTAACTACGAAGGGAATTCGATAAACAGTTACTTATTAGCTGGGGGTCTTTGTCGAGTGTCGGTGAACCGGGACAGCCGATCCGGATCTGACGACAATTGCACGAAATCGTTTGTCCAGAGTCTAGGACGACACTGCTGTTTTGATTCAGCGATTTCGACAAAGACTTCTTTGTCATGAAGGGCGTTTGACAATATATTCTCTACGTTCCAGAAAGCGTCCGCGTAGTAGTTGTGAAAACTCTTTATGGACGATGAGATGGTGCTCTTGAAGTATATGAACTGACGTGATCACGTGATGCTGGCCCTTCGTGAAATGGCTCGCTTGTTTGCTTGGTATAGTGTTTTTGGCAAATCCACCTGTTTCGACTATTATTTCCTTCTTCTTTATAACAAAAACCTAAAACTTCTCTTCGTTTGTTTGTTCTTAAGACATCCACCACCACATGAAATGATTCATACGGCTGGATATTTTTCCTTGAATGTGAGCAAATAAATAAATGAAAATGGAAGAGCGAGATAATGATATCAAGTTAGGTTCCCCATTCAAATCCTTGTATGTTGTTGTCTCGACGCCCTTTGTAATGAAATATCGCCATCTTTTGGCGGGCCTTTCACAAATTGAGCAACAGTTTTCTTGTGTTGATTTTTCCCTTTGGTTTTCTATGAAGAAGAACCCTTGTAGTAGAGCGGATAATAAATCATATACATGAGGAGAAAAAGTGTTACAATTCAGCGAGAACGTGTTGAGACTTGTTCAATGGATTCCATTTATCAAGGTAAACTGAAAGTTTGCCTTGTTTTACTGCGATTGCTCGCTCTACTTTTTCAACAAAAAAAATGTCATTTTGAAAGTGTTTGAAGACCAGCATTTTCTTATTATATTTCTGTCTATAAATAAAGAAAATATATTATGGTATTGATAAGACTATTTTTTTTCTTTTGACTCCAAAACAAATATCCAAAACAAAAATAGGCAAAGTAAGAATGTATGAATTGACTAACCACTTGTTCACTTCATTCCAAAATATTTCAACAACTGGACAACAGAAAATCAGGTGCATAAGATCTTGGCTTTCGTACTTTGTCTTTGGTTTTTTTTTAATATGACAAACACTAACGTATCATCATATTTTAGTCTACATGTTTTTAAGACAGTGGTGTTGATAGTAACTTGCCAATGTAAACGGCAACGCCGATAATATCACCTTCGTATCTAAGTATAGAACTCATTAGAAGGGAAGTTTACAGAACGAACTGCGTCAACTTGGCTATTAAAAATGAGGCTGATAGTCCCATCTATCACGAATGAAATGAGTCATTCCGTAGAACATTGATGAACTATGACTATATTTATCATATCATGCTGCCGTGGCTGATTGGGGGTGGGGGGGGGGCTATAGATGATAGTCCTTCTTCGTAGGGATTATGGCACGCGAAAAGGATGGAATGGTACAGTGTATACACATGTACCTGTAATTAAATCCTGTCGTATGAGAGAATAATCATACTGATAAACAATGCATGCACCTCTAAAGAACATTTTCATATGAACATATAAAATGGGAGTATTACTGTATCAGATAAGTCCCATGAAGGACTATCATGTGATCCTTTGGGATTTTATGAAACTTTAGAAGTCGCCCAAGCACACTTATATCATCACCACTGTTGCTGCATGCAAGTTTCGGGCTGCAAACCCCATGCCGAGAAAAAATAAATAAAAACACATTCTTCATATCATCAGGATATAACAAATATTTGATGATGCCATTTACATTCATTTTTGTGATTTTGTAAATCCACCTCCTTTAAAACATTACCCTTTGGAGAAAGAGTATAATTTATTCAATTATTACCCCCTAGTAGTAGTAGTAGTTATAGTAGTAGTAGTAGTAGTAGTAGTAGTAGTAGTAATAGTAGAAGTAGCAGCAGCAGTAGTAGTATTAGCATTATAGTAGTAGTAGTAGCAGTAGTAGTAGTAGTAGTAGTAGTAGTAGTAGTAGTAGTAGTAGTAGTAGTAGAAGAAGAAGTAGTAGTAGAAGTAGTAGTAGTAGTAGTAGTAGTAGTAGTAGTAGTAGTAGTAGAAAGTAGTAGTAGTAGATACAGAAGATTTAGAAGTGGTAGTGTATCATCATCAATGATTGAGATAGGGAATTGGTGAAATTACACAAAAAGACCACCATACACATTGACAACGTATTACGTGAAAGATTATGGAAATAAATTGATTTTTCCTCTCTCGTGGGAGAACGCTTCACCTCGCCTCAATATTGCCAGTAATTGTTAAATTCTCATTAAAATACCATTTCTTGTCAAGCTTCCTGCATAGTGGAATCAATACCAAGGGAATCCCTCCTTTCATGATTTCAACAATAGCGATTCCTCGAGCATAGCCAACCGATGACGTAAAATAAAACTCCATTTTATTTCCCAGATGGCTAACACCGCTGCACGAAAATAGACTTTATAACCTCAAAAATACGTGGTCCTTCCAAATGAAAAACAAATTTGAAAAGGGTATTTAGAATCGAAGTTGAGATGAACTTCGTGATCTTTCTGCCAACCTGAATATTTTGCCAACCTCAATATCCCCATCTTATGATGCCATGAAGTTTGTGCAAACGTGAGTTGTGGTTTTAGGAGCCGAGAGAATGGGCAATATTCTTTATATTAGACACATGGGCCCGTATGTGGAAATCAGTAACTTAGGACCATGCTCTAACTCTGTGCTAAAATTATGGGGAGCCAAAAACTTTTTAAAAATCTGCTTAAATTGTATATTTCTATATTTCTTTTTTGTCTATCTCTTTGCTTTCATAATGAACAAAATATCTCAGTTATCATTCCGAGACAATTATAAATGATTTGATTATTATAAGAGTTAATAAATTGAACATGTACTAATAGAGATTTGTTCCCCAATTGGCTCTTCATAGTTAAACTACAATTTAAACCCGAGTTCAGAATACGGGCCAGGGGGTGCCAAAGGAGCAGGGGCAACACCCCCTATGATTTTTTTTTCAAGTAGTGGGAAAAAAGAGGAGAAAATTTGAGAAAATTGAAAGAAAGAAGAAGTAAGCAAGCAAGAAGAGTTTGGGGGCGTGTAATACTACAATATCCCTATAATTCAATTGAGAAAACAAATATGACGTCACAGTTAGTTCGATTAGCCCCACCCCCTATCCAAATATAGTGGCACCGCCCCTAATTGCACAAAAATGTGACGTGTAGTGTGACAGCTGTATGTAACACGTGTCGATACGATTCAAGGCGCCCTTTCGACTGTCGATACGATTCAAGGCGCCCTTTCGATACTATTCGGGAATTCAACAGTAAAACTACCCGAGGAAAATTTTCCAGAATAATAAAAAAGAAGAATTAATCAAATTTTGGCCTTCAATCCAAGAAATATGTGTTATTGTTGTTGTTGTCGTTGTTGTTTAATGAAGGACTAGTATTTACTTTGCAATTTATAATTTCGGTTTCACTATTGATGTTCACATTAATATCATAATCATTCAAAATTCAAATTAAAAAAATTCATTCTTAATCATCAATTGAAAACGTCATCAAATTGTACAATCATATATAAAAGTATTATTTTTAAAAAAGGGCGGTTATCGTGATATCATGCCAGGTTAAGATATCAGTCATAATCATAATTGATTAGGTGGGTCATGAGTCAGTCTTATCAAAAAAAGAAATAGAACCAAGTCAATCCTGCATCTCAGTGATACAATGTAGCAATTATCTCCAAATCCTCCATGAAAAACATTCCTGTATCATGTCGTCACAATTATTGTAAATAAAAACCTTTCTTTACTACCAAACATGACCCAATCATGCATGTGATGCCGGAACGCGAGTAAAATGTCAAATTTGTCCACTTTTATTGTGGTCAAAAATGCAATTCGGTCCTGCAAATAAAAGTCGACCACTGATTTACGAGGATCAAGTTTAGTACCAAGTCTGACATTCATGCCCGGTATTGTCTTGGTCGAAGGGTAGCCTATGACCGCATCAAATATTATTATCAAATTACATTTCTTTTTCCATCTGTTTACCTTTTAAAGCCTATTTTAAGTTTTGGCAAATCCCCCCCCCCCCCCCCCCCCGAAAAAGGATGAAAGTCACTCTGTTCCAATTTGTAATTTGTGATATGAATGTCCATGCATTGAACTCGGTATAAAGTATTTATGTGTTTTATTGGATTTTACATGAAAATAACAAATTTTGATCGGGTGTCCATGCTGTCCAATCCATGTGGTTTTTTTAATAGTTTATTTGTTGTTAAACCACTTATCAAGTATGAAATGGTTTGAAGATTCCGGGTATAATATTTTTTGTGTAGGTTGTTGATGTACATTCAATAAATTTGTGAGATAGATGCTTGAAGTGCCATTTATAAAAAAAAAAAAATGATTACCGAAAAGGGGACCCTAGTAGTATATCGTATATCTTTGTACCAAATGAAGGGGACCATGGTTGTGATAGGAGATCCGTGACTTTTAGACAGTGTGGTCGAAAGGTCAGAGTTGAATATTCATTATTTTCGTAAAATTCAGTTTGAGGAAAAAGAGAGTTATGAGTCTGAAGTTTAAAGATACAGTCAATGGAGCTTTGTTACGAGCCTACTAAACATGCTCAATATTTAAGTTGTTATAAACACAATGAAAAAAAGAGACAATCACATTCTCAAATAGCATGAAGAGGGAATTTGTATTTCACACAGAACTTTAATTCCTTCACAAAGGTCATGAAATATCTTTATAGAATAGCAAAATAATTTGTATGTAAAAATTTCTGCAATCCAGCCGCAGCCAGATAATGCATTTTTCTATTAACCATGACCGTTACCATAGTTCCTTTAAGGGCCGTCTTTAATAGCCTTGACCTTACTTTCCCCAGCCATCTTCAGGTCTTTAAACGATTTCTTGAAGTTCAAGACGAGGTCTTTGTCCCCCGACCATCTCGATGTCGCCACGGTGGTTGATATGAATAAAGAACTCTCTGATCTAGGTGTATAAACGTCACATCATAAAACGGATGACGAGATTTATGGCGGGACATAAAAATGCAACTCAAATATACGCAATATTTGTCTCCGGATCGTAATATTTTAGCTGTTTTAACAGCTATGCTGGCAGTTTTTTTTTTCTCTCTCTCCCTGACAACATATGAAACAATGAACTTGTGTTTAGCTGACCTTCTTACTATTTCTTATCAAAGGGGGACAAATTGAACGTGTTTGTGCTCGAAATCAGACAGGACTAGTCATTTTATTGAATTTATTGCATTTTTTGGACAAATACCCGATCAGACAAAACCAAACGCGCGCCCTTTCCCAACATTACTGACATGGAATGCGACTTTCCTCGGATCGAGGGTGATTTGGAAAAGAAAATAAATTGGGACTCTGTCTGGAAAACGGCGTTTGAAATGCTTTTAATCGCGTTGTTTTGACGAATTAGAATCACCCTTCGAGAATCAAGACAGATACACTCCCGAGGTTATCTTCTTCAATTGAAAGTAATTTGACGCGTACAATGCTAATCTGTTCAATGAATAATCAAGTTTTCGTTTTGATTTTTCCTCTTTTTATTGTGTCTAATTGTTGGAATTTGACGTCACCCTATGCCATTGCTTGTCAATCAAGAAAGGAGGAATTTTGTTGTTTTGTCCCGTGAATGAGTGTCTCAGCTGCCACAGGTGCCAAAAAAGAGGGATGCGTATAGAACCGAATAGGATTTACAAGAAAAAACAACAACACAATCTGACATAAAAACATTCTAAATTCAATTCTGTCTTTCGATTCCATTCATACATGCAATTATTAGTAAACGTATTTCAGGAATAAAAATGAAAACTGAGTAGTAATCATGTAAGACTATAGTCTTATGGAATTCGAACGTGATATGTATAACGATTCATTTAACCTCTATTTATGCGATATTGCATAGATGTATATATTCAGGCATATTTAAACTATTTCAGCAACAATATAGGCTTGTATTTAACACAAATCTAAAGTAAGTAAGAGACTGGACGTCCTTCATAATATAGGATGGTTATATTTTTTCAATTATTAAATTAAATATTATTACTATTCTGTACCTTTTATTTTATTTTATTCCTTTTTATTTTGTATTCATTCAAAAAAATTATTTGTGTTTATTTATATCATTTTATTCATGTATTCGTTTTTATTATTTTTTCAAGGGGAGGGTATGTATCCAAGTAAGTCAATAACAATCTGATGATACGTTATTCGCAAGAATCAAGGCGAGGGATGATAAAACGAAGACTAGTTCAGTCACATCGGAAAAATCTACTCCAGACCGACCAATCTACTACGTTATTTCCAGTTACGTACTATCGGTCGATTTGGAATCGGTTTCCTTGATGTGACTGTGCAAGTACCACATAACACAAATTCATGTTCACGAATCTCTCCGTTATTTGATCTCAGATACCACGCATGTCGGGTGAAGTAGTTTATCAGCCACCCCAATGCTCTTTGCACTTTCCAATTATCATATTCATCTTTGGTATCACGTCTCTTTTCTTGTCATGAATTCGTGGATTGGTAAATTGAATGGTGCCCGGGGCATCGGGGGGGGGGGGGGTCATAGCTAAATATGACATGTCTTCATGTAAATAGAATACCGTGATCGCATTTTGATTAAGGTGTAAGTAACGTGTAACATGAATCCTATCTGACCACAACCAGGATAAGAGAGGGATATTGGGGTTTGGTGACATCATGGATTGAACGTACTGAGCAAGTGAAAAGTGGTTGTGCGCACCTGCCGTCAGACGGAAAAGGCAAAGATGAAGGGGGGGGGGGGTTGTTGGGGAAAATGTGCACGATTCATATCGCTTTAATAGCAATTATTAACACTAACGTTGATGATGCAACATTTACATACCGAAGGTTCATATAAGCGATGCATTTTATTTAGCACGGCTACCGTCTCCCACACTTGGATGGAGAGTGGCAAATGTAGATAACTGCCTTGCCTAAGGCTCCTCTGTGTCGTTTTTGTGCTATCGATATTGAAGTTACCATAGCATTTTAAGCCCTAGCATTTTAAGGGGTTTTGTTTTGGTGAGACGTTTTAATGCCAATCAAATAGCAAAAAGGATCAATAATCATTGGGGAATTATCATTTGTATTCACATTGAAATGATGCAATAGATAAAAAGCTATAAATATGTATCAAAGAATTCTGCGTCGGCGTCAGAATGTAGAAACGAAAGAAGACTTAATGAAAACGCTGTGAGGAGACACAATCTTCAAAATTTTCGGTCATAGAACTTCTTCAGGAATTATTTTATTATCCAAAACGTTGCATCATTTGGTAATTTTATTATGTTCTGACGAGAAGTGAGATACTTCAGATACAGTAAATGGCGACAATAGTCAAATATGACTAATCGCCATTCAAACCAACAGTATAGGAAGATGCCATCAGTTATTCTACTTGGTTGGACTTTCAATTTCTTGCAGAACCTGCGAGAAAAATTAATAACAAATTACATACTTTAATGTGATGACATAAACATAACATCATCCCCAGACAAGAGTGACCTTTAAACTGAATTGAACTGTTTTATTTAAGATGATATCTGAACTTGTCTGTCGGCAGGTTACAAATCACGAGTTTTCAAGCATTTCCCTTCCACAAATGTTATATCCTGTCGAGAAATATCACTTATTGTGAAGAAAAATTTAAAATAACGTCAGCGCCAGGAGTCTGATTTTTCATCTCCAAAGCACACGGCATCTGAAGCGTTCTTATGGAATATAATCATCCGCGGTTATTTACATGCATTGATATAAAATTGAAGGAGGGTGGGGAGGTATGATCTTTTAATCTTTGTAATGTGTTACATGTATTTTCCATGGAACATTCGTTTTTTAAAGAAAAAAATCAGCTATAGCCTTCAGTCGAAGTTAAGTCGTGATACCTAATAGCTCCGAAATCAAACAATACACGTACCTATCGAGCCCATCCCGTTAATGTGGTAAGAATTTATGTTTAAAAGTGAAGAAACGTGTGAAATGGAAATGATTTTTTATAAATTTATGTTTGTACTTACCAGATTACAACCTGCATGAGAATATTAGTTTAATATAGGCATAATGATATTGCAAATCTCCTCAATATTTGACGTATAAATGACGTATAAATTTGGAGAAGGGTGGGGGGCTCAATTTGTTGGACCATTATACACTGTAAAAACGCTGTTTAAATTTTTAATCACGTTGTTTAAGCCTGTCACTCTATTAAACAACTATTGTTTAAACTTTTTAAACAGCTGTTTAATCTTTTTAAACAAGTTGTTTAAAAAGTTAAAACAATTACAAAAAAGTTTAAACAACATATTGTTAGAGTGACATGCTTAAACAACGTGCTATTTTTTTTACTGTGTATGCCACTGTGTGAAATAATGGATGAACAGCTGTTTAATCTTTTTAAACAAGTTGTTTAAAAAATTAAAACAATTAGAAAAAAAGTTTAAACAACCTGTTGTTAGAGTGACATGCTTAAACAACGTGCTATTTTTTTTTACTGTGTATGCCACTGTGTGAAATCATGGGTGAATGGTGTAATATTTCGCACAGGTATTTCTTCAATGAAGGCAATATATTTCGTCGATTACAGATCATTATCCTTTTGCTGCCTTTTAAGACCTTGGTGATTTATGTATGCTTTAAACATTGATTAGCGAATTCCTATTTTAAAAAAATTAAGTCGAATGGGGATGTGGGTAAAAACATGTTGACCCCCCCCCCCTTTGAATGTTCTTCTACATATTTTAAAAGCCATGATTTTTCTTTTAAATTTTACGAAACCGTACTACACACTGGGAGATGGAGCAACACGTGCAATTTAATTTCAAATAAAATGCCCATGGACTTGACCCGTTCATCAGTTCTAAATTACCCTTAGATCATGTAGGTCTTTTTTTCTTTTTGGTCACCTCCATCCTAAAATATTACGATCCGGAGATAATCTAGCTCAAGAATCCGAGGTAAATCATCATTTTCTTCATCATCCCCCCCCCCTTGGGTGTCATCGTTTTAATTACTCCTCGGCCATATTTTCTGCCTCCAACTAACCTGAGTCTAATCGCAGCAATCAATCACACAACATCACTTGCGAGATTAGAGTGGAAATCGCGCGGGAAGAACTCTCGGCGGAAACGAACGAGGAAATTATTTAGATAATCACGCAGGAAAGATGTTTTGGAAGAATTTTTTTATTTCTCCAGGGACTCATTCATGTTCCGCATCCATGTTGGTTGAAACATTCGATACGAGATGATAGGGAAACATTTTCTTATTAATTTGTGATATCATCACACATTAACAATTTATCATTTAGCCTATACCCCCATTGGGTTTAGTTCAGTAAGTTGTTGACCTCCATGAAAACTATTTACAACTCTCGACACAGTTCTTAGGAAATTCAAGAGGGAAGTTACCAAATATACTTTCGGAAAAATGACATTTTAGCCATTTCATGTATTGAAGTAAATGGGAGAGTAGTCCTTGCCTAACATCACTATGACCATGATGACATCGCCGATCATGCAACCAAATTGAAGTCCTCTTGGGTATAGTGAATATACAAATTTTCACAGCTTTGCAACAAACACAACTTTCTAGTTGTTTGTTCAAGCTTTCACCTATCTACTTGTCTGGTTTACCTTTTCCTCTATAAACAACTGTTTATTTATTTGGGTTGGATTAGAAATACTGCATAAATATGATTAAAATTTAGAATTACTTAAATAACAGAATTTCCTTTCAAATATATCTATTTGTATAATTTGGCAGGGAAAATCATAAATTGCGATGAAATCTATATTTGTAATCCATGTGCACTTGGTAATTATCAAGATTGGCATCAAGCGGAAAGATTTATTGACTTGGGGTTAAAACGAGTGAAAGCGTGCGGCCATGATTATATCCAAGCATGTAAGTCACGTGATGTAAATACAACATAAATCAAAATGACGTATCACGAGTTCGAATATTTCTGTAATACCAACAAAATTTGGGAGGATAGACATGTAACAGAAAAACCAAGACTGGTCTCTTGAATCAAATCTTTGATATATAAACAATGACAGTGAATATGCAGTGTAAATAAAAGAAAGACATTAATTATTTTACTTTCAAAAAATGGAAGAATGTTTAAACTTTAGATGTTCATAATATATTTCAAGGAGTCAGGGAGATGTTAAATTCGATATGCTTTCCAGAATGCTTCAATATGTCATGAACTAAGGTGTGTTACAAAACTGTAGGTCAATGTCACCAGAATTTGTAAAGTTGTTCACCGGTGTATTTCACACCGGTATACATTTCCCTTTTCTAATTACCCGGACATGTCAAATAATTGTTCAGTTATTATTGAGTGTGTGTGCATTTCACTTGTCAACTCTGTCATCTTGTGGTATCCTTTGGTAATTGTTTTGGCGCCATTTTAATTCAATTACTGCAGTAATATTGATTGCGATACCACCCATTCTAATAGATAAAGGTAATCATTGGTTTATGCAATAATTGGTGCATTATTTCATAACCGTCTTTCAAAATGAAAGTGAAGCGATCGTACAATAAACGCGGCAACCCATGCAAATACTAGAAAAGGCTCGAGAATATCTATCAAATCAATATACCCCTCCCCCCCCCCCTTCTTCCTCTCTTCCTTTCTCTGTATCTTTTTTAATCGTCCACTCATTCTCATACATTTGTTTTTCTCTTTCTTACTTTCTTTATTTCTTTCTTTCTTTCCTTCCTTCCTTCCTTCTTTCTTTATTCCTTTAAATCCTTCTCTTTTTCTATCTATCTAGATCATTCTTTCTTCCATTATTATCTTTTTTTATTCATCTGATAATTTATTTGTTGATTTCTCTCCTCTCATTAAAACTCCCTTTAATAGAACTAGAAAATATTTTGGGTCGGTACCTGACGCAAAAACCTCAAGGAGTATTCGCGCTGTGTGAGCTTTGATATGGATATACTGCTGAACGTGCAAATAGCAAGAAAATTAAGTGTAAAATTAAAACACTTCAAAAGAAAAAAGAAAAGAATTGACAGTAAAAAACATTGTTTAAAATTGTGATACAACGCTGTGTACTATATGAACTTTACAGTAGTTGTTTAACAGTTTAAACAACTTATTTTTTGTTTAAGATTTTAAAACTGCTTCTGTAACGTTCGCATCGTGAACAACGTTGTTTAAAAATTTTTTACGGTGGGATTTGGGGGGTAAGAGAGCGATCACTACGATCATTTCCAATCCGTCATCGCTAGTCGTTAATTGGGTCGAGCGCAAATAACGGAAATTAATCGAGGAAGCCATTTTGAACGAATTAGCGAGCAGTCTGCTGATCGAATCAAAGAAAACGATTCTTTTTCCTTTTTCTATCTTCCACGGTAAGCAAGTTCAAGAACAAGACAAGTTAGCTTATATTATGATTCGTAACTTTCATGGTAATAGGACTCTTAACACTCTTTAAATAACTCGGGGGGTCAGACTTTTTTCTAGCAACTCCTTATGCATGATTAAAACTAGATATTAAGATTTTTCAGGCAGATCATTATTTTGTCTACGTAAAAACTCATTGCCAAACGGGTGTAACAATAGTTTTATTTGGTCAGTTAGTATTTTTTCATATCTTTTATAAAAATGCATTCAATTCCTCCAAAGACTTTCATTTTTATTTTTCACATAGAAAGACTTCTATTTAAAAGGAGAAACATGAATTGTATTTTTTACCAAACGGATGGGGAAAGTAACACCTTCTTTGATCCATGTCTGCCCAAATCATCCCCTTCTCTCTCGAATCGAAATAAAATTAACATTTTAGTTTTACACTCACTCTTTAAGACCTTCCTTTTCATTGTTTTTTTTTTTTTATCAAAAATTCATTACATCATGATATGACAGAGGTATAAGTACATAGAAAAATTAACCTTTTCATGAATTGTACAGTGTCATATGTTTTTGTGTTTTTTTTCACAAAAGAAATGTTTTACGTAAATAAATTATTATATTTTGCACGCAATATGTATTTTTTTATGAATCATGAAAGTTATTCAAATCAATATGAATTAGGATAATCTGGATATTTTTAATTTTTTTAACCTCTATTCAGAATTATATACATCATAACATAAATGTATAAGTTTATAGAAATTATAATTTTTCATATGAGCGTTTGCTGCCTTGTTTTTGAACTAGCGCCATCTCTTGATTGCAAATTACCTAATTTCATCGTCTTCCTTTTTTTTTTTACATGATTCGCTTATGAAACAGTAAGATTAATGATTTGATGTCACATTCGTTTTTTTTTTACCTTTATGTTTTCCAATTGTAGTGCAAATTATCGATCTGAATGTACATTGGTGTGAGTGTGTATGAATTATCCTTACAGTAAATTAGATTTGGTATATTTCAGAGAGAGTGCATGGGTGTTTATAGAAGATAGATATCTCTCCAAATATTATCAACAAACACAATATACATGTAACCACATTAATGGTCTGAATTAAATTAGCAAAGTTTTGATGGGAAATATCGGTATATCGAAGAACAATTATTTTTCATGTACCTTTTAGATAGCACAGACGAGTACTTCTTCCTAGAACTATCTGTTTAGACAATTTTTGGTTTATGCATCTTCATTTTTTTGGGGGGTGGAGTATATTGGCCTATCAGATCATGATTGATTTCTGACTTCGGGGACTTACATATTTCAACTATAAAACTAGAAAAATGCAAAATTTTAAACTTCATTATACTTGATTAATAATTATTATTAATCATGTCTCTTGCTTTTTCAGCACACTCCTTAGTTTATTTTTTTTTTGCAATTCATATTATTCACCATTAAATATTAATTTTTGTCTTCGCGTAATGCGTTATTCTACGAAAACAATAGTTGTCATGTCTCTTTGTTTTATGATCATACCTTCCATTCTCAAAATATTTATTTTCAATATTTGAGTAACAACTAAAAAAAAAAACACACAGCGAGATGCAGACGATATAGAGTTCGTTTTTTCGGCGCCAATATTTGCGATAACGAATAATCGTCTGCTGATCGTTATCGCGATACCATACTAATCAACTGATGTGCGTGGCCTTTCTTTTTCTTTGCCTTCCTTATTTTGAATTCCCCTTTTCAGTAGTAGCTGATGAACGATTTAAAGTTCAAAAGTTCTTTGACTTCCATGTTAAACTCCGTCACAACAGACACTCCCGTAATTTATTTAGGATTTGTGTCTATCCCAAAATGTGATCAGTGTTCGTCAAAACATGACAAACATCTTTAGACAATGCTCAGAGTAAATTAGAAGAAGTGTCAACAAGATATTATCGCGATCACTAATATCATCAATGTTAAGGTCCTGTCGTCTGCGTGCTATGGTCATGAACCTCATACACAGCTGTCATGACAACTGGCGCCGCATAATGACATCACAAAATTAAATTTTGTCTATGTAGTTGCATTTTAAGCTGCCGATAATTTTAAAGATGATGAAATAAATATGTGAAAGGACCAAGGAATTGGCATTCATTCGTTTAAAAAAACAAAATCCTAAAATACAAAATCCAAAAGTGTTAGCTTAATGCTTAAAGGGATGCTTCAGGCTGAATATATTTATATCTCAATACATAGAGTAAAATTCACAGAGCAAAATGCTTATTTCGTCATAATGGAGAGACATCATTTACACATTTATGAAAAAAATGAAACAATTATGATTTCATGTAATAACATAAGAAAAAAGGAAAGTTGGGATGTGATATCATCAGCTCACGTAATGAATGTTCATGAAGACATGCCTAGAACTGTTTCACCGAAATAATGCAAATCTTTAAAATTCAATAACTTAGTTATTTGTTATCCGATTTTTATCAAAATTTTCAGCATTTTGCTTTGTAAATTTTACTCTAATATCATCAGCCCGGAGCACGATCCTTTAAGGTACGTAAATTTTGAATTTGAACAATGGATAATCGGTCTATATCAAATTAAAAGGGCTACATATTCGTGGGGAAATACTAAAGACCGACGCGAAATCAAAAGCATAATGGGGTTGCACCCCCCCCCCCCAAAAAAAAGAAGAAGTTTAGTTGTAATTGAACGCATGTCAATATACAAATCAAAACACTTATGTTTGATTGTGGGACTTACGGCTGACTTGTAATTGAACGTAGGTTTATTGGAACGCCCAAAGAAGTCTCAGTATGCCTCCAATTACCATGATCGTATTGTACAGATATACAGAAACATTTGACATTGACAATACAATACAATTAAAAAAATCTTACATTTCTAAATATATTGATTGCTATCAGAAGATGGTTTTGACTTCTCTTTGAGCAACTTCATCATATAAATAGTATTTTCCTTGAAAACTTGGTTAATATCTTGACATTTCGAGAAAAAATATGTTAAAAACTGAAGATCACAAGATGCAGCTTAAGTGTAATCCGCTGGTAGCTCCCTGTTCAGTAATACATGCGTGCATGTCAAAGGGGGAAACGTGGTTCGCTTTTCTATCATGGCCCATCATGTCCCAAATTTCCCCCTCAAACCTAATCCGTCATCACAGTCACCGTTAGTCTTTATAATCTCACATTTTCATCTCAACTTTCATTTTTTTGCCCCTCCATTTTTCTGTTTGGCTCGGTGCTTTTCAATCAGCGAGTCAGGATCAAGCGATTAGCATTAACCTTGACGTGAAATGGCGAGAAAACTAACTGTAAGAGCGACAAGTTTTTTAAGGATGTCGCTAGAAACTAAATCGCACTGTACTGCTTAAAGGACAAGTCCACCCCAACAAAAACTTTATTTGAATAAAAAAAGAAAAATTCAACAAGCATAACACTGAAAAAATCATCAAAATCGGATGTAAAATAAGAAAGTTATGACATTTTAAAGTTTCGCTTCATTTCACAAAACAGTTATATGCACATCTCTGTCAATATGCAAATGAGGGAACTGATGACATCACTCACTCACTATTTCTTTTGTATTTTATTATATGAAATATGAAATATTTTGATTTTCTCGTCATTGTCATGTGAAATGAAGTTTCATTCCTCCCTGAACACGTGGAATTCCATTATTTTAACAATTTGTGGTTCAGGCAAGGAGGTCCTAATCGTCAAATTCCTAAAAATTGAAATATTGTATAATTCAAACAAAAAACAACAAAAGAAATAGTGAGTGAGTGACATCATCGACTCTCTCATTTGGATGTAACTGGCTCGTTCATATAACTATTTTGTTAAAAATAAGCGAAACTTTGAAATGTCATAACTTTCTTATTTTACATCCGATTTTGATGAAATTTTCAGCATTGTGCTTGTCTGGTTTTTCTCTTATTGATTCAAATCAACATTTTTCTGAGGTGGACTTGACCTTTAATAAGGAGTACAAGCGCTGGGGAAAATGAATCTGACAAAAGGATGTACTCATAACGTGTACAAGTCGTCATCGCTTATAGCATTTTTTTCTTACATTCATCCTTTCTTGTTTTTGTCAATGATGCAGTAATTCTTAGACATACAGGTGTGCCTTTCGATGTATGATTCAAGGTTTGACATATACACATTTATATAGAAAAAACATTTCATAACAACAGCATGTGAAATAGTATTTTTATAATTAGGTTTACATAGAGCAGAACGAGATTTAAAGTTTCCTGTCAAAATATCCAACAAAGCCCCCCCCCCCAAAAAAAAAAATCAATCAACCAATCTATGATTCAATCAATCAATCAATCAATCAATCATTTAATCATTCAATAAATTAATCAATCAATCAATCAATCTATGATTCAATCAATCAATCCATCCATCCATACACACACCCACGCACCCACAGCCACACACACACACACCCGTACGTACATACACATACAAATTAAATGATGAAATAAAACAAAAGAAAATCTGTAGGAATTATTCCACGTCACACATTGTTTATTCTAAGATTACACTTTAAATCTTAATGATTAGAGTAATGTTCCGTCATTTTTTCTAATCTAAAGCGTATTCTATGTTGGCAACATTATATAAGTTTAAATCTGTGCATCAATATCAATGAAATGAGATGGATAATAATTCGTTACGGGAACAAATTCTTGAAAATTGTTAAAAGTAACTCATATTTGCATTCCAACCGAGGCTTCCAAAAAGTCTTATTTGTTGACAGATTGCTGTAAAGTTCACACTCAAAGTTCTGGAGTTTCATTCTGCAAACAATGCATGACTATTCTCTGATTTTATTAAAGTCTTGTTTAATATTCTTCGAAAAATGGCTAGGAGCGTTTTCGCGTGTCGGCCTTGCCATGTACACGCGCATACGCTCGACATACAACAACTATACCGTGTAATAGAGTGACGAAAGCAATGAGTCCTTGCTAGACTCTACAACCAGAAAAAATATTTGATTAAATTGTAACAAAGTAGATAAATACATGTAAAAAGCGAGGCTTATGGGGAAAAGGGTGTCCAAGTTCGAATAACGTAACAATATAATTTACATATATCTATAATCAATGCTAGACGGTATTCTAAACTCTGGTCTAATTCTGGGCTAAAATCGTAGATCGTAGGTGGAGATTAAGTACTAAGGTGAAAACAAACTATTGACGACTGGTAGCAGAGTCTAATTGTCGAAAGTGACAAACTGTAATTTAGTTGGTCGTGAAGCATGGACGTGACTGGGAATGATCTGCGGTCGATGAACCCACAAAATGTTTAGGTCAACTTTTTAAAAAAGTTTCCAATTAGTCATTCCTTGTGCTGAAATAAGTATGATAAATATGATTATAAAACCACCAGTTTACAGTTCATTGTTGGGCGTAATGTGATTGAAGTTAAATAATTGCAGACATTGATCCAATAGTTGTAACAGAGTAGTTAGGCAAGTATGGTTACAGTCAGATATTTTATCCATTTGATGGACAAAGTATTCCTTTATTTCATCATGCTCCCTGTATTATGATTAAGTAATCAAAGAAATGTGCATAATCCCTTTTCTCAGAAGATTGCCAATTGATATAAGAAGCTCTCCATCATTGACTCTCTTCAAAACAAAATTAAAAACATATCTCTTTAGTTAAGAAAATTTGCTGTGTAGATTTAAGTAAAGAGCTCTGAACAAACGCAGCTGAATATATTTATAGAAAAGCTGCGCTATATACAAATTGATGTTTACTATTATTCTTATCAAGACGAGGTTTGAAGTCTAACTTTATTATGCCAGTAACAATAGATGTATTTTGTCAATCAATGGAAATCATTTATGTCCATATTTTATTTTTATCTAGAAGCTATCGAAATGCTGTGTTCATTTTATGTACTCAGATTTATCTGCGAGTGGACTTAAAATGGTCAAAAGACATAATGGAGCTTTCGTTGTTCCACAGTGTAAATATTCGCAGTGTGTTCGTACGGTGGACTAAATTCATATCCACAGTGTGACTGTTTAAAGTGTGTTCATAAAGGGGAATATGGGAAGATGTGAACCACAGTGATTCACAACCTCAAATATAACAGCTGAAGATAGTTTCACACTCTGGAAACTTTGACAGTACGACTGTTCACACTGTAGACTTTTACATCCACAGTGTAAATGTTCGTAGTGTGTTTCCACAGTGTTAAGATATGAATCACAATGTCTGAGAAGCTCAAATATAACTTCTTAACATAATTTCATACTCTGGAAACGTCCAGTGTGACTGTTCAGCAGTGTGTTCACACTTTGTAATTAATTTACCCACAGTGTGAGTGTACACACTGTGTTCACAAAGTGGGCAATGTGACCATGTGACTCACAATGCTGAAATGCTCCAACTTAACAATGTGAAGACAATTTCACTCTGTTAACGCTTAAGTGTTCATATTCACAGTGTGTGCACTTGTAGTGGACCTCAATATGAGATGCACAATGTTGAATCTGAGCATTTGAACAGTGTAGAGATAATTTTATACCGTGGACGCCTTCACAATTTGGACGATTACAGTGTGTTCACATAGTAAAGTCTATGAAGACTAGATTCACAATATTAAGTGTGAGCATTTTAACAGCGTGAAAAACATTTCACATTGTGTTACGCGATGTAAACACTATTTGGTCACTATTTTTTTTTCAGGAGGATCATAATTATCCAAAACCTTATAATGATAATAAATAAGCAATCAATTATTAAACATGTAAAATATGTGATCTTCAATTTGTATGTGAGTTTTCTATTAATTCACTCATTCATAGGCGGTGGTGATTCCAAATTTCATATATGTATTCTCTTGTTGTCTTTATGTCCATGTAGGTGACTGAATTTGACAGGCATTTGGGATGCTTCTCGACGTGTACAGATGAATTCGCGTGGGAGATCGAACCTGCCTTCGTGCTCCGGGCAATCCACCTCGCTACTCTCATCATCTGTCACGTCCACGCTGACGTCCCCGCTAAATTTTCACTTTCCCCGACATTCCAGTGTAGACATGAGCAAAAACTAGAGGCTAAAATGTCAAAAATTTCCCGACCATTCGTTGGAGCCATCCAAATTTGCATTGGTACTGTTGCCCCAAATAGATTGTGAAATACCGTCAGTTTCAACGTAGATGGAAATATATCGATCTGAGTTATGTGGAACAACTGTAACCAAGAACAATGAAGAAGAATGTGCATCAAACCCTTCATGCATCGATAAATGAATTATTTCATGATAATTAGTTGGGAAAGATCGACGAGTCGGTCTGATGCATTGATGTGATACAACATCAAATCTTTGGGGGAAATGAGACAACATATTTGGATTAAACCCGATGGAAAACATTCCAAGTTGACAGAACTTACAGTCTAGAACATGAAAATGCATTTCTTCCTGTAACTTGGATATATCGCCAATTTGTCCAATTTGAACTCGATATTGCATCGTTGGATCTTCATGAAATACCGATACTGTTGGGAAGGACAACATGAACAGGGATTGATCTTGTTGCATTTGATTTAAAGTGCCATTTTTTCGGATAAAGGACTGTCTTCTGAGATGGATCAATCTGATCAAGTTACAGGTAAGCTTACACGCTGTTCGAGTCCTATAGGACTATAGTTTTCCAATTAATATTAATGTATGTTTATACATGTAATCATTGTCATATTTTTAGAGATTCAAGACACTTGTTTTAAATTACGAGAGCATCCTTTCCTACAAACACGTAGCCCTATATGGCGTGACAATTCCACTTTGAACTTTCGGTGACTTTTGGATCACAGGTTCATCAAAATTCATACCAAAAAATGAGATTGAGCCTTTATCGCTATAAAGAGAACACCGTTGAGACAATATGAAAAGAAAACATCGCAAGGTTTTCAGCCTCATTCTCAATATTTTGCTAGCTCGGAGGGGTCAATTTGGGCTTTGCCCGTATTTTTCGTCCCCACTCACCAATCATTCGACCGTGCAGATATGAAATATTATAAACCAAAGATAGGACCACCGTGCCTTTGCCCTGTTGGAACCAGCGGTATGGTGTCGGCAAATCGCACATTAGAATCGGTAGGGGTTCCGACCGCAGGTTCGAGCCTTTCCCCCCGACAGTTGTCGTGGTTTTGTCATGTACGCTTTATTATCCTCTTGATACTTTTGAGGACGCAGTAGGGTGCCGTAACTCGAGAATATGACTTTTCGTCAACATGGCTTACGACAAGCACCATGACCGCTACATACCAAAAGTATGAGTGCAATGATGTTTGATAACACTTTCAATTTTGCAACTGTCACCAACGTGATCACAAGTTTATAGAAATTGTTTCTATTTCGGTGGAAAATAGCAATGTGCATGCAGCTTGCGGGATAATGGTTTACCTGGGAAGGCGTGTCAAAATGTTGAGAATACCGATTATGACGATATTTTGCCGAAAGGCCTTTCCTCGAGACTTGATATTCGGTTAAAGCTTGTCAATGAAGAGAACTTTTGATTTAATATAATAGAATGAAATGTATGGTAAGCAATTCGCCTACTCGCAAGAGAGACGATGGAACAAATAAAAGGCACGGTTTTTAGGAATTGGATGGTATTTGACTTGATTTATAACACAAGACGTGCAAAAACAATTATTTACTGATGAAACTGCGTTTATTTTCTCGGCATGCGCATGCTAGGGATAACAAATTATTAATAAGATATTACCTAGTGCGTAAAGGTAACTAGGTATTTGTCCCGATGCCGAGGGAGAGAGTTCATGGTTCGATTCCCACATAGCACTGATATGTTTTATACCACTCATCCAAACGGTTAGGATGAGACATACAGTCTAATAGCCGTCCTTTCCCAATAATGACCTAGTTTTGAACGTGTTACGTCCATGTCGGAGCAGACGACAGGGTCAGGTGATGATTTATTGCTTCAATCTTCATTATACACTTTCCCGCCGAATATCACCATTGTTGTCATGGTTGGGCTCGCTTTGTATGCACACACAATTTTTTTTTTCGTGAATTCATTATCGGAAATCTCCGGCATTACATACAGAAAATGAAGAATTTTCATTTGGGTAAATTGGGGCAATATATTTAACCATTGGAAAGTTGGAGAGCTTGCTCAAAATAAGATTAACTTTTAACAGCATTTCAAACTTTTAAAAAACTAGATGTATAAAAGTGTCACCAGCGCTATATTCACCACATAATAAGATTATTTGGATTCTAGCCAAGATTTTGCAGAAATGTTGCAGCATATATTTTTTTTGTAGGACATACATCAAATTACATTTTCCTCATTGCAGCCGAAGGCCCGTGGTAAAAAAAAATCTTAAGAATATATCACATATAGTTTGCTTCAGTAATATCTAAATTGACCTCAAGAAAGCAATGTCTTGCAATTCTTTATCCACTAACAATTCATGCATCAGTTAAAGAGTTATAACCAGTCATATTTTTAGGTGTTTGCGTATTCGTTGTTCAGTGTTACATGTATATGTTTTCCGTCTGTTTACCATCTATTTCATTTCCCTCTCGTTCGTCTCTTGCTTTATATATTTCTTTTCTCCCATTCTTGTATTTCTTTTTCTCCTCCACGTTCTTCTGTTTCTTCCACTTCTTCTTCTTCTTCTTCTTTTTTTTTACATTGTCATGTATTATTTCTTATATCTGTATACACTACATTTTGTTTGCCCCGCCATTGGCATTTATTTTCACTCATTAATTTCCTACCAGGGACCCGGGCTTTAATTATATTCTTTCGATTTAAATATTTACATGTTATTTCCGTCTTTATTAAGCCTATTTTGATGTAGTGTTAATGTTCCGATGTATTGTTTACGGCAAATAACAAATAAAAATGAACTATATATAATTCTTCAACGAGCGCCTTGGCGCATAATATAGAACATTACACTATAAATATAGTTTATATCGAGTTCTCTGTTCAGGTTGTTGCTTTTGTAAGATTTAAATATTCAAGGCAGAAAAAACAAAGCTATATATGGATCCAACAATACAGGACCATATTATTAATGACTGAGCCGATGTATATAAAAAAGGAAAAAAAATTATGTTGTGGAAGCTTGTGATTATGAGGAAATTCTTGTCTTACCATGATGTATAAATTACCCGTCATCTTTATATATCTAGGCGTTGCCTCCTCTCATGTGGAAGAAGGAGATGTGGTTGATTAATTTTCGACTTTCGATACTAGTAAAACCCTACATTGAATTAAGAGAACAGAAATGTATTTTAGATTGCCGGTGGCTTATATCGGTGCGAGGAAAAGTGATAATTTTGTGCCCCTTCCATTTTCGTCTTTTTTTTTCGTTTTTCCATGAAACTTTCTACTACCTTTCTTTTGTGCCGCCATCCTTATTTTTTATCTCTATTTATTTATTCATTCATTCATTCATTCATTCATTCATTTATTCATTCATTCATTTATTTATTTATTTATTTATTTATTTATTTATTTATTTATTTATTTATTTATTTATTATTTATTTATTTATTTATTTATTTATTTATTTATTTATTTATTTATTTATTTATTTATTTATTTATTTATTTATTTATTTATTTATTTATTTATTTATTTATTTATTTATTTAGTTAGTTAGTTAGTTAGTTAGTTAGTTAGTTAGTTATTTAGTTATTCATTCATTTATTTATTTATTTATTTATACATATATTTATTTATTCATTCATTTATTCATTTATTTATTTTATGTATTTATTTATTTTTATTTTTTGGGGGGGCGTCCCTGGAACTGGTGCTTTGGGTATGTGTCCCATCCGTGTCCTCCTACTATAGATATGTCATTCTTGATAGCTACAAAAAAATATATTAAAAAGAAAATTCGTCCATTGTAAACCATAAAAGTATTTAGTTTAAATGAACAAACGCATATTTTTTGTTTGTTTCCAAGCCCCCTTTTTTATTTTCAACCGTAAAAATGCAGGAGCGGATTCAAAGTAAACAAAAAATAAGGAAGTAAGTACGTACGTACGCACGTAAGTAAGTAAATACGTAAGTAAGTAATTACGTACGTAAGTTAGTAAATATGTAAGTAAGTAAGTAAGTAAGAGAGAAAGTAAGTAAACAAGTAAGAAAGTAAGAAAGCAAGCAAGTATGTAAGTAAATAAGTATTAGATGAGGATGACAGCAATAGCGATTATGCATTTATACACGACCCTGTGTTTCATATAAGTGGCGTTTAAGCAACATACTTATTCATTTACCCTGTTCTTGTGAATGGTTTTGTATTGCCTGGGGTAACCAGCAACATACATTCGATAACCAGTCAGACCGCAGGTCCCTATGCTAATGAGCAAAAAGGCCAGATTCATCCAAATCATCTCGTGGCTGAATCCTCCTCCTTGCAAAATCTCGTGATTCGTGAGATTTTCTTTCTCTAAGAATTTACCTGTTTTAACCTCAAGTTAAATGAAATATTATTGCACCATCAGATAGAGTAAAAGTTACTCTTTCATATTGGTCATTTATTTTGTATACAATATTTTGTTAAATAAGTGAATTTCTGGCCTGAAAATGTGCCTCAAAACTGAATTTTCTTCCTCTGTTTTCTTTTGCAAATTGTGCAAAACTTTTTATTTTGAGCCTCAATAATATCTATATCACCATAAAGCTGAACTTCTGTACTTTCTAATAAATCCAAACACATGACCTGAAAGAATGATTCTTCTTCTTTACAATGGTACCAAATTCATGAAATTCGATGCACAATTAGAGCAGCAATGACCGAATGAAAAGAGGTGTTTTGGTCCGCATCAAGCTCATTAAATATGCAAAACATCTCAAGTCATGAATATCACTTGGATGAAAGATGCCACTTTCTTGGGACCTGCAGTCTGACTGATAACGGATCGAGAGCTGATTGAGAGTGTGATTTTGAGCGCGCCAAAAGTTAAGTGCGCGAATCTTCAATTACGGTGGTCTAAAAAAACAAAACAATAATAAAAACAGACAGAACTGGAGCGAAACAACATTCAGTTAATGACTTCTTACCTCCATTCCTTGTTTTTTGTCTCTATATCTAGCCATGATCTAGGTCCTTTGAGAAACCGTGTAAGGGAGTAAATTACCTTTAAAAACGGGTGAGAAATTACCGGACATTTGGGTCATTAAGAAGAAAGGTGAAATGAGTCAATGAGGTGTCTTATCAGACGTTTGGCCTATTTATCTTCCATTAAAGTGTAACATTATCGTTTTATGTTTAGATAGGATCGATTCCTTCTATCATGTCTATGATACAGATTGAATTATGGGAGGAATCCCCGACCGGAGCTGGGTCAAGTATGGCTTTAAGGAGGATGTTCTTTCTCTCGGCTCTATTCCCATCTCCGATGCATCATTCTGTCTCTATAAAATACCCCCACCCCTTCAGCATCTGATTGTCCAAAAAAAGGAAAAAAAGGATTCTGTTAAATTTTCTCATCATGTGTGTCAAAACAATGAATAAATTATTTTTCAGAGTTGTATAATTCGTCATAGATACTAATCAAGCCACTGTAAAACGCTTCATTAATGGAGCATGTAGCTGCTCAGAGGCAAAACTATCAACTATCCATGCTCACCGTAAATCATTAATTAGCGAATGCAGGTCATTGCCCGAGAATGTCTTGCATATAGGGACAATCACATATAGGACAATGTCCACTGCAATGCTAACATTGCCGCAGTCACATCAAGTGAAAACGACTGCAAACCGACAGACGATATGCCATTGGGAAGAACGTATCAACTTTGGTCGGCCTGGAGTCGGTTGTCGTGGTGTGACTGTTCCATAAGGGAATGTAAAGCTGAGCTTACTGAAGCGAACATCTCCCCCAGACAGTGACTTATCGACAAATTTATGACACCAATTTCCCTCTTTTTCTGGTTGCTAATTACCATGGTTACTAACTCTTCCTTCAAGCATCCTAGTACAACTTCCTTTCATATTTTAGTCTTCCCGTCGGAGTATAACTCTTCTTCTCTGTAATCACTTTTACTTTGAAGAGATATACAATCTTGAAATATAAAAAGAATTGTAAAAATAGCAAATCTGTTGGTGAATTTACACCTGAGTTTTGTAATATTGTATAAATAAGTTAGGTAGTGTTCACTTAATTTTTACTGTTGTTTTATTATCATTCTGCTAGGATCGAAAGCTTAGGCCCCTTTTGACCCTCTCGTTTTATTATTCTGTGAATTTCTCCTTTTTTTGTAGAAAGAAATGTCAAGTGTATAGAATTATCCGTTTATAACAGACTCAATGAATGAAATGAAATGAAAAAGTAATATGAGTCCGACTGAAAAATTGTGTTTGTATCAACCATTCTAAGCAATAAATGGTTGATATTGACCATTATTGTTGGTCGTATTATATTTACTAACGAGTTAGTTAGTTATTTTGACCAATCCGTTTACCTATAAATGGCTGAAAAGAGGAATTTGAATTGTGATAATTATGATGGTGACAAAAATAGTAACATTTTACCTACATTTTCCAAGCCGCTACTGAGTTCGATGAATCATATGGGATTATATTCACTAACGCGTTAGGTACTTTTTTCCAATCTTTTTTACCTATTAATGGCTGAATATTAGGATTTGAATTATGATAATTATGATGGTGACGAAAATAGTAACATTTTACCTACATTTGCCAAGACCACTGGTGAGTTCAATAAATCATTTGGGATTATAAACGCAGTAGTTATTTTTACCAAACTTTTTTTTTACCTATTGTGATTAGTATGATGGTGACAAAAATAGTAACATTTTACCTGCATTTGCCAAGACCACTGGCGAGTTCAATAAATCATTTGGGACATTTCCAGGGGAGTTACCGCTCATTATATTCTTTATGATAATGTTTTGGTGTTTTTACGGTACTTTCACTTAGTATGAGAAGAAAAAATAATTTTGTTTGTGGGTGTGGTTTAGTGAGATTGCGTCAGCGGATGACGTTAAGAAAATGTTCACGATGCCTTTAACTGCTAAATGAGTAATTAATGATGAACCTACCCTGTTTCGAAGGGGGGCATGATAAACACACCTAGTGGCATGCTTTGAGATTTTTATTACCTTGTCACGGGGCCAATGACCTCTCATTCACAGGATGTTGTCGCCCATATTTTGAATTATACATTCGCTCTTACAATATTTATTTGCACGTCTCGTACATCATCAGTAATTGCTCTCTCCCACATTCTCATTCTCTATCTCCGCTCTCACTCTCCCTCTCTCACTGTGTCCACCTAAGCATATTTCCTATTTATTACACTTCTATTTTATTTAATGAAAGCCCCCCCCCCCCCCACTCCCGAAAAAAAATAACATGAAATACATTTAAAATGGAAAATAGAAATAAACAAATAAAGATACAACAAATTAGATAATTAGCTAAAATGTGACTAGTCAAATAATCAGGCATAAAAACAAAAGGAAATCTCAACATCAACAACTTGTGGAAAATCTGTTCGATCAAGCTAAATATTGTAAATTTAATAGCGGTCTAGTAATCAAATAGATTATAATAGCGGTTACTCTTTTTTCTCATAACGAAACAAAAATGAGAGAAACATAAGTGTTATAAATGCCCTATTTTTTCATTAAAAAAACCTTTGCTGGTTCCAAATGGGATGAATTTTTAAAAATGAATATCATATCGGATTACATGAGTAGGTGTAAAGAGCTTTGAACACTCTTGTGGGAGATGAAGAAGATGCTCCCTTGAAATACCATTGTAAATCTCCATCTTTGGGTGTCGGCGCGGTCAAGATCAATTGCCATGGTAACAAATCTTGAAGAAATGACCAAAGATTACGTTCAATCCAGGGTTGGGAATGGAGGAGATGATGATGGGAAGAGAAAGAAAGAAGGAAGGGGAGGGGTGGATAGATGAAGGAGTGGGTAAAGTAAAGATCAGTTTTGAGTTGGAAATTTGTAAGGAAAGGAGGAGGGGAAAGGCTCCCAAATTGAGGTGGATAAACATGATAAATGGGAGAAAGCAAAGGAGTAAGGCTGGAGACACATTACAGCGCTGTAGAAAAGGAGTAACGGTGATGGAGTAAGTTGAGGAGAGAAGAAAAGGAGAAACGAGGAGAGGGAGAGGAACAGACGGGATAAGAGAACGGAAAAAGATACACCTGGTGAGAAATAGAGAGAGAAGAGGAGAAGAAAGGGAGAGAGACAGAGACAGATGGATGTGAAGAGAGAGACAGAGATAAAGTGGGGGAGGGGGAGACATAGAAAAAAATGTATTGAGAGAAGGGGTGGAGAGAGAGAAAAGGAGAGAGGGGGAGGGGGAGGAAGAGGGAGAGAGAGAACGAGAGAGAGAAAGAAAGGACGGAAGAAAAAGAAAGAAAGAAAGAAAGAAAGAAAGAAAGAAAGAAAGAAAGAAAGAAAGAAAGAAAGAAAGAAAGAAAGAAAGAAAGAAAGAAAGAAAGAAAGAAAGAAAGAAAGAAAGAAAGAAAGAAAGAAAGAAAGAAAGAAAGAAAGAAAGAAAGAAAGAAAGAAAGAAAGAAAGAAAAAAGAAAGAAAGAAAGAAAAAAGAAAGAAAGAAAGGAAGGAAGGAAGGAAGGAAGAAAGAAAGAAAGAAAGGGAGGGAGGGGGAGGTGTGGCGTCGGCGCCTCAAATACGTGGACATTTATTTCTAGATCTATTACAGAAGCAGATCTATCATCAAGATTAAGATGAAATCGAGCCCAGAATACACGACTTTGGATTTAAGAGGGGTAGGGGAGGTAAAATATGAAAAACGTGACGCGATTTCGCACAATATGTGCTGGTAATAATTTATTGAGATTTAAGATCCTCCGAGGATGAAAATAAGGACTGTCAGTATCACATGTTTAGGAATAATAATAATAAAACACCCGACTAGTTTTATGTTAGGATCAACAGATTTGGTAGGTGGCGTTTCAATGTCTGGTTGTATATCCCCTGCAATTACAATACAATTTTGGTCACGGGACTGGGTTGATTATATCTAGAAAATATGTATAATCACAATTTCGGTTAAAAATACAATTTCCCCCATTTTTCAAAAGATATTGGTATAGAATAACAATACTTATCTCACTCTTATTATCTGCAATAAAGTTCTTAATGTTTAACATTAAATGTAAACGATGATTTTATTGTTTATACATGTACGGTAGAGGGGAAATGGTACTTTAAAATGTAATTTAGAATGATAGGGAATGAAGTTAAGACATGATATTTCGTCATTAATGTTCAATGCAAAGGAGCATTAGATGTTGGATGAATGGATCCCACCCTCATCCCGATATGATAAGAGCTATAGGCCTATACCAACATATATATTAATCAGATGTATTAGTGGGAATGATGGGATTGATGCGTAATGTAAACACAGAATAATATGTATTTATGGAGTTCACATTGTAAAAGAAAAGATGGAGGGAGATGCGGTAGATGAATGAATAGATGGATGGATGCGGTAAGGAAGAAACATACAGAGGGTAAGAAATAAATTAGAAATGGAGATAGAGAGGAGAGGGGGCAATGCAGTTTTTATATCCCCAATACCAACATATTTCCCAAAAATTAACAAGTTAAACTTTAATTGCAACATTTCAGAATCAAATCCACGTATGGGCACCAAATGCTCTGCAGTGGAAAATGGCAAAATAATAAAAAAAGAATCCCCTTGATCAGCTTTGTGGCTTCGATCTCTTGATAACATTTTCTGCAAGAACAAGAAGGAGGTGAAAGAAACAGGAGAAGAGGGGGAGAAGGAGGAATAAAGAAAGAAAAAGGAGGAGGAGGAGAAGAAAAAGAAGAAGAAAGAAAGAAAGAAAGAAAGAAAGAAAGAAAGAAAGAAGCAAACAAACAAATAAATAAATGAATAAATAAATAAAAGAAGAAACGGAATAACAGGATGAAAAGGAAAAAGATAAAGAAGAAGAAGAAGAAGAAGAAGAAAGAAGGAGAAGGAGAAGAAGAAGAAGATGATGATGATGAAGAAAAAGAAGAAGAAGAGAAGAAAGAAAGAGAAGAAGAAGAAGAGAAGAAAGAAGGAGAAGAAGAAGAAGATGATGAAGAAAAAGAAGATGAAGGAGAAGATGATGATGATGGTGATGAAGAAGAAGGAGAGAAAGAAAGAAGAAGGAGTAGATGATGATGGTGAAGAAGAATATGATGATGAAGAAGAATATGTGATGATTAAGATGAAGACAAAGAAAAAAATGATAAGAAGAAGGAAGGGGGAGGAGGAGGAGAAGAAAAAAGAGGGGGTGGAATTGGAGATAGAAAGACAGAGAGAGAGGGGGTTAATTCCGTTTTTCTTGCAAAGGAAAAGAAGAGGGAACCAAAAAAAAAAACCTAGCTCGCACCTAATCAGGGTATCTCATTCATCTCATTGATCTGACCAGGGTAGCAATCATAAAATAAATCGATTGAGAGTGTCAAAGGGTTAATCGTTTTTTGGTTGAGATTGGATGTACGGCGTCATTGAGGGGTACCTCACAGTCCAGTTCAAGTTATGTATCACAACATCGCGTGGTAGTGATAGTTGCAAACATCAGACCCAATACGATAGATTCAACCCCCACCAAAATAATAATAAAAAATTGAAAAATATAATTATAAAGAAATAGATAGATAGATAGATAGATAAATAGATAGATAGATGAACGAATAAATAAATAAACAAATAAATAAATGAAATGAAATGAAATTAAATCAAATTAAATTAAATCAAATGAATTAAGATAAAATAATTTTTTTTAAACACTTTCTTCATTTACTTTAAAATTCATTGGGCGGCAGTCGCCCCTATCCCCCCCCCCCCCCGTGGTGCCATCCCTTAATAGGAGAATTTAATGATAATTTATATTAATTTACATAATCTAACGTCTAAATCGGAGACGTGTGGGATATTGCTATGGTATAACTTGGCAACAACAATCGAAATCACATGCAAATAAGTACCAAGTTAAATCTAAAATCAGACTTAACCAATGATTGTATTACTGTAAAAACGCTCTTTAAAATATTATACAACGCTCTTTACTATGTAAGTTGTTAACGGTTTTATACATTCCTGATATATTGTAGATTTGAAAAAAAAAAGTTTTTTAATATTCTAATTAATTGAATAAACTGTTGAACAAATACTGTGCAGTTTATAGTAAACAGCAATGTATGTATGAAGAAAAAATACTAAACAGCGTTTTTATACTGTCTATGCATACACAGTGTATTGTTTATCCTTTGATTAATATTGGACTTTCACGACCAAAGGGGGCCTGAATATTCTAGACTAGAGAGTAAATTCGATGATCGGGTAAACCACGATAGCAACTTGCACCGTGATCATTGACCTGGGAGAGGGTCGGTGAGACGAAGAGATGAATGAAAAGGGCATCGACATCCAGGATGTCCGATGGTGTGAGTGGGAGGCTATGATGAGGTGGTCGAGAACCTCAATGAGGTCCATGTAGAGAGAGAGAGAGGGGGGCGGAGAGGGGGACGGGGCAGAAAGAGTGGAAGAGAGGGAGGGGGAGAGGGGGGTCAATGTGCAATTCAAATTACATGTTTAATGAGCTGGATATACTCGTTTATTCAAAATATTGATTAGCGATCAATTTAATTTGATTCAATTTAAATCAATGTGCTTACTCGGACGGCTATCGAATACTGTCTTTATCTCTTATTTTTCTTCAATATTCATTCGATTGATTCATAATCGTCTAGAACGAATGGGGAACCATAAGTAATATATAATTCGTGCATAAAAAAAAGAACATTATTGAACAAAACATCACATGTTTTGTATGACACTTTTTAAAATCTCTAATTTGCAATCATGTTTGACATTTGATCGCCTATCAATTAAATAATGATTTTAAACGGGAAAAATGGCGGAGAGCTATATATTATTTATTTTTATGTGTGTTTTCCCCGGTACTTATTGTGGAAATGATACTTATTTCTTTTATCTTTCTCTGATCACTGTCCCATTTAGAGAGGTATTACAATTGTTAATTAACCCAGTCGTTGTATTGCTTTAGTATAGTGTTAGTTGCTTAAAATGTCTTAAGAGAGAGAGAGAAAAAGAAGAAAGATGGAGAAAGAGAGAGAATAAGGAGAAAAGAGCGGGAGAGACAGGAAAAATAGAAATAGTGAGGAACCGTTTTAGTCTTTATGTTAACTTAATCCGTTAATGGATTTTTAATGGAAAAGAGTTATCAAATCTTCTGCAGTGGGAAATACCCCCCAAAATGGGTGATTTAATTGACCGAGTAATATTTTTTCTAATGGACGCAATGAATCTAATTGCTTTGCCCCTGTGGAGATTATTCAAGATGAAAAACTATACTTATGAAACGAATACATGCATGTGTACAGACCAAGTTCTCTTAATATGCGAAAATATATCCACTCACACTATACAAGGAATAATTTATTCAACTTCATCCTGATAATATTCACAAAACCATCAACAATGATATACCTGACGCATTATCATCCCAAAAGTATCCTTCAATCTCACGTGGTTTTTTTTCTTCTTCTAAGTCACAATTAATGAAATTCCAAATCACGCAGAAGCTATCTTTACCCAGTTAAAAACTGAGTCCTTAAAACCAAAACTGAGTCCTTAAAACTGAAACGGACTCCTTAAAACTAAAACTGAGTCCTTAAAAATTAAACATTAAAACTATGGATACTAGTGCAATGAAAAACCACTTACACTATTCTTCAACTTGTAGAATCTGACACAATTGTCAAAGAATGCAAGAACTATCAAAATATTTCATTATAAAACGCATGTTTCCACGAGCCATCTTTTTTTCCAAACAGTAGATAGATCAATAATCTCTAGGAAAGGTTAATATATATATATAGTCCAAACCAGAAGAATATAAACGTAAACGCTATTTTAGATTATATTTATTTTCTGGAAATTATTCTAAATTTCACTTGAATCTCGTCAAATTTGACTGGTAAATGAAATACGACGAGATCTATCGCGTTCATAACACACTCAGTCACACTAGTATAAGTGATTCCAGACCGATCAAAGCCATTGCGTTATTTCCAATGACATACCATCGGTCGGTTTGGAGTTTTTTCCATGGGTGTGACTAACCCCAAACATCCAAGTATAACACGATGACATGTTTAATGTACGGAATCCCCCGGGTCTAGCTAAGATTTTCCTTATAAAGTCAACATTAGCCTCGAAACAAACTCCGTCATCGTTCATTTCCTTAATAAACGCGGGAAATTTGCCCGAAAATTCGTTACTTCCAATATCACGTTACCGATGTCACAGGAAAAACATCGCATGCCCCTAAAGCTGGGAGAGTTCATTCAATGTCGAGGCGAATATAGCAGTCAATATCTGATATGAGTGGTGCGACTTTTGAGGAGTCAACTGTTTTATTTCCTGCATGGTTTAAGTCAATTTCTTAGCATGTTGAGATGAAATCGGCTTTCAGAGTGATCAGACATAATGAACCCAAAATATATCAAAAGTTTGACGACATTTTTAATATTTGTTATTCATAGATATGTATCAATTTTGAGGTATCACCAGTGGTGATCAGTAACATGTCATAATTATAACTTCGTTCTCATAAAGCACACACGTGGACTTGGGGTCATGGACCCCCAAAAATTTCTTCGACCCCCCCGAAAAAAAAAGATATATATATATATATATATATATATATATTCCGAACATCATGTCAAATTCTATCACAAAATTAATTGTTTTTTAATAATGTAGTTTCTGTCACTCGCTTCGCTCACTTGCAGCTTTTCTTAATAGTAATTTTGCCCCATATGCTGTGTCCGGCCCCCTCATTTCATTTTGCTCAAATCATTGTTCAGGCAGGATCATCCGAAAGACTGCAGTGACGATAGAACACACTGATGATAGAAATGATTGTTACTGGCTATATCTCCTTCTTTGGCTATATGTTAAGCTATCTACGAAAGATGCGTGAGGCAAAGCCTTACATAGTTTTCTCAGCCAGATGTTGTAATAACGCATTTCATTCGTATTTCCATGTGATGCCATCAAACTGTTTCGGCCACTGTACGTTTACTGAATGCCATGTTGCAATATCGAAACATTGATTAATGTATAAAATATGGTAAAAAGGGATCTAATGTTGATGAAGATTTGATTTTGTGGTTAGTCTGTCGCCAGTATGATGGCGTGGTTTAATCCGTCTCTTTTCGCTTCACCGACCGTATCGATTAAACTTCAGAGCATTAATGCTACAACTTGTATTTTTTCTGTTCTCCCCTTTCAATCAACAATTAAGTATTTTTATTCTTAAAGATTTCATCTGAAACTCTGGTGCACGTTGCTTCTCTTCAGATCTCCCCCCCCCTCCGTTTCATTTGCACCCTTCACTCTGAACACACTGAGGAAACAAATTATCCAATATTGAGTAGAAAGGGAACATGCATGTTTGCTGCGTAATCCCCCCCCCCCCCATATTGGGCAAAATGCATATTTTAAGGGTAAATGTCAACGCAACATTGCGTAAAATTTACAAAATATTTGGTATCTTTTTACCCAACCATAATGCATGTTACCTTTTTATCCAATATTGGGTAAAGTTTTTTAGTGTTCCTATGTATGTCCCTGTTCCTCTGTGTTTGCTTGTATTGATGTCTCTCTGTCTCCTCGCTGTCCATCCCCTCTCTCCATCTCTCTCTTATCTCTCTCTCTACCCATTCCTCCCTCTGTGTACCCCTTTTCCCTCTCAACTTTGCCCCCTTTACTTTACCATTAATTTAGCCCCCACTTTGTCATGTCTAGCTAGCCATACCCATCTCTTGTCCTCGTCCTCTTCTGCCCAATAAATCTTACCCCACCCCCACCTCTCTCTCTCTCTCTTCCTTTCCTCTCTCTACCCCCCCCCCCCCCCTCTACCGCCCCTTCTTCTCTTTCAACTTTGCCCCTTTTCTTTACCACTATTTTGCCCACGTTTTTCATTGCTATGTTTCAACACCAACCCCCTGTCCTGGCCCTCTTCTGCCCAATATATCAATCTTCTCCACCCCACCCCTCCCCCTTTTCACTCTCTCAACTCCCTCCTATTCTTATTTACTCTCACTGTTCTTAGGTCTATTTTCTCTGTTTTTGCTCTCCTCGGAATAATAAACCCCTGATTAAAGAGATGTCCACACCTTTATAGGAAAAAAAATTATTTGAATTGTAACTTTATGATGACTGATGTTTAGAAAAAAAATCAAAGGCAAACCACAAACTGCATTTGTAATGTGAAAATACTAGCAGATTCCATCGTTCTACAGCTTGTTGTTTTTGTTTAGTCACAAATTATTCAGTATTTTACCACAGGCGCATTGAAAGAATTAAATCATCATAAGCAAGGATAACATGTTTTTATTTAGAAATGAATTTTCAAAGACATCTTAGAGCAGAACGTCACTGCGATAATAATGATTATTTATAGAGATTATTTAAAGAAGTAGCTTTGCATTTGATATTGCATGCGGTTACGGAGGTGTGCATCCAACTAATAAACGACGAGAAAAGGGGTGATATATTCTACTCTGTTTCAGTCGAGAATTCAGGGGTCTTTCTACTTTTCATTTCAACTATGAATTCCTTCAAGTGAAAAACCAAGACCTCGTACAGTTAGTATCCAATTACAGTGCGTAGCTTCGAGCTTGTTTTTGTTCCTTCGAAGATACTCTTGAAAATGTATGCTCTTAATTGCATTGGAATCATAATCCTTAATCCCGAGACGACATGCAGGTAGAGTGAACGGAATAGTCTCGTTCAGTCTTCATAAAATCACATTTAAGGAATAGATTATTAAGATCCAGAGATGCACAGTATTTTACATGAAAAGGCATAGACTACTTTAAAAAAAAAATCGGATCAATTTTTTAAAGACACTTTTTTTGCACCGATTTCAGCTCAATATCGTGAATTAAACCGATTCTAAAATCCCACTTTTATTGAAAAGAGTTGGGTTCATTGTTCGAAGCCTAATTTCTCTCCCGCCTTCAGCTAAGCGGAACACATGGTAGTATAGGCACGTGACTGGGCGGCGATTATTGGTTTGAGCTACCAAGCTGAGCTAAATTCTACTTAAAGGTTCCAATAAAACATTTTGTAAGAATAGTATTTTTTGTTCAAAGTGAGATGGGATTTGTAAGGTCTCCAAGTTATAGCTGCAGATAAATTAAAATTGATCTTTTAAATCATTCATATTTCGAAATTGATTATTCAAAATTTTGTCTTAGTATATATAAAACGAGGATGATTCTGTCACTGCCAGGCTATTAATGACACTGAACATATAAATGATATGATTTGGTTAAAAGAATTTCATTGGACCCCGTTTGTGCTTGAAACGCAAAGATAAGTTAGTTTCCCAATATTTTGCATCCTTAAGCATCCCTTACACTCTTAAAAATGTTGGGCAAAAATGGGCTAAATTTTTAACCATAACTGGGCAATATACTGTCCACACAACTATTGGTTAAAATCTGCCCAAATTGGGTAATACATTTGCTCAATCGGATAATAATTGCCAATAATATATATACTTACCAACATACATTACCCAACACAGTGGACAGTATGTTGCCCAACATGTTAAATGTGTATAATTGTTATTGAAGCTGTTTTGTTTTTAATATTTTTCTTAAATAGCATGCCATTATCAATGTTGTCGTTTTATACTCTCTTTTGGATGTTAATGTATCTTTGCTTTGATCTTTGTATCTTTGCTTTAACAGTGTATTGAAAAGAAAGTGTCCATAAAAACACAAACAGGTTCATACACCGAGGTTCTAATTCGGTTTGATCTAAAGAACCTTTAAGGCGAGAATTTTTGCTCGTCTAATACTACCTGGACGCTTCCTTTGCCTACGAGGTCCGTATCGATTCGCGAATTGAGTTACATACACCTTTCCAAACTCGATTGCCGCTATCCCAAATTGCAACCCGAGGGCCTTTTAATACTTCTCCCCCGCTCTTTGCCAGCCCATATATCCGAAGCCGTTTGTTGTGTACGGTCAGAGTGATGGTATTAATAGGATGTTAACAAGTGTCCATGAGAGAAGAATAGAATACAAATTCATGTATCGAGAGCTTTTTAGTTGACGGTTAATTGGGTAATAAGGAGATAATCTTCTTCTCAAATGTAAGATGTTGCTTAAAAGTCATCTTCAGGGAGTTTTCTTATTCTATACAGGTGAGGGATTTGACTGGGCCTATCTGTAGGTTCTTGAACTCTGCGGGGTTTTTTTTCTTAAAGTAATACCTTCACCTCTACTATCCTATAAATAGCTATTTTGTTAATCTCGTCTACCTAAGATGTTGAAGAATGAAGGCATACACCTTTTGATTATATTGTAATTTATAGGTAGATATTAATATTAATTCATAAAAATTGATCGATAATGTTCTTTTGTTTCATCTGCTTTCAGATTTGTACCTCTTCCTTCATTTTGTTTCATTTAACAAATATACTGAAGAAGGCTAAGAACCGAAAGCTTTACTATCCACAACATCTGAGACATGCTCGTCTTCATAAGATGTTGAAGAAGTAAAAAAGTATTTTAAAATATATATAGCTCAATGCGTATTGCTATCGACAAGTATATTTCATCCCATTCTTGTAAACTTAAGATGATGAAGAACTGAAACTATATACAATGTTGCTCCAAATGTTGATGATATTACAAGTAGTAAACAGATCCGTATGTTGAAATAAAATTATGTATCCATCCCTACATTAATTAAATAGACATCATACAGACGAACAAACATACAAAGGAGACATACCTCCCATGTCGTAACCATACTTTCCTCTCCCTACACTGCAAAAACTATGGTGTGATTTAACACCAGCCCGGAATCTATATATGTCCACATCAGAGAAGTGTTAAACAACACCAGTTTCGTTTTGGTCTAACACCAGATGGTGTTTATACAACACCAATTAGTATTAAAACAGCATCGGTTTGATTCCAAACTGGTGTTGTTTCAATACTTCTCTGGTGTGGACAAATATAGATTCCGGGCTGGTGTTAAATCAACACCGGAGTTTTTGCAGTGTTTATGCACACCAAGGCAACATAATAATGAACGATTAAACCCGCATTCATCGGGGGGTATTTATACTAATTAATCACACGGGTCAGAGTAATTAGGAAATGATGGTATTGAAATTATATCAGTTTTTTCCTCCCTAGTGAGAGACGATTGACTGAGCCGTGGTCAAGTGGAAAGAATCTGGTGTAATTATGAACGGCGGTATAATGACTGTATGAACGCTTGGCTGGGCTTGACTGCTTAGGCGGGAACCTGTGGTGGAGTGGTGAAAGAAATGTGACGACTGATTTTCATCGAGATCTGACATTGGTACCAGTATTATTTTCATTAAGATAGTGATGGTTATCAATAGAGTTAATCTGCTCCTGGTAATTACTGCTACCACAACGACGACGACGATGATGACGATGACAAATACTACCACTACTACTGCTGCTTTACTGATGCTGCTGCTGCTGCTACTACTACTACTACTACTACTACTACTACTACTACTGCTACTACTACTACTACATGTACTACTACTACTGCTACTACTACTACTACTACTACTACTACTACTACTACTACTACTACTACTACTACTACATGTACTACTACTGCTACTACTACTACTACTACTACTACTACTACTACTACTACTACTACTACTACTACAACTACTACTATTACTACTACTGCTGCTACTACTACTAAAACTACTTACTTCTACGCATGATACTAATAATAATACTGCTTTTACTACTGCTACCTCTACTACTACTACTACTGCTACCTCTACTACTACTACTACTGCTTCTACTTCTACTGCCACTACTACTACTACTACTAATACTACTACTACTACTACTACTACTACACCTACTACTACTACTACTACTACACCTACTACTACTGGAAATGGTGGTGGTGGTAATAACAAAAATGATGATGATGATTATGATGATGTTGATGATAATGGTGGTGGTGGCTGCGGCGGTGTGGAGATAATACAAGTAATAACGATAATAAAATACTGTAAAATAGTAATCAAGAATATGCTCAAGCCCGAAAGAAATCTTTCGAATCAAGTTTAGTGTCATAAGATCTCCTAATGGCTTTATGTATATAATGATTCCGTGATTATAACCAATGTAATTTTATGGCATGCACACATGGTAAACACATTTGTGATATCAATATTTAAGTATATTCGCTGGCATCATGATGTGTAATTCGATCTTAGAAGAAATAGATCTTGGCGGCCCCTTTGAAGTATTTTATCGGGTTTATTTTAATCAGCAATGAAGCCGAACTATTTCATTATTTAGAGGATGTAGAGGCGCATTGATAGGTAATGTGATTTGAATGTTGGCATAATGTGGGCCAGAATAAGGCGCCATCCATCAACAATATAATAAGCTGCATTACTATCTAAATTAATGGAGGACGAGAGCTATTGAAATTGTTCGAATATGGCAGCAAAGTGGAATAATGAACTGAAATTAAATAGTTGAAAGACAGAGAGAGAAAAGGATAGAGAGAGAGGGAGAGAGATAAAGAGAGAGAGACACAGACAATGAGAGGGAGAGGAAGAGAGTGGGATGTATGAGAGAGAAGAAGAAATAACATTAAGTGAGATATCAAGGAATGAAACAATTTCAAACAAGAAATAAATAAAGGAAAAAAATAGAAAAATCAAACCAGACAAAAAGAAGATAGGTAAACAAAAATGGAAGAATTGTAGAATAGCAGAGCTTCGAAGAAGCGATCCTTTTATATTGTTACTTTATTGAAACTGAAAAGAACCCGCACACAATGCTGAACATGGATGTTTTTGTGATATCAATTCATAATTGCAATTGGAAAAAAATATTTATTTCATGGAAACATATATTTTATTTATGTCGTAGCAGTTTGAGTACACAGATAAATAAAACATATTTCGATAAAAAAAATAACACTGGGAAAGAGAAGTTAATCATGCATTGCAAAATAAAAACGTCAATGAATTGCTAAAATGATTGAATGATAGGTAAATGTTGAAAATGGGAATGAAATAATTCATTCAAAATGTAAACAGATGAAAAAAGGCTAATTAATATTTCATCCGATTGTTTCAGCCTTATAGAAGTTTATAGATCAGGCTCATGCATTCATCATTAAGTCAGTAGATCATTTTCTTCAAACAGAACTGTCTACAGCCTCTGCTTCAGGGATTAGAAAAAGGAGAGCGAGGAGATCATTTGAATTTCATAATGAGCCCCGTGAACTGGATATTGTTGGTAAGAGGTGCGAAAGCCAAGGTATCGGTGGGCCATTGGGGAATCAAGAAACAGCTGAATATGTCAAAGTATCAGTGGGACATGTCTGATATGTAATTAGGGGTACCTACCTTGATGCACTTTCCATCTCATCAAGTTCTCTCCGGAAATAAACCAAAAGCGATAGATGCCCAGAGGTGAGCCGATGCCTCCATTTCGCGTCGCGATGCCAACTAGAGTAATCTCGATTTCGGAGAAGAAAAGGACTGAATAGAAAAAAATATGAAGTTGGTACTTACCTCTTTTGTAATTAACTTCGAAATATTGTTGTTACTTTGTGAAGAGAACACAAGAGAAAGTCATTGATATTGGACATGATATTATTTTCTTCTTTCTACCTTTTTTTTTTTTTTTTTTTTTTTTTTTGGGGGGGGGGGGGGGGGGGGCTAATTTGACGTTTCTGTTATAATATTCAGGTACACCGAACTGGACATGGTGGCTCAATGTACCCGCCTCGTAAACGGGAGGTCGTGGGTTCGATCCCCGGCCGAGTCATACCAAAGACTTAAAAAATTTGCATTATGTCAGGCGCTCGAATTTTATAGAATGGAGAAGGGTAGTAATAACTATGGATCCTACTAGTATCCATGGTAATAACATTGTGTAAATCTGTAGTGGCTACCCTTGGTAAATATGAATTATTATCAGCGTATTAAAAAAAGCCCTATTGCAGTGGCGTATCGAGGCAAAGAATTTGACGGGGTTCAGTTTTAGGTAAACGACGTACTATTTTGGCAAATGTTCCAGATCTAGATCATGTATATAATTCCCAATTATTTTGATGGATAATTACTTTTTTATTGAATTTGTCAAATTGTCAAATCGGAAGATGTTACAGGGGCAATTCTGAAGAAAACAAATGTTGAAAAATACCACCCCCTCCTACCCCCTAAAAAGGCACCAGTAAGCGAGAATCCGTTGACATCTCTTTCTCTCTCTCTCCTAATCAGCGTATCGGCAATCCATTCCCTATTATCACCTGTCTATGTCTAACCTTTGCGATTGGTCCCTTTCCACCTCCTCTCCTCTTCTCTTCTCTTCTCTTCTCTTCTCTTCTCTTCTCTTCTCTTCTCTTCTCTTCTCTTCTCTTCTCTTCTCTTCTCTTCTCTTCTCTTCTCTTCTCTTCTCTTCTCTTCTCTTCTCTTCTCTTCTCTTCTCTTCTCTTCTCTTCTCTTCTCTTCTCTTCTCTTCTCTTCTCTTCTCTTCTCGCCATAATTAATCCTTCTATCCGCCCCCAAACAGTTCAATGGTATAGCTATCCTATCAGCTCAGAAGTTAATTACTAGGCAATCACATTGATGCGTACACTACACTTATTTAATCAGATTGGATGGTGATGTCATAATGCGATCAATTACAATCAGTGCGGATTAGATCTGATATATATACATGTATATTTTTCTACCACGCTATCAGGTGTATCTACTTCCATTTCGAAAAACCAATGTACAAATGTTGTATGTGAAGGAGATAATTTACATCACTGTACATCAAGTATGATTGAAACAAGAATTTGAACCTGAGTACTGATTGGGCGTGATTTAACATGATGTATGGGGCAGACGTGACAAATATTGAGAGTCTGTCAAATAGCGCAAACACTGATTACTTACAGCCGTGCTAAGAAAGACATATTTATGATTTGGCGTTGGTTGTCCCGCTATGGCTCTGCATCCGGTTTACATATATCTTAAGATTAATTTTCAAATGGTATTCTTTTCCTCAAATTGAAGGATCGTTACAGAAAATTACGAGTGTCGTCTACTGATTATAGAATTTTGTCGGTAAATATCAGCATTTGAGTTGTCAAATATTCACTAAGTGGGTACATGTATAACATTCAAACCCAATTTGTAATTCCACGTATTATTCAAAGATTCTGTTCCCTAAGTGATTTACATTTCCTTCACCTTCTCCACATCCCCGTCGTTTTTTTTTTTAATGTTATAATCACATTCGCCTTATAATGTTTTGCTCCCTCAGAGGAAAATAAGAATCCTACCCAACATCCACATGTATGTGCTCCATTCCATCATTAACCTACCCCCACACTCTCGATCTCTCTCGTCCTAACTTTCTATCTTTCTTTCTCCCTCTTTCTCTCCATGTATGTCTCTCTCCCATACTCCATTTCTGCTAGTTGTTCATCTTCATCTTTACACCTTACTTCATATTTCTATTTTTCCCTCCATTTTGCACATCTTCTTAATTTCCGTCATTTCATTTCCTCGTCTTTTCATCGCATAATGCTTTTCCCCTTTCACCTACTTCCATCGGGTGTGTCCCATCGTCATATACCGACCCAGCTTGGACAATCAGCCCATCTCAGACAAAGATCAAGAATGTTATCATCCCTGTGTTATGCCATTCGGATGCAATCAGCATCACTAAATGCCCCCGTCTCATGTGACATGATCCAACCTCACTCCTGATAAGTACTTCTCACATCAGTAGTGTTACCAAGCTTCACCTATATCATGGCTCTAATCGTGGACCTATGATCTACCTTACTGAATTCAAATGTCAAAAATCGCTTAACGCCTGAGGTAGCTGTTTAAATACATTTTAATTAGGTTTTGGTAATAGCCTTGTTCTCTAATATCGACTTAGAGCGCGATGAATTCATGTTGGAGTCAATGCACTTTTTCTAGACCAATAAATTGACGCATTGCGCACTTTATGGCTACAGTCACACTGACGAAACCGACTCCAAACCGACCGATGACCGATGTCATTAGAAATAATGTAATAGCTTTGTTCGGTCTGGAGTCGGTTTCAAGTGTAACTGTAGCGTGACGTAACAGTGTAGAAGATGGGTAAAACCCTGGAGTTGTAGAGTAGTTGGAGACATTGTTTGCGTTTTCTCTTTAAAGAATATCGTTTTCAGATGCAGTAATTGCTGCATAATTGGTAAACGTTTTGCCCCAAAACCCGTGAGCCATTTGATTCTGACAATTATAAAATGTTATTTCATTCTAAAAACTCTTTACAGCTTTATGATACTAACTGATTAAGATAATTATTATCGAATGGTATAAATCAGCTCTAGTGGAATAATATAGGCCTATTCTACATTAGCAGAAAATAAAATAACGTTTTCCCTCTATTTACTTTGTTTTCTACTGCATGTATTTTCATTCATAGTGTGAACGCTGCATTCTCCCATGCCTCGGATACGCTGATATTTGATTTTGATATTTATACGATTATTAAGATAAGAGGGTTTAAGCCTGATAAACATAAAATCTGAAAATTTGTTATATAAGTATATATTTGCAAGAAGACTTACAGAACGCAGCCACCAAGATAAAACAAAACAAAACTCTTTTTGGTCTACTAGTAGATGCGGAGAGATGAAAAAATGAAAGGAAAAAAGGGAAGAGTAGCGATATGAGCGGCGCACGTTTTAAGAGCGAAACATATAAAGTTGTAGCTTCTATATAGGACAATAATTACGAGAGAGAGAGGGGGGGAGAGAGGTGGAGAGAGAGAAATAAAGAAAGAAAAGGATAAATAAATGGAGGGATGGTGGGGAAGAGAGGAAGAAGTGGGAGGAAGAGCAAGGGGGATCATGGAGGGGTAACTAGAGTTGAACACCCACCAGTACGGTATGTTACGATCTACTGTGGATCGCATGCCATTGTGTGTACACCACACACCGGCAGGCTGGTAATAAAAGGCATGCGATACGTATAGGCATGCGTTCACAAATATTTGTAACCCCCCAGGTGCGACAGGTGATAGAGTGAGTAGCTATTAAACTCATGCAGCTAGACATATGGAATACATTTCCACTAGTATACTGTTCTCATGTAGACTCAAGGCATGCAGACCGTTCTCAAAATAGGATGTTTGGATTACGTCACGGGAAGTCTTAAAAGTTGTTTATTTTCTAGAGAGGGGAATGTGCAATATTTCATTAAACACAGAGCAATGCTAAAGATGAATTCCAGAAGTCTTCAGATCAGTGCAGCGATAAAATATTTACTGACTGATGGCAATTGTTAGGCCACTGTGTATTCTCTAATGCATTATGGGAACGTTTGGTACTATATAAAATACATGAAGCAATAACACTGATAATGAACCGAAAATATCGGTATAATTTTAAACTCATCTTTTAAAAAATTGAAATGGGTATATGGAGCCTGAGATGGTTAAAATATTATTCATGATGATCATGACGATTACTTTGTTTGTTTATTTCCTATTAATTTATTTCATAATTGTTTTCATTTGGTATATAGATGTATATATGTATTTTATTTATTTATTCATTTAGTTATTTATCTATCTATCTTTCTATCTATCTATCTATCTATCTATCTATCTATCTATCTATCTATCTATCAATTTATTTATTTATCTATTTATTTATTTATTTATTTATCAATTCATCCATTTATTCATTCATATATTTGTTCATTTGTTTATTTATTTACCTATCTATTTATTTATTCATCTATTTACTTACTTATTGTTTGTATGTTTCTTCTTAGAGTTATTTATCTATAAATTTGGGGGTCTCTATTTAACATGTTTAATAGAGGATTTATTCGCATTCATGACAATTGCACCTCACCAACCTGCTCCCTACCCATACCGCTCCCTTTTAACTCAAGTTTGATTCTAATAGACTAAATATTGATGAAAGACCTCGGAGACATTTTCGGCAAAATGTAAACACCGATTTGAAAGTGCTATTCTGTATAGCTTCCGGCAAAATAAAAGAAAAATCTAAAATGCATCCAGCAGGAACGATATGGGCAGACATGTGTTGCCCGACATGGAATCCGCAGATGAGACAGATGGAGAATGAGCTTGAGGGGGAAGAGTGAAGAGGAGAAGGTGGAGAGGAGAGAAAGAGGACGAGGAGAAGATAGAGGAGGAAGAGGAGAAAGAATATCTTCATTTTTTATACATCTCAATATTGAAACCGTGGTTATGCACTGCAAAAACTCCGGTGTTGATTTAACACCAGCCCGGAATCTATATATTTGTCCACACCAGAGAAGTATTGAAACGACACCATTTTGGAAACAAACCGATGCTGTTTTAAAACTAATTGGTGTTGTATAAACACCTATCTGGTGTTAGACTAATACCAAAACCGGTGTTGTTTAACACTTCTCCGATGTGGACATATATAGATTCCGGGCTGGTGTTAAATCAACACCGGAATTTAAGGAATAGCCTGTAATTACTGTAACTGTAAAATACTATACAGAGTGTCCCTGAAGTGTTCTAAGTAACTAAGTAAAGTAAATTTTGATTCATCATTCTCATATATAATTTCATTCAAGATACAGCAGTGCTCGAAATTTAGTGAACCTCACCAGAAAATGAATACATTTAAAGTGTTCAAGTTCTGCCATGTTTTAGGTATTTAATTGCCAAGTCAGGTGATAAAATATTACATTCAATAAAGTTTGTTTCTCTGGGTTTGCCGAACACTGTGATGTTGTCTACGTTCAACATTCAGCATGAACGAATGCATTTTATGGTGGGGTTCGTTAACTTTTGAGCACAACTGTATATATATTTTTTTAGTGATTTCCGAATGGTCTATATGGCTTGCTTTGAAAGGAGAAAGAGCTTGTTTTTACACGTTTACTCTCCATGATAACTTTCAATTACTTTTTTTTTTTTGGGGGGGGAGGGAGGGGGATTTAGAGAGAGATGGGGGTATGAAATTGATAGAAATATGGGGCTTAGTTTTGCCATTACATTTTTTTTTTGGGGGGGGCAATTAATTGTTTATACCTGACATGGACCAGGAAGTTTATTGAAAATACACTGCTTCCCTTTATTCATTTTATTTTCTTCAGAAGAACACTCTCTTTCATATTGTACATGTAGATGAAGATGATCGTTTTCATTTTCACCAAATAACAATGAATGTTCATTAATTAAGATGGTCACTTTCTAAAAGGAGTCATACTAATTGTGCATGTTTGGGATTATACATCGCACGTTTTACAAACTGATAATAAAAAGGCAAAAAGTAAAGACAATTCTACGTTACGGTGTAAAAAATATGAGTATATAAATTACTAACTCCAAATTCCTAAACATAAAGAGCAGACTGAAAATTACAATTTCTTACATTGACTGGAGTCGTGTATCGGGTTGATGATACAAAACTATTATATCTGTTGAATTATTCGACACTGTGATTAATCTCTCATATTTATGAAAATATCATTCTATAATCCTGTTGGCGAAAGAATATAGGGATTTGGTTATGAGCGCTAGGAGTATTATCTGCAGATATGAATCTCAAAAAGAGGTTTTGCATACTGTTCGCAACATCAAACGATGCCGTCTTTCTGAAAAGTTTTTTTTTTAGGATACTTTTTGAAAGAAAGAAGTTTCTGAACCCGAATTCAACCGCATTTCTGAAAACCCATCAGTTATCGCAGCAGGGTATTAAATACGAAAAACAAACAAGCGGTCGTTACTGTAAAAGAAAATGACTTGGACGCGGTGAATGATCGAAAATGTCGGCAAGTAGCGCGCCCCTCTCGGCGAAACAGGGAGAGCTGGGTCTACTTCTCGAAATAAAGTTCACTGATTCAAGACAAGATTTAAACTTTGACGAAAAAGAATGAATGATTCCGAATGTAAAATATAAACAAATTAATAACTTCTTTGCTGGGTGTTCAGTTACTAGCGCTTTTTTATTATATTTTTTTTTATAAAGATTTTAAAGCTTCCATTCACATCCCGTCTGTTATAGACATCCCTTCTCTTAAAGTCCTTGGTCTATCTCTGAACAGCATGACGTCATTATTACGGGGTCAAAGCGTTTAACATGAGAGTCGATATCCCTGGGAGTCAATTCAAGATGAGGGATAGATTCAAACTGAAAATCCCATCGAAACAATATCCTGGCTTTAAGAAAAATAGTTATAGAATATGAATTAATGTAGGTCTTAGGGCCCATACCATTTCGTAGACAATACTTTCAGTCATTCATCTATTTATGTATTGATTTATACATTCATTCAAATATATATATATATATGAACTTATTCATTCAATGTTGGTATGGGTTTAGAATGACATTATTATATATAGAGACTTTGATAAGGTACATGTGATTGGAATTAGATATGATTGTTAGTTAATGTGTAGAAAAAAAATAATAAAACCCATATGAAAATTTCCAAAATGCAGTTCTTTAAATAGTGGGGTTGAGGAGTTTGGGTTTTTATTCCATATAAATTTCAAGTGTTTTATTTGTATCCACGAGTTTAGGGTTCTAGTTTATATTCGATCCTATCACAGCATCTTCCCTTTTCCTAAGGAAGTGACCCTTACCCTAATATCATTCAAAATGACTGACCTACTAACCCACGATGTCGTCTCGCCTCATCATCTTCGCTCTCCCCGAAGTCGCCAGTGAAACACTATAAGGTTGTGGTCGAGTCTTCTCTGAAACAAAAGTCCCAAAGCCTACGGGCTATTTCAGAAACGCGAAGGGCCTTTATACCAAGAGACATGGAATGACATAAGTCCACCCGACATGTCCCGCGAAAGTTTGACCGAAATTTGACAGCCCCAAATACATATTTTACAATGTAAACAGCGAGAAAACATGCATCAAACGCGAAAACGAAAGTGTGCTGACAATAGTAATTATATTAAAAGCCCAAAATATATTTTTTAAATGCCGAGAAAGCATACATCAGAATGTGTAGGTAAACTGTGCGGAACCAAAATGATTGCACCTCTTTTTGTAAATGCTTGGAACGTTGAAGCGGTTGCATGCAAAATATCATAATACTTAAAACTCTGACACAAAGGATTAAGATGTTACACTTCTTCATGCCCGTGTCTAGATCTGATAAATCTGCCATTGAATGTCAACTTCTTTTCAATATTTGGATACAATGTGAGATAATATTGAAAATTGGATCGTAATTCACATATTGAGTGAAAAGGTGATCTGAAATCTGATGCATTTATTGAAATCTATACAATCAGCCCTAAAATGACTGAAAAGGGGGAAATGTTGGGAACAATTTCATAAGCATTTAATGACAAGAGATTTAAGCAAGTAATCTTGTAAATATTTTTTTTAAGAGAGAAAGGGGCATTAAAATTTTAGAATGCAATAAAATTTTAGAATGCATGATGCATCAATTGATAACAAAATATTCCAATTAATACACACTTTTAGAATTCACTCTAAAAACACTGAGTAAAATTTTACCCGATATTATTGGGTAGAAAGGGAACATGCATGCATGTTTGCTGGGTATTTTATTGTTATCCCATATTGGGCTAAATGCATGTTTTGAGCGTAAATTTCAACGCAACATTGCGTAATGTTTACAAAATGTTTTGTATCTTTTTACCCAACTAACACGCATGTTCCCATTTTACCTAATATTGGGTAACCTTTTTTTTACTTCGCTAGCAGGCTGGATGAGGTATCTAAAAACTGATAGCATAACGTAGCGATTCAGTCGAACTTTTAAGCCATCGTTCTACATGTATAAGCTACAAGTAGATGGTGTTTTATTTACAAAACTGCAACAAAATTAATTAAGCTATATTTCAAACTACGATGTTCTACATTTTGGTCACCCTTTAAAAATAGCTACCGATACAGTCGCAACAACCAATCCAACCCCGAATCGATCAAAGCTATTACATTATGTCAAATGGCATATCATCGCTCTGTTTGGAGTTTGTTTCGTTGGTGTGACGGGCATTAAGGTCAGTATATGATTACATGAAGCTTTATAACTGCGCACTAGGAGAGGCGTCGTAAATGATTCGGACGAGCATAACAATAACGTTATGAAGACAAGATACATACTTTGATAGTTGACCGTTTGATCTCTGAGTGAGAAGAACGACCTTGCGGTGTCGAAAGGGTTAACTACTTGAGAGGAGAGGAAAACAGAGTTTGTATATAAGCATAAATCATTCTCCGCTTCGGAACTCTTCATGGCGTTTTGATCTATCCCCTCAAGACATTAACGACAATGTTTTCAGCATCGAGGGGAAAAAGATCAGACAGCAAACTCGAGTTCAACCTCAATCGTAATCAGCAACAATGTCGTGTACCTGTTCTAAAAAACAACAGATTACTGTGTTTGAATAGTTGAAAAAATGTAACAATTCAGCAAGAATAAAAACGAGAATGTCTAAACCAAACGAACGATATTTGCAGTGCACTTTTATGTAATATAAATGTAATAGTCCAAGATATGAGGAACATCAATATCATTTTACCTGCCATTGTGGCGTGTAAACTCGTTGATAATTATTTATGATTTTTCTTTTTTGCTCAATTATTTCCTGTGAATTTCCTTCCATTTCAACTACTTGAAAGCAAAAAAAAAAAGGTATTTCCTGAGTAGAGAAGCAAAAGGGAAGGCCTATTGATCAAAAGAAATGTATATTAATTAAAGCAAGATTTGTTTTCAAATGGGGCGAAAGATGTCTGGATATTTTGAAGGTCTGAAGGTCTGACATGACGTACTTCACAATGTACATGCACCCAGCTGGGCTATTTGACATCAGACTGTCATATGCGTAAAATATCGGACACAACTGTTCTGGGAGGAAAAATGAGACTTTGGAATTGCAAAACTTCCCCTTTCCCCAGCAGCCCGTCTCAGGGACCGTTATTAATATACTCTGCAAATCCCTTTCCCTGGAGAAAAGAGCTATTTTGTTGTCAGATTTCCCTAAAATGGATTGTGAACATTTTGAAGGATGCGATGTTTTTTTTATTTTCGCGACTCCGTGCGACAGGAAAATGTCAAATGTCTTCAGTGACATTGCATTTGAAGTTGCCCTTGTCTTGGGGAACGGTGAAAAGAACATAATATCGAAAAGATATTGAGCAAGCTTGGGTCCTGTCAAGTTGTGTTTACAGTGACCCATTGCACGCGTCCTTTATCTGGAGGTGAAAAAAAAAGCAAATCAAGTTTTAGTTCGGCGTACACCAGACGATTATCAGGGTCGCGAACTTTCAGGCCACGACCCCCCCCCCCCTCTCCTGCAAATTTGTTCCTTCCACCATCCATGCTTCCACCGATGCCTGTCATATATTCCTCTGTGAATGTTCAATATGAAATGATAAGGTTTTTTAAATGATTTTTTCAAACGAATTATTATAAAATTATTCGTTTTTCAGCCAGCAATGATATTTTGTGAAGATGGAAGAAAATAAATGTTTATATGAATGAATGAATGAATGAATAGATAGTTTCATCCCTTGGTCGTGTTGATAAATCAAGAGCTAAAGGGGGGGGGGGTCTTCTTTCTTCAATGTTCTGTGGTATATTAAACCTCATATCCTTATTCTTTTTTAAAATAGAATTTATGAGAAAACAGTTAATCCCGCAAACCTCAAATTCAAGTACAAACATTAATTGATGTAAATTTCACATTTTGATGTTAATCTGAACCATTTGGGGGGGGGGGTGTACATTACCATGATTTAAGAACAGTCTTTCGCCTGAGTAGCATCAACGTCTGTAATTCGTCATTGGGTGAAAATGAGCGGTAAATCATTTGAGATTACGGCATTTTTCTCAGCCACCTCGTCTTGATTTATGTGGACAGGAATCGTGATTGGTGTTTTGTAGGCTTGACCCAAGAGGGTTGCTGTTTGGGACAGTTCAACCTCCAGAACTCCTTCAAGAAAGAATCGTCCTTTGTATCAAATGCCCTGTGATGTCGGTACTGTGTCGTCTGCGTTTCCAAGGAGCTTCCAAGCTCCTTGGCGTTTCTAACCGATTTTTGTATAGTGTTAGGCGCCCTTTGTTCCCCTTTTCTCTGTTCTTGATCGGTAATTATCAAAGTACTGTCTGATAACTTTTCGATACGTCTGTAAACCATGCAGCCGAAGAATGCACTTAAAGCCACTATGCAACAGCCTATTTGAACAACGCCATCTCGAGACTAACCTTGCTAATCTTAAATAAACATCCTGGGACGGACCCTCCATCTTTCCCCAGGGTGCAACATTTTGTCATTATTTTTTGTATACACACTCACTGCGGTTATGTAGTATTTCCTTTAATCCTTTCATCACTAGATATTATACTACAACATTTGACAAGAGTCATGATTCTGTTATTCCAGACATTCCTATATTTAATAGAGATCGAATAAACATCAGAACATCATTTTTTTGTAGCCAGAATTCACTAAAATGATATATTGTCTGATGAAAGGTATTATACCTCTAGCTCAATGCCACTTTAAAATTTTCAACAAAGGAAAACACTTACTTCCTAGATGGCAAGCATATAATAATGTACTGTATTTCATCGCTCTGACCATGGACCTATAATAGGTCCATGCTCTGACCAAGGAGTTACCGTCTCGTAACTCCTTGCTCCAAATCTTTGTTTTAAAACAAGGTACAACAAAATTAAACTTACATATTTTGTATTTATAAAAAAACATATTTTTGAATGACACTACTTGGATCAATGGTAAATTGAATTATTTTGAGCATTTGTGTACCGATAAGTCGGTATACTATACAACACTAAAACATACATTCAGATCAGGGCAATATTGGGGCAGCCTTGGCATTCCTTGTCATGTTTGAATCAGAAATCCCACCGAAACTAGGTTTAAACCAAAGGGTTCAAATATATTAACATAAGTATGACGGAAACAAGCCACTGTACTACTTTTTGAAATATTTCCTCTCTAAATACTTCATTTCTTTTCACTTTAAAATATAAATTCTTTCACGAAAATCCTCAGTATAGAATCGTTTATATTTTTCCATCCAAATCTCCGCATCAAAATATTTTTTTAATGAGCCTGGCGATCCGCGAAGCTTTTTATCCCAAATAAATTGAATTTGTTATGAAGTAATGACTTCATCGCTTCTTGATATAAAATGTTTTGACCGCAAAGACCCGGAGAGATAGAGCCTGGCCAGCTGTTGCGAGTTGTCTTGACAAGTTTATTACAGGATAGCGGCCCGGTCAAGCTAAAAAGACCCAATTTTATAGGGAAAACTCGAGAAGGAAGATATGAAAATTGATTTTTATGAGGAAGCGGCAGACCCATTCATCCCAGAAATTTGGTGAAGCGAGGGGAACATGTTTAGGGTCGGCATCAGGTCGGTCAAAGGGATGACAGCTCTCTCGTTCCAGAAAAATAATATATATATATCAGGGAACGGAATAAGCGTCAACAATTCTCTGGAATTAGAGTGAGGTATCCGTTTCAATAAATATATAGAAGTTGGGTTTCTCTTTTTGTCCACCCTGACTCTTAAATAATACACGCAACCTATTTTTGCAACTTCATATCCATTAGATTTAATTTCACAAACATCTGGGTCTATAATTGGATGAGCATGATGAGTATGGACATTGCGAAAAAAAAATATTTCAGCCCATAATTCGTTTTTTCGTGTTTCATAATTCCATGTTAGTTTTTGTTCTGTTGTATGACCATGATGACATATTATCTTTTGTTACCCACTGTATTTAATTTAGGACCTCCGATGTGAAGGCACCCTTAGTGCAAACGCTTGTGCCAAAATCTGAATCAGCGAGTGAATAATTTGATGTTGCAATCTGTTATAGTCGTCTCTTATGGAATCCGAAGTCTTTCACATTTTGTTTTCACTTCCCATACCGTTCCATTACAAAATATCTCATAATACGAAACTATGAACTTTCTTTATAAAAGGATACAACACTCCAGCACTTGTTGACCTTAACCATTCGTCAGTAAATTTGAAGACACAGGCTCCAATCCTTGTTCCGTTTGCAGGATATTCAACAGAGATGCTTAACAAAGCTTCCTTGGGTGGCTGTGTTTATAAACAAACTCGACTCTGTGATTGCTGACGAGTATACACTAGTGACGTCATCCTCATTTCCACTCGCCCTATACTATCGTGCTCTGATCTGCGGGATACATGAATCAAGCCCAGGAACAGTGTTATATAGAGGTGAGCGTTTCATGAAAAGTTCTGACTACTTTGCTCTCAGCCAATCAGATGCACGGATTTGCTGCGAAAATAGCTGATAAAACTTTTCATGAAACGTTCCCCCAGAAGATTAGCATGATTAGAAGAAATGATGCGTCTGGCTCTCTGCAGGGGCATTGCAATATCTGCAAATTGTTTAGACAAAGAAGATCGCAGATATTTTCTGAAACGAAACAAAAGAAAAATATTTGAGAGAAGAAGGGGAAAGATGCTAGACAGAAAAAGGTAGAGAGTAGAGGAAGAGAATAAAAACAACAACATTCAACTTTAACGCTTGGACAATGCAAACCTATAAATGATTGACGTTAATTTGACTATTACCTGCATGCCATCCACATACCTGGGGAAAAAAAAAATACTTGTATTTTATTGATTTCATTATGGACATCAAAACCTACATACCTCTTTATATGAATTATTTAATCATTATCAATAAGCAACTCTTTCAAATATAATAAATGTTACAAATTCAATTCTAGGTGATAGAGTGTTTTATGAATATGTAACATTTATCGGCATACAAAATTCCTTTAAGTCTATTTCTGTGCCCTACTTCATCGCGTCTTCCTCCTCCGTGCAGGCTATACGTGACTTTCCCAGCATTGTAATATGACTGACTAGCCAACATCGAACTGAGTAGTGTTACAAGCAAACTTAGAGGTCATTCTCATAAATATTCCTTGTCTTACGGCAGATATATATCATTTCAAACTGTTCACTCATCTCATCAAGGAGCCGAGAAGATAGTCATATTAACACGTTAAGGAAGCAAACAGGACTATGCAATACAAGAGGCCTTTGTCTGCATGCTTTGAAAAAAATACAATGTGTATATTTTTAAGAGATAAATGAAATATTTCGAAACTATATGAATTTGATATAAATTGATTTTGGTCGGTGGAGATTAATTCCTCCCAAAACTTTAATGAAGATTCGATTGACTCCAACGTGAAGGGTTGGAGACTCAACCTTTGCCGCTAATTTCCTTTTTTTGTTGTCAAAGACACATACCAATATTTGCCACTCTCCACCCAGGTGTCGACGGATGCAATCACAAGGGGGAAGATAACCGTTTAGTCGTGGACTCAAGACGAATTGTTTAGCATCTATTAAAAAGCCTCTTGAGATGTTTAAAACATATTAATTGCTTACTAGTATGCTATCAATATTGTTGTGATTCTAGCCCAGTCCAAACACAGTATACACAGTATACCCCGCAACCTAAAATTAGCTGATAGCATTACGTATATTCGAAGACAAACATACATTTCTCCCTGGTACGTGATAGAATGGTACTAACCGGCTTCGATGCATTTCGGGACCGGACGGAAGCTTCGGAAATAGCCATTTTATCGATTTATGACCCGTAGTGCTTGCTGACGATTTAAATATTTGTTTCCCTGTCATTTTAATTAAAATACAATCAAACTATTTAAGTTGAATTCTACTTGGTGGAGCCTGATATCTTAAGATATTGATATTATATTTTAGTTTACTCAGTGGACAGAGAAAAGCCACAACTATCTCCGTATAAGGCTATCGAATTAAGCTACTGATATTTGTTTCTCAAGATCTCACTCCGGTTTACGAAATGGTGTATTCCGAAACATGCTAAAGTGCTCTCTTTTTTTTTCTTTTTTGCTCAAGGAAAGCTACAAAAAGCTTCCCATTTCAAATCACAATATTTTCATTCTCTGAAACACATAATATTATCCGCTATGCACCGATGTTCTATGGCAGTGGCAAACAAACAAATCTGAAGATTGTAAAAATAAAGGAGCACTTAGCAATTCAACAAAGATGACAGACTTGACACAGTAAGTTATCGGGTGTCGCGATGCATTCATACCCCCCCCCCCGAAAAAATAAGAGAAATGTTACAGGTAACTTCGATAATATTGTCACCATGTAACGTCGTCTGGAGCTTGCATGTGTGAAGTGATTATAAAAATCCGAATGTTGTTTTAGGTTGAGGAAGGACCCAGGCCTGACGATGAACTACAATAGTTGGTGAATATTTGTCCGACCGACAAAAATTGTCAAAATCAACCCATTTATCGGTATTTTTTTTATATTCATCATTTTTATCGGCAATTATTCAACGACAGATACTTTGAGCAATCCCTTTTAAGAGTATAAAAATACCATTTCCTGGATGACAACGCTTTATCATGATATATGTAAACACATGATATGCCCAGAAGGCCTATGCATTATCAAATTGCCCGTATATATAAAACAACCGTTTATCTTCAGTAGATGTGATGTTAGCGTAGGTATACAGTCTGACGAAGGGAATTTTGGATTTTTTAATCGATGTAAACTAAATGTGTCGACTAACTATTCGAATAAAGAAATACCTCTGTTCGAATATCGTTGCTTTCTTTTAAATATAAATAGAGCGGGCAATGGTGTGATGTGCACTTGTTCGAATAATATTTCCTCTACTTATTTCTTTTATTTTCATTTGTAGATTATGCCGGCTGTAATAATAGTGATGATTGATAATAATAACAAAAATATTTCATACCATTATGATACCATTATGATTCTACCAGGGAGGAACTTACTTTGTAGCAATCTAAGCATTTTTTTTTTGGGGGGGGGGGTGGTAATTCTTTTGTTGAGATGTGGACCGACATTAACATAACCTTTGAATAGTTCCTCGCATCACACTTTTATTGAAAGGGTGCCGTTTCAATTAGATTCCTTGTCATTGTGAATTCGTTCTAGCCAATTAATCTTCAATGATTCAATCGATATTCAACCTATGGTGAAAAGTTCGATGGTCATACTAACCTTGATCAAAGCTATCAATTATCCCATTTTCGCAAGGCCATGATGATATGAAGAACTTGATATTGAACATTTTGAATAGCAACAACTTCATGTACAATTTAGATAATGTAAATAACATTACTGTTTCTCATCACATAAAACGATTTACGACATATTCAGAGAGGCTTACTCTGTAACAACGACGTAATGGGTCGATAGTCGTGAGCGAGATAAGCGAGCGAGCAAATTATTTGATCTATGTGAAATGAAAATCTCATCATCTTTGAATATCGCTAAAATAATTTCATATTGTTACCTTTCCTTTTCATTTTCTTCTTTCCGTCGGCCGTTGAACCTTTCGGGAGCGGGGGTGGGGGGGGGGGGGCAATTACCCCATGTCCTTTCACAATCAATACACCAGGTGCTATGTAACTCTTACGGGATGAACACAGTGTAAGCATTTGAGATTCATTTCGATTGGCCATGAAGCGGGGAGGAACGCAAATATGAATTTATCATCCTGGAGGAGTCGAAAATGAACTTGAACGGGATTGGGGCTCGACATGTCTGCTGAGTGAAGTGGTTTTGACCTTGACGTCTCCGAGGTCAAATGCCTACGTCACTCCTGGGTGTATAAGGTATCGATCACTTGAAGAGCACTTCCGACCCAACCAATGCAATAAACATGCACTTTCCCCCCCTTTCATTTCTAATAACAATGTAATAGTGTGTCACATGATTCGCGTCTTCATTGAGTGGCTATGTAATGTCAGATGACAGCTGTAAACATAGATTTCCGCGCGCACGCGAAGCAGTCGTCTTCATGTCCTTTTCAGTGACGACTTCTTTGAAATACCCTCTATCATTTCCTATTGTTCTGACTCTCTTCTGAATAGAATTTTCAGAAAATGCCTATTTTTGGAATGTTGATGGTGTCTTTGAATAGTCGTAGAAACGTAAGTGAATGAAGCTTGTATTTATTGAAACTTTAGTAACAAATTGTCATGATAATTACTGTGATTTAGAACAAACGATTCTTACCCCAAAACGAAGAATTTATCAGGATAGAATAGGCATCTCTCTCGACCCTTTTTTCGTTGATATAGGTTTATATGCCGTTATACACAGCGTTCACAAATTACCACGTATACACTTTTATATATTAATGTAAATACACAAGATTAGATAAATTAATGCAAAGAGCAATTTACAGTCCTATAATCAATTGAAAGCGACAAGAGGTAGTGAAGTAATAATGATGATCATGATGACTGGATATGGATTAAGGATTTCTACACTCTTATCAAATGTTATAAAGTACCTGATTTGATATGGATTAAGGATTTCTACACCTTTATCAGATGTTATAAAGTACCTACCGGGTTGGGCTTTTGGGGTAAGGGTACATGGTTAACAGAACTTACCAACTGTTGGTTAAGAAAAATCCTCCTTCGTTTGACATGGACATTATTTTAACCGACGTTTTTAGGTTCAAATGTTAACCAACCTAACATATTTGTGTGTGTGACTGAGAGTGTACTTTCAGATCAGGCGGGTGTTTCATAAAGCTGTTCGTAAGTTAAGAGCGACTTTAAGAACGACTGGTGATCCTTTCTTGTTGTAAATGATACACACCATTGGCGATGATTTAGCGCGCAAGAAAGGATCACCAGTCGTTCTTAACTTACGAACAGCTTTATGAAACGGCCTCCTGTTCTGTTAGTTTTCAACAGTTAAAAATCCCGTGAGATCACATAAAGTTTTGGATCAATGAGGTTGTGTAAATATACCTAACGACTGAAACAACAGGTTATGAATATCGCCATTGGCAGAAAAAGTTGGTTGTTAAAGTGATGTCCGTGAAGAGAGTCATCTGATATGAACACAAATATTTAGTTACAATATAAATTTCTTCTCACCATTAAAGAACAATGAGTAACCTCTATACGTCCTTAATTATTTGTAATTAATTCGAATTTGTATTTGAAGAATAACAAAATTATCAAAGTTTCGCTCATCTTGTTCCTTATGTGCCATACACATAATGATAATGCCCAATGGCAAAAGTGAATATTCCATTTCACGCAGACGACCATATCAATTTTGGTATCGATTTTCACGGTTATTTTGATCGTGTTGCGATCGTGCGGAAGGTGGTGTTGCCGTGAGTGAGGGAGCGTCGGAACCTTTGATCATCTCCTCAGATCAATGGCCAGTTTGAAGAGTCAGTGACGCATTAATATTTATAACGGTTTTGGGTTTCTAAGAAATTTCTTACGAATGGGAGAGCACTCATTTCAGTGTTTTTATTGATTTTGTGTTTTGATAGAGGATAAACAGCGGAGATGGGTCTAATGATTTTTAGTAGTTTTATATTAATTTCATTCAAATCAATTTGAGCAATTGTTTTTCCTAACTATAGGACTACAAATATGTGTTTAAAATATCCAGAGTGCTAAAATTGAAGAGAAATATTAATGTTGGAACTATATCCTCCACATCTTGAAACACCAGTGTAAGGGTATGGCCATCTCTGACATATACTAACAAATGAAAATGAAAAATTCAAGATCCAAAATATCAAATCTTGCTTGAGTCACACATTTTTCCATGCATACACATCTAGCTCTACAGAATTAAGATGAAAAGAAATATCTATAGAAAGGGTATCATTCATTGCCAATTTCTATTTTGGTAGATCAAGAGCAATCCCCACAAGATTCCTTTATTTAAAAGTTATACTGTATGTCTCACTGAGCTTCGTTTCTGAATAATTTATCTATTTTGTAATGCTGTTTTTTAATACACAAATATTCATTCTTTTATAAAGCATATAGCTTTACCATTGCATGACTCTGTAGTCTTACGCCTATCTGACTGATGGGATGACATATCCATATACCTTTGCATTAGATTTTGGTTGCGCTCGGTCCTCACTTATACCTCGTCCCCACTTTCATGCGATCCTTTACGAAAGCCACGATTGGCCTTTCGTAACTGATCGCGATTTTTTTTTTGAACCATTCAAGATTTGTCTACGATCAATACGATTGCCACGACTGATCTGATCTGATACGATCCGACAAGATCACTACGACTACTCCACGATTAAGTACGCGGTTTGAATCGTGGCGCAGATCGTGAGAGTGGGAACTAGGTATGAGCTGGAACGCGAGGCTTCTGCGTTAATCCGCGTATTGACGTCGTGGTAACTCGTTTCGTTGCGTTGTGCTGCGATTGTCTGCGTTGAAAATTAACGCAAACCCAAAACGCAAAGGTGTGAGCCAAAAGGGTGCAAATTGGAGCTAAACGCACCTTTGAGCATGTTAAAGGTGCATAAAGCAAAGTTGCGCCAAACAATGAGCTTCCAGTGTTGCATTTAAAGACTGAACAGGTGCACTTTTTAGCGTGCATCATAATGACGGAAAGTGTGGTTTCGTGACGTATTGCATGAACGCATGAAGGAAAATATAATAATAATAATAACCCATCTCAAGCTCAGTATATGATGACAGGATTTGGATGCTCATGGGGATAGAACAACTTATATCGCTGTGTTTACTGATGCAGGGAGATCACGGTCTAAAAAAGGAATGAATGATAAATGAATTAAAATCCATCATGCATATCGAAGGGTTACCAGTAGGCATATATGATATGAATATTTGAAAAATTGTTTCACGTAGTAGGATCGTAGTCTACAATTTGCAAACTGCATTGACTATACTATAAAATTGTATCATTGAATTTTCTTTAAAACATTTGCGAACCCCAAATTTTGAAGTTGGAGGTACCAAGGGTAAAGTTGTGATTTGTGTGATTATCAAAAACTAAGTCCATCCCAAAAATGGATTTCAATAAATATGGAAATAAAACAAAAATAAGAGTTAGAGTCTCATCAAAATCAATCGGGCGCATAATAAGACTTATTTTCAATTTTTCTCTTTTCCTCGAAAACCGTTATATGCAGAAAACAGGCCACACGCAAAATAATTACAGAACAGGTGACGTCACACAACCACTGTTTTGTTTCATAAATAATTAAATATTCTCCTCCTATAGTGAAAACATGGTTTAAATCCTTTGTGAACATGTGGATCCTTATTGTAACTGGTTGTGATTCGGCTTCCTATTTTTTATTTATATTTTTTTTTGCATACTTCTCACGGTATGCATATAATTGTTTTCACTGGCGTGTTGATGGGGAGGGGGGTGGGGCTTTGGACCCCCCGAAAATTTAACTCCAATGAACAGGTAGAAAAAGAAAGAAAAGAAAAGGGGGAAAAGAGGAAATGTGATATGTGATCACAATTTTTGCTCGGTCGCACCTTTTTAGAAATTTGTCCACAACGCCACATCTGGCTCCTCACCTCAAATTCTGTGGCTCATCACGCTACTGATTATAAACGACATTTAAAAATGTAAGACCTGTACTGCATGTTTTTACAAAACACAAAAAGACAACTCTAGTTCCTGTAAACCGGAATCTATGATAAGATATTACAATTAGCGTCGTGGTCATTCAAGGCCAAACTTAGCGGGCAAATTAGGGAAATTCAGAAATTGTGTGGGGATAACAATGATTATAGTATTGTCCGAAAGTCCACCATAAAGGATTCAGAAAAGAAAAAAAGAAGGAGATGGATTGCATTCTTATGTAGTGAGGAAGAAAACCAAAGGCAGGATAAAACTCACGAAAGTTTATTGTCAGATTTTGTCACTCAAAAATTGGCACCTCGATTTGACCCCGGTGTTGATCTAAAGAGCCCCTAAGGTGTGAACCTTATTACCCCCTTCAACTTTCAACCGAAGCCTTCCAAATCCAGAGCCCCAGACACCGCTTGCCTTTCAAACCCGTCAGCTTGATAATATTGCCCCCGACATTTCGGCATAGTTTTGTCAGGGCACGTCGAACAGACGGCACAGTAAAAGAATGCTGGTGCTATTGTTGTCCGTATGCTTTGACGTGTGAAACGTTCGTGAAGAGGGCGGAGCTCCAGCGTCCTTACTGATTCTCGGATCGTGGTTGGTCGATGGATACATGATCGGCAGTTCATGCTTAGCAACTGTCGTTCAGAGCAGGCGGAGCTTCTGTGGGTTCATTCAGCTCAGCAACGGTTCGTGTATGTGCGTGTGTGCATATTTCTCCGTCCATGTCGATTGTGTGTGTTCGTGAGTGGGAGAAGAATCGTTTCAAACTTTGCACTGGTTCAAAGTGAACTGCACGCTCCGGCACGCAGTCCGAATCTCCCCACCGGTTTCTATCAATACGGAATCTTCCTTTTGCCTTTTGGTTCGGTATTTTTCTTTGGACTTTTATTTCACGGACTATTTTTGAAGATTTTTGAGGAACAATTTTGGAGACATATATTCGAGGACTATATTCATTTATAAACTTCTCATTATAGAGCATTCGATACGAGATCATTATTGGGAAATGTTCAAACCTTTTATCCAATCGAGAGCAAGCCTGCTGGAGTTTTAGGAACAAATAAGATTGAGGTATGAAATCGTTATTCTCTCCAAACTTTTTCGTTATCATTTTCACGAAATACGTGAAGTTTGTGTCCATTATAATTACACTGACTATCATACTATGATTCCCAAGATGTGACGTGGAATGTTAACGAACAAAATTTCAAACAAGTCATGAATAAAAAAAACTCTTAATTTGTAATAACTTATCTTAATAAATCAAAATAGTGTACCTTATCAATTTATTATTCTAAGACATTGTTTGAGTAAGCAAGTATTTCACGTGTCAAATATCCAATACTATAATATAGCCAGGGTTTGTCGTATAATGGTTTATGAACAATAACTGATCTTTTAAATCCTGTTCTTGGTAAATTCTAATATCTATCAACTTGGCATATATAGCCCCATTTGATTTGTGATAACACTTTTTCATATTTGATTTTAAAATGGCACCAACGGAAAAACATATGTTTATCAAGACTCGTTGGGAAGAATGTAAATAATTACTATAACTGCTTAGAATGATTACAATGATCCGCCTCGGAATAGTTTAGTAGATAGATGGCGCATAATAAATGCTAATATTATTAAATATTTGTTTGTATGTTCTATTTTAGTTTGAGAGTTAAATTCAAATATAATTTTGAAAACGAATGGCCAGTAATACCGTTTATACAGTGAACCCTTTTGTCACTGTAATGTATGAAGCACGATATTAAATATCGAGCAGGCCTGATATAGCCTATTCACTTCATCATTTCGAATGATATTGAGAACGACGGGGTCGTAATGCTTAATCTTGAATTTAGTTAATTGTGATAAAGTATTGTATTTAAACTAAGCTATATACAACCATCACTGGCCAATTACCTCGAAGAGAATAATTACCCTCATTATACCAGTAGGCCTATTTGCTATATGCAAATCCCAAGGGGGTGCAGCGTCCGCGTAACCATAAAACACACGTTCTTGAATTGTAGAAAATATTAATCGTCAAATGTAATCTATAATCACTAGGTCCATCCATAATTAGCCACCATCCATGTTTAATATTTCATATTGTCTTATTTCAGCGACACGATTCAGTCGTGGTGGATATAAATCACACTCGTAATCGTGATTAAGTTTAAAAGTAAATGTGGGGGGGGGGGGCTTGGGTTGCGAAAAGATTACGCTTGTATAACTTTTATAACTTTAAGTGGCATTATTGAAATGGATGATGTCAAGCTTAACGAAAATTAATGTTCCACTTGCAGCTGTCTTTTCAATAACTCCTTTCGCCTACTTTATGTTAAACATGCAAGTTAAAGCAAAGAGCGCCTTGCCTTGATATTGCACGGTTCCCAATTTCACGTCCTCGCGAAACCTGCTCCCAGTCCTAGCAAATGTTGTACTTGTAGATATCGTCTGGAAGTTGAGATATTCGCCCTCATCCAGTTTGATCAACGGATACCAGAAAGGGGAAAAATAATATTGATTTCTTGAAAAACTGCACGCGCGTACCCTGGATAGAAATACCGCCCGAACACCTATGTCAATATTAGTGCTGAGTTGTGTACATTTATATAATGACGGAAGAATGCCAGGTGTACTTATGGAAATATGGGATTTATCAATCTATATTGCGTGCGTGTGTGTGTGAGGCAGCGGGGCGGGGGGGGGGGGCGCTGGTAAATGTGAAGACATTTAGAATCGTGTTAGAATATGAAATATGATGTTTACATTAGCTCACTCCATGTCAATACCTGTTATTGTGGAAATGGGTTTGTCACCACTCCAGTGATTTGTGTTATGATAATATCATGTAGTTATATGTTTATCTATTTTCATATCATAATTTACGTGCGTGGCATTTTTGATGGACACATGTCACAGATATTTCTTCCATAAGCTGTCAAAGAAAAATAAAGATAAGAATATCTTGTATGCGATTGCCAAACTAGATTTACTGTAGTCAATGATAAAAAAGAGGCAAATGACACGTGACCAGGTTGATGTATGAGCTATGGCATAGTACAAATTGATGAAGCGAAACGTGAGTTTATGCTTTGAAGAAAAAAAATGATATTGCACAAACTAATACATTCTACAGTTTTATATGGAGGCATACACCATGCCCATGCATGGTCGATAACACTCCCAGTCAAAGTGTACGTACCTTGATAAGATGATAGTGCCTTTATTATCAGACCAAGCCAATGTTTAGATCCAATCCAAATACATGTCTTCCTTCTGAAATAGTTCATCTTGTGGTTCTTATATAACTTAGGTTTAATATATCTCATCTTCTTCCCCTCTCATATCGCATTGCATAGAATGCAGCTATCTTCTTGACCAAGGGGTAAGTGTTTCTAAATACTGCCCATACCTATCCCATTTCTCCATCCGAACTGTCTATCCATCTCAATTATTCATCCCTCTTATCTTCTTCATGTCCTTCCCCTGTAGTTCTGGCCTCAGTCTCCACCTCAGACACCATGCTCATCTCTATCCTTTTTGGTTTCGCTCCCTATAAACTTACGAGTCCATGTATAGCCTGGATCTGTAAAAGTAACTGCACATTATTCTCTGTGTATGATGTCCCATACTATTCCCTTCAACATGGTGACATGCACAGGTTATCTCCAGTAGATGGAAACTGCTTTTCATTTTTATCTCCATAAAGTATTAGACCTAGCTGTTCTGCCTATTGTGAGGCGATTTGGTATGGGTGTTGTTTTATGTCAATTGTATCAGTTTAGACCATTATATCTGCCGATGACAGTGTGGTAACCTCAGGAATTTGATAAATGTTTAATTTATCGATATTGAAATGAATATATTTGGGTTTTCCATTCATACGTACTACTAGAAACAGAATCCACTAACTACATTTCAAACCTAATCGTGTTTCTAAGGAGTACTAACTTGCGTCAACTTACTGTATAAATGCTTAAACTATTAACCGAAATGTGGCAAGTTATGTCAATGTCAATCAACCCTCTCTAGGACAGTGTGTACGCTTTTTGGGAGAGCATTTCTTGACGATTTTTATAGGTTCATTATGACACAGGAAAAACAAATTTCTCATCTCCACCCAAGCCCCACCTTGTCCAACTTTCTCCCTTCTGTTTATACATGGACCTATTACAAATGGTTATACCCTGCAATATCGTGTTTGTCGCCACTTTGTCAACTTACTGTAGAGAGTGTCCATAAACCGTGGCGTCCACCGTGTTCAGTCGGTCAAGTCTACCAGAAAACAATCAAAGAACAACCTGTATAGCAGGGCATCCTCTGTTGACACCATAAAAGTTAATGACGACTTCTCTGTTGTTGACCGAAGAGATTGATTCTAGCTGTCTATTGTTCTCTGTCCCAAGAAACGTGTTTGAGATGATAAACCGGACGATTTTTAGGACCATGTTTACGTCTTGTTGTCCACGACTGGTCGTGAAAAACTACTGGTGTGGGTGAACTCGAGAACACCAAGATGTTTTTATTTTTGGATAATCGGAAACCAAACGATTCATGACGCTGTGGAATAGCATTCGTTGGTCTTTTCTCTTTAGATAACATTCATAAACCATAGTGACTAGGCATGGTGGCCCAGTGGTAGTGTACTGGCCCCGTGAACGGAGGTCATGGGTTCTGTCCCTTGCCGAGCCACACCTGAGAGCCGATGTGGCTACCCCAAGTGAATATGAAACATTATATCATTGTTGTTACCATGAAACTTGATGCCGTTTCCAAAACTACAACAGATTAAAAATTCCCATTTCTCGGTCCCAGTCGTCTAATTCCACAGCAATTCACATGGATTTTTCAAGTTTGGTTGCTGTTTCAGGTTACTGGAGTAACGTTTCCCGAACAGACTGCTGTTATTGTTGTCTCTTTCGTAACTGGGTGATAATAATAAAATTGCCGTTATGAACACAACAATAGTCATAGCCATATTTAATGGGCTACAAGCGGCGACCCCACCATATCCTACCCCCCATCACCACTGGTGCCAATGGCCCCGTAAAACGATTGTTATCTCCTCGCCAGCAAACACAGTCCCGAGATAGGGTGATTGTTTGAGGCGCTTTGCCTATCTGATACCAAACAAGTGGGACAACATTGATTGATCCTAATTCAGAACAGTGTTCAAACAAAGGTACACCTCCTATTGCGCCCGATTAATCACCCTCGATGATGATTAACAATGTAATTGTGTCATTCAACAAAGCGACAAGGGTCCCTGTTTCTTCAGACCGTCCCGGGTCCAAATTCGTAGACATGTCTTACAAGTTTATGGGTCAGTCACACCTGTATAAAAATGACCCAGACCGATCGGAGCAATTACGTTATTTGCAGTGGTATACAATCGGTCGGTTTGGAGTTGGTTGTTGCGATGTGACTGGGCATTCGCATAAAGACGTTTGCAGTTTTGAGAAAGAAACACCTGACCCTCTCCGCAGGTGCGAATGATCCGTGCCGGGGACGTCGTACAGTTTATCGTTTTGCCCTTTCAATTTTGGTCTTTGTTTACCTCTTCTGGGCATGCATCTTTGGTTTAGAATTCGTAGTAGCCAGTGGTCAGCAATAAAATTTGTTATTGGGTAGTATTGTGCACCTGGATGCGATAATGATTTGATGAAAAAGGAATTCAGTGAGTAATGAAGATGTGGTATTCTTTCAAACGAGCACGTTTCTCTCCATAAGGATAACAGATAAAAGTTTGTGATTTATTTCATATAGAATAGGTGTAGGTGTACTGTAGTGTATGGGAATTGGTAAGATTGAATTACCAATTCGTCCACTGCCAACTCGTCCACTCACCACATTGTCTACCTTCACTTAGTCTAATGCCATCCCGTCGATCAACATTTCGTCTAACAACCATTTGGTCCAATAACAATTTGGTCCAATCATCACTTCGTCTAATCACCATTTCATCTGATAACCAGTTTGTCTAATACCCATTTTCTTTTCATTCATTTTGCACAATTATCACTTTAGTTTAAGTAGACCAAATGGTATAAGGACTAAATGGCTATTGGACCAACTGGTTATTAGACGAATTGCATTAGACTAAACGAAATTAGACCATGTGGTGAGTAGACGAACTGATGCTAGACCAAATGATAGTAGACGAGTTGGCAATTGGACGAATTGGCATTAGACGAATTGGAAATAAACCCGATTGGCAGATTTGAATGATATAAAAGAGTAGGAAATTAAGAGATTTCAATTGTCCCTTCCACAGTTTTAAGGCTTACTTTACAGGTGCAGAGCTCTCTGCCTGTAACAGCATCTGCATCCTCTTTGAATACACGTTTGCAACAGAAATGTGAACATGCACCATAAATATATTGCTTTCTTTGTTTGAAGTAAAAGAAACTTTGTAGCTTCCAGAAGATCCCTCAATATATACCTCGCAAAATGAAGTTCATAACGGAGATTAATGCATTTTTCATGCTAATCTATGCCCATTCCTGACCCACAACATTTCATCGTTTTGAAGGTTCTTTTTTTTTTCACTTATAAGTATTTGCTTATAAGATAATGAGGGGTGACCGACAGGAGAAGACCAGTCTAGTTTCATTTACCCATACAATGTCTGCATTGATAGATATAAAGTTTTGCAAGTCCACATTCAGTCGTACACAGCAGCACAAATATAGGCATACCTGTTTACTCACATCGTGTTGTTTTAATTCTATAGTATCATGGACAGTATGTGTGAAAGAGGCTTCTACTGTATGGTATTCCTAAGATACAAATATATAGTATAAGCCATTCGGCTCCTGAAAATGGAAAAGTTTTATCGTAAATATTTGTTTCTGAACTTCGAGCCTATATGGGGAATTCTCTCACTGGCATTTTCTTACAAAGCGATTACCCAACCTTTTCTAGTATAAATTCTACCAAAGAAAAAAAGATTTGTAGGAAAATATTTTGTCCTGTACTCCATTCGACGATAACTGAATAAATAATGGCTGGGTGCTGAGAACTGTTCAAAGTCATTACTTTATCCATGGACCTAGATGCTTTATCGGACCGTACCGGAAATCACTCGTCCACAATGTCATTGGCGTCGGGTCAGAGGGCATGACATCGGATTCGAGAGAATTATATTCAGATAATACCGACCACATCTGTCCAGACATTAGCCCTATCTTTGGTTCCCTCTTCCAATCCTCTGAGCAGAGGAGACAACAATGTGTTTTTGTTTTGAAGCAAGAAATTGCATAATTTATTTTGTTGATTTTTACAATAGGATAAATTCTGAATTAAACTCTTCGATCATTAGAGTGTGCAAGCTTGTAGTACTACCACGATCACCAATAATTATCTGTATTCCAAAATTATACTTATTAAAAGTGACTTTGATGAAAGGTTCAGCTGGTTGCGACTATTACAGTCATATTTGACTAAATTCAATTACCCACCCTCTACCTTTGATTCCAATCCCTTGTACTATTCTGTATTGTGTCCTTGTTTGTTTTATATATTTTATTTTCTTCTGCATTCAAAATGGATTCAAGATATTTCTACTAAAAACATACAATAATTATAGATGGCGTAGTGAAAAGAAAAACAACCAATTATCTTACGTGATATAAAGAAATGCACAAAAAACACAGATGTACACATTTTGTATGGTTCATCCAACATTATATACATTTACTCAACATTTCTACTATGCTCGCCATGTTTATTACTAACATCCATAATCATTCCATTTTCGCGGAAGAAGGACAAACCGAGCCAATGCAAACCACCGCGGCATCATGATGTAAATGTGATGCAGTTTCCGGTGGAGGATGCTGCCATATCACCACGACGACTTGACTTGAGACATTTTTCCTTCTAACATTAGGAATGGGCAATTTAGGATTAATGTCGATACCTTTTCCAACTCTACCAAGACATCGCAGATCTGGGTCAAACTTGCTCCAAACATATCTCAAGAAATACGAGTAAAATTAATCCGGGGAGTATAACCTAAGTGCACTTCAACCAACGTATTCTTGCCCTTCTTTATTTGCAGAAGCGGTGTTTCCTTTTGTGATGTCATGTACAATATGATAAGTAGTCTGCCTTGAAAATGTATCTTTTTTCTAGAGAGGGAAAAGTCTTTCAGGTCCCTTAAAGACTAAAGCGACAACGACATTTCCTTCAATTTAGTGCACATCGAACTGAACTTGTACTTGGATTTATTTTGTTTTATAATAAATGTTGTTTTGAAATTTGAATAATGTTCTTCATCTTTATTACCTTGTAAGAAAGACCCTTTTCTTTTTCTTTTCTGTGTTCGGATCACTTGTCTCACACTTACTGCGAATATGTACTTCTAACATTTGTGCACCAGGATAAAAATGTTTAACTTTTTATTTAATTTACAAGGCTATATATCTTTTAAAGAATATTATTCTGAAACCCGTCCCAAAAGATGAAATAAAACGATTAAACGATGAATATTTTGCTTTGAACTAACATCACGCTTAGGGTATAATCCAGAATTATTCATTCTGAGTAATAAGAAAAGTAAACAAAACAATCAAATACCGATTTGTATCATTGAATAGTGATGTCATATTTACATTTTAATTATTGAGAGTGGAGATACTAAAATGGCACTTTTGTTTTTATAAAATATGAAATAAAATAGAGAACTGTGAAACAATTACACGATCGATTCTGTTAACAAAATACCAACTTGACTAATTAGAAAAGTACAGCAAAGGAGAATACAAGTCATGATTTTGCCCGTTTATCGTTATGAAAAAATGGAATTCTTTGGGCTATTTTTGCAGATCGAGACAGTGATGTTTGTTCGAAGCTTGTTCCCTTCGGCATTTAAAATGTTGTCGAGTGTTCCTTCCATTCTGCATGATGACTGGCTGTTGCCTGACTGCCTAGTATTAAAGTTGACGAAAGAAGAGAGAAAAAAAGCAAGAAAAAGTATTTTTGTTTTGTTTTATGGATTCACATTTCTCTCGACTTCATTGTGACCGTGTATGATGCATATCTATATATATATATATGACTTCTTTCAATACTTGAATGTCTTGTCCCTGATAATTTTCTCTTCCAGACCTCCAGATCTCCTTATTAAACGACATAAACGTAAGAATGACCTGAAGGTATTTGCTTCTGAACTATAGGTTTAATCGAACGGGGTAAATAGGGAATCGTTCATGTTTCTCATTAGGTTAGCCACTCGTTTAAAAAGAGAAAGAAAAAAAAAGAAGAAGATGAATACTTAGAGATAAAAGAGAAATTTTCTTTTCCTCTTGATCCTCACTTTAAAAAAAAAAGTTGTATTATTTATAATTTCCAAAGTAATGTTAGTAAGTTTCTCTTGCAGATATTCATAATATGTTTCATTCGATCAGTAATTGTCACATTAAGATATCATTTGAAATATTTGTTTTCTTCAAATGATGCTTATAATGTGATTTTTTTTCCTTTACATGCGATCGAATTTCCTGATAGTCATTGAATGACAAAATCAGAAACAATATTTTGAACTTTGACTGAACTGAGTCGAGCCATTCTTTCACAGAGGAAAATAAAATGAAGATTAACAACATGAAACGATTAGAGGCTACACTTCATCTGGAACTGATTTGTAACAAAACAATAGTTGACTTTGGTTAAATGGAATTTCGTTCCCGAGGAAATGTCAGAATATGTCGTTCTAGATTTTTTATTTTCCCCAAAGGCTGATTTTTTTTCATAGTTACACGATTTGTTCTAGGAGTCAGGACTTCCACTGTCTATGTTTTATTTCTGTTTTATTTCTACCTTACATTCCCACAAGGAGTTGGAGTCGGGTCGTCTACAACAGAAATTATGTCTCCGTGTGTGACACACGATCGTCTGGCATCAAATTAATATTTGTTTTAGGCAAGAATTAAGACTGGCCAGCCACGATCTGTGAGAGACCAGAAATAAAACAAAAATCTTGTCAGCCGGTTCTTGAGTCACGTCACTGACTTTGACACGACCGAAGTCCTGGCTATTATTGAACCTTTCTTGTCTATCAATTTTCCCACTAATATCGATCATAATCATTTGGAGAAGAGAGTTTAATCACGTTGCTCTGTGATTCAGGTTTTTGTTTTGTGGTTTCACCGATTTGTCATCGTCCCACTCGATTATTTCTCACTATGCTGCAAGCAATAGTTAATTGAGCACCAGCAACCAGATAAAAGTCACAGACCAAGTTATTCATATTTTCCTTGATTGTTGGGATCTAATCATCACTCGCGCGCTCAGTGAATCATCAATAATCAAAATTTAGGCAGAGATGATGAGAGTTGGAGAAGTCCTTCATCAATAAGATGTGATTTTTGGTCAAAATATTACGGATTCTGGTCACGATCTTTTTCAGAAGCATTACTTTGGCATAAACCTAAGTCACTTGTATCTCCTTTAGAATTAGACTCCTCATCATATTCGTTACTTTTATTTGGTTGGAGTCGTCGTCATATTATATATCTGGGCCATTTTTCCAACATCTTTCAAGTCCAGATATGAAGCTGTTGATAAAGGTACTCTCCACATTACTTGAAAGACCATTCCACTTGATTATTTACTATTCTCTGACTGAATGAGTTAAGGGATGTAACATGACCAACATCTTGAATATGATGGTAAATTGTTTTATAAATATAAAGACCTATTAATCTTAGGGGTTGCAATATATGATTATATTTCTTTTGAAATACGGTTATTTGCCATAATTGGTTTAACGTCTGTTCCCTAGAATAAACCAATACAAAGAATCTACTCTAGAATGACAGGTATCCCTCTCCCTGGAATCGGTGATATTGAGATTCAGCGTCAAGTTAACCCAGCCAATCTCCTCTGAATACTGCCATCATGAATTTTAATTGTAAGATTATTCCATCGAGCAAACAATCCTCAGAACTAATAAAGAACACTTTATTAAACACGGTGATGAGTAAAAAGAAGAGGAGAGGAATTAAAACAATGGAGACAACCCTGGATGGGGAATTAATAATCTAGGGAAGCGAAAGGAGATACCTCGTGGAAGGAATGGTGTTATGCTGTATGGAGACGCCCAAGGTCTGGGAGGAGTATCTTCATCTTGGATGAGAGGGTGAGATGAAGAGGAAGGATGGGCATAGATAGATGTCAGAATAAATCCATCACGGTGACCATGGTCTAGACCGGTCGACTCTCCTCACCGAAGAGTCAATGTCAAGCGACATCTAGTCTCCTCTCGTCCAAACCCTTATGGAAGGTTACCGTGCCACCAACATCATGAACATGACTGGTATAAGTTGATTTTTGCACTGATATAAAGGGGTTTGTTAAGTCATGATTACCTCTGCGTTGTCTTACGTCATCGTCATCGAGTTTCGTCCTCATGGCTTAGGCCAGTTGATTGAATGAAGTCTTGCGTGTTTCACATTTACCACCAATAATGCATTTTACATACCGATGTATTTGACAAGTTTGGGAAGAACTGTCTGACCTGGGATGGAGTTCATAATACTTCATTGGTAATAACGGTAAAAGCTACTGAAACCATTCAATATCATTGGCTGATAGCAAACCTGATATAGCAATTCTACATCTGTTATTATAGTCTTTATGAAACATGACCAAGGAAACGTTACAAGCTTACCAGACTTAGTTGTCTTGATGAATCTGAATGTTCAACAATCCGTAGGGCAGATCTTCGGGTAGATAATGTTATTGTTTGGGCTGGTAGGTAGGCTAGATGGGTGAGGAAGAGGCGATGTTCCCCAGGTAGGAGCTATTTGAGATGGCGTCGGAACCCATCTTGAGACGCAGCAGGGAGCAGCGGTCACATGTCTCTCATCTTCGATCTTGATCTTGATGTAGCCAAGTATACAAGGAGATTATGCTACTGTCACACCGACGAAACCGAAAAAAAACCTTCCAATGGCGTGTCAGTGGAAATTACAAAACAGATTTGGTCGGTCTGGAGTCGGCTTTGCCAGTGTGGCTGTAACATAAGATAGGGTCAGTTTTGAGATGTAAGAAAATATGTCGTCAATCAGAAATTGAAGACTAATATAGTTGTTTATGGTATTACTGTATCAGTTAGAGGTTATCATTCCTCATTATTTACAATCAGTTATTGTTCCTGATTATTTACAATCAGTTATTGTTCTTGATTATTTACGTGAATATAGCGAGATAGATTCGACAAATTATGGCATGTATCCGTGATATACGACTAGCAATGATATTCATGATATAGGGATATTTGAATCTTGAATCGATTCAAGTTTATCCTGTCGTTGAGTTTATAAACTTACGTTGATCAAGTTAGTGTGATTGGTTGAAAGTGACTGCAAACATTAAGAAGTAGGACCAACATCCATGTTATCTTGTCGAGTCTGTTCACTATCACAAAAAGGCTTTCGGAATTCAAAGAGCAGGTATCTGAGTGAAAACTTTGCGACTGGCAAGCAGATACTGAACATGTTCTGTTGAGTAATGTGAAGATTGCATTTAGGAGAATGGATGTTCTTATCAATGTCGTAAATGGGTAGAATGACTGACATGATGGACGACTTTATCATGGCCGCGGTTGCTCGCCTGTCGAAACACTATCAATTCACGTCATTTCAAGATTGCCAAACCTGTCTCATTACTCTCGTTTCTGAAGATAACGGGCTCTTTCAAATCTGCATCTTCATACATTTCCATAACTTCTATCTAATTATCCCCTTTTCTGGTGATGTTTTAGATGCAGTTACAGATGAAATTGACAGCTTTTAGAGATGATGAATGGAAAATACAATGTACAACGCCATTTCTTTTAAGTTCCTCAGAGAATGTTACCTGATACTCCATGTCTCTTTGTTATGTCTATCAGGCTGATAGAACCCAGAGACAGGGAAGGGAGAAGGGAAGAACGAATGGGGAAAATTAACCCAAACTGAGAGAATGAAAGAAAGAGAGAGAGAGAGAGAGTGTGTGTGTGTGTGTGCGAGGGAAGGGGCAAATATGGAGTGACGGAAATGGTTGACAAGATCATGCTGTCAAAATATATGAATCTTCCTCCATTCTGTAAAACGTTTTTATCAAAGACGGTAAGGTTTAAGGAATGGATTCCAGGAAGAAAATCCGTAGACAGGAGACACAGAGGAAACTTGTAATCCACAAGGAAAAGCTGATCAAGATAACAACCCATTGTGTGTTTGAAATGATAACCACTAAGAATTGGTCAATTTTAAACAAGTCCAAGAGGTTTGCCCTAACTTAGTACGTCCAGAGTAGATGTGCGTTCATATCAGGGTTAGATATCTGCTTTTGAAATCACTCTAGCACCAGTGTCCATTTAGCGCCGGACAAAAACCAGAAGAGAAATAGAGACCAACGCCGTGCACGGGGAGGGTTTTTACACCCCTCTTACAATCTTAGAGCATTAAGGTTATCTTGACGCATGGTGATTGCAATAATCTAAATTGCATGGTCTCACCCTTTCTTTCTCTGGCCATAGGGCTCCACATGCAATGTTTGGGTGATATGGCGGTTTGTTGTCACGGACCGTTTTTACAAGGGGCAGCACCGTTTTAATGCATTATTTATTTATGCACGCAATCGGCCAGGCTTGTCCATACATACACCAGAAGCTGGTTACTTCAAAAGAGAGCGGTCATATTTCTCTTTGTGTTCCTAATATTTCTACCTTCACCCCCACTCGACCGAGTCCATTTGATAACGTAAACCAGTCGCGTGCTCTCCATTCACAAGAGGCATTACAGTGATTTATCCATTCCTCTTTGAATTCCAGATGAGGGAATTGATAAAAATGAAGGATTGGAAGTAACCCCCTATGCTATGGGACGTAAGATGCCTAATGGTCACTCAACTTCTCAAATGGATTATCTTGATATCTCTATATCAGGAGTAGAGCTAGGGGGCATTTATGGGACAAAGGATGCGAAATAAGCAATTTCCAATTCATTACGTTACAAAAAAGAAAGATAAATGAAATTTTATGATTCTTTTCTTCCATGTAACGTAAAGCTCCTGAGCATGAATACGAAAGTATTGCTGGCTTTATTTCGGTTTAGTAATGAGCTACAAAATGAAACGATTATCACTGCAGCTGCAATGGTGGTACTTCCGACATGAGGACTTAACACACAATAATCGTGTAGTGTATCAAATCTTCAATAACACATCTGCATGTTTTACAAATAATTCTTGCAGGTAGCATTTTGTGAGGGGATTTCTCGACGCAAGGATTTCGCTAAGCGTCTTAAAAAACGAAACATTGTCAACAAGGGGGTTGACTAAAATCAAACCTGGGTTTACCATGTCTTAAATCCTATAAGAAGAGGCAATTCAATCAACCGTATGCCGAGCTGTCGGCCATTCACCCCTCTCTTCTCCTCTGTAGCCGCCACGCGTGTCTACATCTGAACAATAACACTCTCCGTAGATATCCCACCATTCAAACTCTGCATCATTACGCCATAGGAAAATAAAATATATGCATTAAGCCGGGGAACATATCCGTAAGATGATTCCCAAGTCTTACTAACTTCTTCTTGCTCACACATTACATGATACATCTGGTCACATGGCTCAATGGCATATCATAATACCTCTGGGCGCTCTTCAACACGTAAGTAAGGATTTGATCGCTCTTCTTTATGATTAGGGGAATCGTCAAAGTTTTGCCGGAGGTATGTTATGCACCAGAGAAACCGATGGTGACCGCATCAATGGGGGAAACTCAAGGTCTCTTTTATCCTGCTTCGTCACCTGCTCTGCTGTTCTCTCCATACACACCCACACCTTATACCCACGCACACATATACCCGTACACCCTTATACACATCCTCATTTTAGATACACCCACATTCTAACCACACGGACATCTATACACATTCACACTCTCACCACACGCACAACTTTTCACACCCATATATACCCACGCACACCTATACACATTCATACTCTATACACACGCACAGGTACACCCACCCACATCCTAAGCACACACTTAGCCTATACCCATGCACACGCAAACACACACACACACTTTACTTACGCATGGATATACACACCCACATATACACACGATGAGGGACCCATTTTAGAAAGAGTTGCAATCAATTGCAATTATTAAAAAAACACGCTAAATGAATTTTAACCAATCAGAATCGAGCATATTGAACTTGAGATTAAACGCAACTGTTTCTGAATTTCCATAGGCCTACAACAAATTTAAATTCAACAAAATCATTTTATGATGAGTATTGTATAGGTATTTTGCCTCCAAGTTTGAGCCAGCCATGGTGTCAATGTATGTCTTCAACCATGTCATTCATTGAATTTACCAGCCATCCCCCCAAAAATAATGTTCTCACGAGATTGTTAAAACATTTTTTCTAACGTTTGTAATTAAATTCACCAGGTTTTAATTAGAGAAAAGACGTCCCCTCGTTAGGAATTTCGATTATCGCGAGGATGACGTCATCGTCATCATTCAGCCTTGCTAATCAGGTATCTCTTCCTGAGAAAGTAAAGGACAGGTATATAGGCATACTGCACCTTATCTTTAATGATTGACCATCTTCAATTTACCTTAACGGCTCTATCAAGATTTATCAGGTATAAAAAGAACAGTATGTGCTTTCACTCATCACAGTGATCAGATGATGGAAAGGAATTGGGTCGCGTGGCTGGTCACCATGTTGTCTCGTCCCGTCTTGGCTGCACCTGATGACAGAGACAAGCAAAGACAGACCTTGTTCTAATTCCTTAGTCCTTACCTTATTTCTCTGTAATCGACAAATGCATACACCGAAAGTCCTTACCATCACCCGATGCCCTCGTGAGGCCGATTTTTCATTTACCATGGAGCTACTAACAATACCTCTAGCAGTTACCATTGCTGTATCTACCGTGGTAAACACTCAGATGGCACATCAGCTCAGCACACCAAAATCCAGGTTTCTATGGCAGTTTCAAGAATGACAAAGCTACCGTAATCGTAACTTCGTAAGTCTTTTCTAAAGTTGAGCCGAGTTCCGTATTTTCGTGCCCGACCTACTCAATAATCAGTCATTACAAAATCAGACTGGTCAATAAAGTTCCCATCTAGAACTCATTATCGCTCCCTACAAATCAAAAAATCCTTCTGGGATCTCTTAACGCGAGTTAAGAGATGAGCTGAAACATATCCATCTCTTAACGCGAATTAAGAGATGGATATGTTTCAAACTGCAATACCGGATTTGCATCATCCCATTTAGTTCAAGAGAAACTCATGAATCCACTCCCGTTCGTTAGGATCTCCCATTGTGATATATAGGTCACACTCATCATATTTGTGTTATGACGACGTTCCACCCCCAGTCAATTCTATCGATCACCTTATTACAGAATGTCAGTTTTTCAATTAGTATCATATAACACGTCATTTCATTTTTTTTTTCAAGTGAACGGAGCAATCTCTTGCTTTTCCACTATCCGATGTATGTTTGATGTGGCCAGGGAGGTGGTATAAGTGAAGAGCTCATGTGTGCTCAGGATTAGCCCAGATGTTCTATTCTCTCTTGATGTAACTCCATATACCATTGGTGATATTCAATCATATTTACATTCGTCCAGTCACGTATTAACCTACCTTAATCTCAGCTAGAGAATAACAGATTTGATGCGAGAAAACATTGTCTGTCGGACATTGTACGACATTGCATCTTCTTCCAGCTTATTTCAAGAATCAGATGTCACATTTTAGAATAAAACAGTAAAGTAGTGAAAGAGTTCGTTTTATTGGATGTTTATAAAATACAAATAAGTTACAACAAAACATGCATTATCTCTCAAGAAACCATTATGAGCAGAAAATAAGTTTATAATGCAACATAACTTATGTTGTAATAATTACATTTCGTAATCTACTTGATTCAGTACAGTCGAAAATGTACAGATGATTTTAAGGAATGTATCAAGAAAGTAAAATGTATAATGAGAGTTCAGCATTTCAATATTTGCTAAATGATACTTTTGATTGAAATTTTCTTTGAGGAACCAAATATTGTGACTAGTGGATCTTGTCTTTAAGATTAGTGTCTGCTGAGGCTCTGTTGATACTAAGGTGAGACAGTGCATTATCCTAATGGAACGAGACAGATGTTGAGCGGTGCAGAGTGAGATGTTGTGTAGTCAACAGAGAGATAGTATATAGAGACGTCTTGGAAGAAACCATGCCAGATTGTGATAAAGGACTGGGATGAGACGAGCAAAGGAGTCACGAAGACCGCATTTTGATTTGATTACGCCTAACCTCTTTGCCAATATCACGCTCAAGTGCAAAGCACCAGGGTGGACCCCACCCCGTCCGTACTCCAGTCCTGGGGAATGTTTCACGAAGCATCTTGTCAATGGGTTTTTACCGACAAGTTTGCTCTGAGCCAATCAGATGCAAGGATTTCGGTAGCTCGTAACAGTTGTCAGTGAAAATCAAATGACTATTTTATGAAATGCTACCAGGGACGCCGGTATCCATGTAAACACCCATGGATTATGTTCGGTAGGATGAGAAGTATTGGGTAGATGATATCGGTTAACACTCTAATGAAAGAAAAAAATTGAAACTCATCTTGCAGCATAATCAATGTTTATTCATAAACACACATTTTTAGTTCGGATATCCTGTTGTTGTTTTTTCGAGGAAAATATTGTTTTCTCCCAGTTTATTTTGTTGTTACCTAAATGCTGAAATGATATTTTGCTGCAGAACTTGCTCCTATCTTCTTCACACAATCCGATAGCAAATTATTCTAAATTTACCTAATCTATTCCACTTCTTCGATTTCGGACGTTCTTACTTAGGTAGGCAAGTGCTTAACTTTTAAATCCAGTATTGTAAATCCAACTGTACTAGTTACACTAGAAGACTTAGTAAAATAAACTTTATTCTAATCAAGCTTCAAATGGTTTTTCTCCCCCCCCCCCGTCACGTTTGGTATTAATTTGCTTACAATGTTAAATTAGAATCTAACCTGTTCTTGAATGAAGGTAATAATAGACGCCACGGCCGGTAGCTTGATACTGGTGGCCCAAGGGTGGGTGGAAAACATGAAAACCATTCGATCATTAGTAAGGGCAAACCCGAGCACGGAGATGATGAATCTACGACCACGGGCTTACAGGGGGTCGACATCGAACTCCCCGCCAACGAGAAGTGTATTGTCTTTGTTCTTGAACCTCAGTCGCTTTTGGGCGTGAAGGGAGAGGGGGGACATTATACATTCATCAATATCATGTTCGAGATAGAGCGATGGCTCGGAGCTTGTGACTGGTTATGATAGTTGTGTGCTTGTGGCGTCGAAGATTGTTGGTTGGTGCAATGTTACTCGGTATTTTACATCATGTTCATCATGTTCACCGTCTCTCTTGCCAATAAATCGATGTAACTAGGGATCAATGACTGCGTGATTGATTGTTTCTGCGATGACGGAGTGGTATCGAATAAGAGAAAATATTAAAAATAGTACAAACATTCACCATTCTGCTTGTTTTCGCCAAAAAGTTTTTTGGAAGAAAATAAATAAAGGTCTGTTATCGATTGTATTTCATTATTTAATGAAATCTTTAAAGGTTGGGCCTTCAGTCCAATTTGATGGGAAAATGATGGGGGGGGGGGTCGTCGCGGCAATTAGCCTGGATAGTCGCGCAAATTATACTAGTGTTTGAGAGTCCTCTCGTGATATTATCAGAACATTTTGATATTTCATCTTCTACAAAAAAAGGAGAAAACAAAATCTGTTCTAGTTTTGGTTTGGGATTGTGTCGTATAGGACCAGTCATGCACTCAAGGGAAATAGACAGACGGTTACATTTCCTCGGTTGGACACCTGGACACTGCAGGTCGCTACCTCCATAGTCCAAACGGCTGGATGGAATAAAATTTGTCTCCATTTGATACACGAGTCGAGTACAAAACTCTCAAAGCCAAAAAGAGAGGCACAGTTATCTAAGAAACTTCTAGTCGCATGTGTATGCAAACTGCATGTCTGTAGGTGTATCTGTGGGGTATAGTCAATGGCTTAGCGTTGGTTTTCCTTGGATATCGATTTGCCTATACCTTGTCTCCTCATTGCCGGCTTAGAGCTGTGTTTCTTGATGTCGTTTCGTCAGAAGTTGTCTTTCCTTGCCCCTGGTTGTCAGCGCGTCTATGTAGCATTGGGTACACAAGAGATTATTGGTGTATCGAATACGTCTTGGTTTTCAAATACGGAGGGTTTTTCTTTTTGTTAGTGATATTGTTGTTTGCGACTGGAAGGACCTCGCTCGTCCGACAAACATTTTGAACCCCTCACGTGTGTGATGGAAGGGTGTGATCTTATCCCGTCAGGGTTTTTTTTTATTATTTGCATTTGTCTTTTTTTCCCCCGGATCTATTGTGTTCCTCCCTCTTCCCTGGTGTGTTCATATGTTCATGTGCTGATTTTTTGTTCATTGTGTTCTTTTTTTTCATTACAGGAGACAGTTAAATGATCAATAATTAAGAATTAACAAACAAATAGGAACACCAGTTTCAACGAAAATAGTTTCTCGTTTGAAACATGTATTCATATAAAACGACAAGTACTAATAAGGATTTTGTTTGTGTTTTGGTGAGGTATATTACCTCTGAGACTGTGTCTTTCAGTATTAGCTGTCAGGGAAGGCGCCCGGTCTCCTGCTTGCCCGTGCATGGAGACGAGTCATGCACTCCAGGGCACGTCGTATACTGTGTTTCATGTCCAACTAAACCAAACCGAACCCTTTCCCCCTCTTTTTGTCCAATCTGGAACTCGCCCCTCCCGTCTTTTCTTGCATCTGGTGTGCTTGATCGTGGTTTGTTCTCCTCGAAACCTCGAGGGATAGTTAAATGAACGAGGAAATTTTCACATCTATACTTCTCTCCACGTCTTCAAAGCAGAGGTGATCGTCCTGAGCTCAAGTTCAAGGGAGAAATAGATGTTTTCTTTCTCCATACTTTTTTTTTGTCTGGTCCGGTCGTGGACTGCAGTGCCGCCCGATGTCCACTCTTGGAGAAGAAAGCAATTAAAATCCTTCGAATCGTCTATGTCATTGACATTCATCCCTGGGGCTAAAAGCTTTCTAGAATTTCTTCCCAATTGCTCGGAAAACATCGCCTATTACAATGCACATCATGAAGGACTAAAACGTGTCGGTCAGCTTGGCGTGGTACGCCAATAGGGCGCTAGTGAGCGCCTATAATCGGCCATGCTGTCTTCCCGAAGATTTTGAATATGGTCAGTCAACTCTATATACGTGGTAATTAACGACCGAGAAATCATCGAATGTATTCGGCTTCTCAGTTTGTGTTTTTATTATATATATTTCGATTACTTTGTGTAAATCTACGACGCAAAGTGCATCTTTAAAGCATCAATATAAAGATCGTGTCTAATGGTTCGTGATTTGTAGGTTATTGTTAAACATGTTAAATAGAACGCAAATTGTGACTGCATGGTTATAGAACATTATTTTGAAAAGCATGATGGCGGTATATTTTTGCAGCCGATCGACCATGGCCAGCAGATGTTCGTCTAGCTATCAGCT